>NC_091442.1:76106010-76706010 GCF_964237555.1 Oryctolagus cuniculus
GAAAGCAAAAACAAACAGGTGTAGCCCTGCTAATATCAGACAAAATATGCAATGTTTAAGGATCAATTCTACAGGAAGATGTGATTATAATAAATGTAAATGTACCTAATTACAGGGCGCCTGGCTATTTAAAAGAAATGTTAATAGATCTAAATGGAGACAGACTCCCATACAATAGTAATGGGGGATTTCAGTACTCCACTTTCAGCAATGGACAGATCGACCAGACAGAAAATCAGCAAGGAAACAACAGTTAATCAACACTACAGACCACATTGACCTAATGGATATCTACAGAACTCTTCATCCTACAGTTGCAGAATATACATTCTTCTCACCAGTGCATGGAACTTTCTCTAGGATAGGCCACATGCCAGGCCATAAAGCAGGTCTCAGCAAATTCAAAAAAACTGAAATACTACCGTGCATCTTCTCTGAGCAAAATAGAATGAAGCTGGAAATCAACAACTCAAGAATCTCTAAACCATATGCAAACACATGGAGACTGAACAATATGCTTCTGACTGAACAGTGGATCACAAAATAAATCAAAAGAGAAATCAAAAAACTATTGAGGAACAGGTTTTTTTTTTCATAATATATGTTGCGCTCTTTACTTAGTATAGAGTTAATCATCTGTGTATAAAGTTAATTGAAAATAGACCTTAGTAAAAAATAAGAATGGAAATAGGAATGGGAGAAAGAACAAGGACAGGAGTTGGGGAGGGAGGATGGTATGGTGGGGGAGAATCATTATCAGAATGTTCCTAAAGTTGTATTTATGAAATGCATGAAGTTTGTATACTTTAAATAAAAGTTTTTTTTGGAAAAAAGATAAAGAAAATGTAAATAAAAATAAATAAATAAATCTTTTTTAAAATAGCAAAGGGGCATAAAAAAAGCATCTAGTGCTACTCTATATTTTTTTCTTTTTCCTTTTATTTCCCTGGCTTTTAAAATATATTAGCAATTCTAAACAACTTTGGTTGCTAACTTATTTTATCATGATTAACTGGTTTTTATTGAAATACAGTCATATACTTCTTATTCTAGGCAATTTAGTTCATTTGTATTAAAATTTGTATTTAAATTTAAAATACAGGAATGGGTGTTTGGAACAGCAGTTAGGATGCCACTTTTGGATTCCTACAACCATATCAGAGTACCTGTGTGTGAGTCCAGTTCTGCTTCTGACTCCAACTTCCTTCTATTGCACATCCTAGGAGGTAGCTGTGATCACTCAAGCATTTCAGTCCCTGCCACCTATGTCGAAGATCTGGAATGAATTTCCAGCACCTGGCTTTGTTCTGGCATAACCTTGGAGGTTGTGGGCACTTGGAGAATGAATCAATAAGGTGATAGATCCTCCCTCCCTTCATCCCTCCCTCCCTGTCTCTTTCACTTTCTCTCTCCCTCTCCCTCCCTCCCTTCCTCTTGTAAATAAAATAAAAATAAATTTAAAAAAATAATAATTTAATATAAAAACTAATATCCTTCAAATTCTATCTTCTCCAAAAGAAAATTTCTCTAACCTATCCCAGAGCAGGAGTTCATTTCTTTAATTCAAACCAGAACTAAAAAAAAATCTTTTTTTTTAACTTTTAGTAAATATAAATTTCCAAAGTACAGTTTATGGATTACAATGGCTTCTTCCCCCCCATAACTTCCCTCCCACCCGCACTCTTCCCATCTCACGCTCCCTCTCCCATTCCATTCACATCAAGATTCATTTTCAATTATCTTTATATAAAGAAGATCAATTTAGTATACATTAAGTAAAGATTTCATCAGTTTGCACCCACACAGAACATAAAGTGTAAAATACTGTTTCAGTAGTAGTTATAGCATTAATTCACATTGAACAACACATTAGGGACAGAGATCCTACATGAGGAGTAAGTACACAGTGACTCCTGTTGTTGACTTAACAATTTGACACTCTTGTCTATGGCGTCAGTAATCTCCCAAGGCTCTAGTCATGAGTTGACAAGGCTATCAAAGCCTTTTGAGTTCGCCAACTTCAGTCTTATTTAGACAGGGTTGTAGTCAAAGTGGAAGTTCTCTCCTCCCTTCAGAGAAAGGTACCTCCTTCTTTGATGGCCCCTTCTTTCTGCTGGGATCTCACTCTCAGAGATCTTTCATTTAGGATTTTTTTTTTTTTTTTTTTTTTGCCAGAATGTCTTGGCTTTGCATGCCTAAAATATTCTCATGGGCGCTTCAGCCAGATCTGAATGCCTTAAGGGCTGATTCTGAGGCCAGAGTGCTGTTTAGGACATCCGCCATTCTATGAGTTGGCTGTGTATCCCGCTTCCCATGTTGAATCGGTCTCTCCCTTTTTGATTCTATCAGTTAGTATTAGCAGACACTAGTCTTGTTTGTGTGATCCCTTTGACTCTTAGACCTATCAGTATGATCAATTGTGAACTGAAATTTATCACCTGGACTATGAGATGGCATTGGTACATGCCACCTTGATGGGATTGTATTGGAATCCCCTGGCACGTTTCTAACTCCACCATTTGGGGCAAGTCCGATTGAGCATGTCCCAAATTGTACATCTCCTCCCTCTCTTATTCCCACTCTTATATTTAACAAGGATCACTTTTCAGTTAAACACCTAAGAATAACTGTGTGTTAATTGCAGAGTTCAACCAATAGTATTAACTAGAACAAAAAAAAAAATACTAAAAGGGATAAAGTATTAAATTGTATATCAACAGTCAGGACAAGGGCTGATCAAGTCACTGTTTCTCATGGTGTCCATTTCACTTCAACAGGTTTCCTTTTTGGTGCTTGCTTAGTTATCACAGATCACGGAGAACATATGATATTTGTCCCTTTGAGACTGGCTTAATTCAGTCAGCATGATGTTTTCCAGATTCCTCCATTTTGTTGCAAATGACCAGATTTCATTGCTGTACATTCTTTAGAGTACCTTCTCATGTTCCGCTGCGAAGCTCTCCACGGAATGAAGTTTGCTGAGAGAAGAGTTTGTGACTATTTGGAACCTGCAGTCTGCCTCCTAGTCTTCACTTGCGATACGAGAATCCTAGAATCCTCCGCCCTGATGGTCTAGGAGATCATTATAGGACCTGCACTTGTCTCTGCCATGCATCAGAAATTGAACAGGGAGACCATCCACTGTCAAATGTGCCCCTAAATCCAAGGAGCAGCTTTGGAGGGTGTAGGTAGCATTTGAACCTGAGACTTGGGGTGTTCAATGAAGTCACTAATGGTGATAAATAAGATTTTTTCTCTGATAATGAGCTAAGAAGAAAAGAGGATGGGGAATTTGGAACATGTTGTTTGGGGGCCCAGAGTTACTGCTTTCTGGATGGGCAAATTCTGGTATAGAACACCAAGGAGATTCATAATTCCTAATACAATCCTAGTCTTCCAGAACACTATGAAGTGTATATGTCAAAATGGAAAGAAAGAACACTGTTTATTGGACAGTTGTTTCAGCTTGATGTGTTACTTATTTAGATTTACATTTTCACTATTGTTCTGAGCTCCGCAGATAGCAGGATAGTATTGCTGTGTATATTGTTTAGGCTCTTTTTCATTCTCTTCAAGCATTGTTTAAATGTGGACCGTATAAGAAGAAATGAGGAAAGCATTTTGGAACTGAATCTACCTGTTCGGTAAGCTATAAAAACTCTTTTCTGGCACTCTCACACAACTTTATGAAGTCTATTTCATTTATGCAAATCTGTGTCACTGGGATCTGTACAAGTTTTGGAAATACAGAGCCTTGTAAGTGCCCCAGTTGCCTGAGGAACTATAGTCTAGTTTTGTACACTCTTTTAACTTACCTTTCCAAAATAACCATTTATTTTACTTCTGAAGTTACACAGAGAGTAACCAAAATTTTGGGTAATTGATCTGATATGAGTGTACTCCAGTTTGGAATAGCCATGTTTACAGAAAAATAAAACTTGTACATCCTCCAGACGAATCAGATATAAATAACTTACTGAATTTTTTATTTTATTGGTTTTTCAAGGTTCCCCAAAATCCGTACACTAATTTTTGTCAAAGTATCTCATAGAACTGAATTTAACTATGTTTTGCTTGCTATCCATTGGCAGGATTAATGATCTAGGTTCATATCTAGAAACAAGTTTCTTACTGGTATACAAAAAACAGTGCTTTGTTCTGTGTTTCAGATTCAAAGCATTTCCTCATTTTGTTTATTAGAGATTAGTTTTGTTTACACACTTTGTGTCTGTTTTCTGGTATTATTTTCTCAAGCAATTATATGGTTTAGAAACAACATTTTTCTTGTAATGTTACCATATTTTACTATTGCTTTAGTTTCACAACTACAGTTTTAATTGGAAAAAAAAGGTTGTAATAGAAGCCCAAAGTTTATTGGCTAAATAAACTCCTTTAATAAGGTGAAAAAATGCTTAAGAATAATTGTGATTGCAATTAGTCATATATTAAGTAAATAAACTGAGACAAAATTTATTATCATATTAGGTAAATAATTCAGAGATATAGTTACTTGTTAAGTTTGGAATGTGTTGTTATTATTATGACATCTTAAATACTTAAAATTTATTTACTTGCCTATGAATTTTCTTCTTCAAATAGAAGACAAGGAGAAAGAATGAGAATGAGGGTGAAAGAATTCTCCTCCTCTGGTTCCCTCCCTGAACACATGTCTGGGGCCGGTCCAGTCCAAAACTGGAAGCTGGGAACTTAATCCTGGTCTCCCACAAAGGAAACATAGATCTGTCACCTGCTGTGGCATTCTGGAAACAGAATAGGGATACTGAAAACAGAAAGGGAGCTGTGACTCAAACCCAGGAACTCTAATATGAGCCCTAGGAGTCAACTGCTATGCCAGTCGTTGATCCCTAGAACAATTTTTTGAAGTCTTATGAATATATATTGTTTTGAAATGTTTTAAATGAAAATATGTTCTAAGTATCATTTTTATAAATTTTAAAAAACAAATTATAAAATAGTTTCATAATTTCTGAAGGTTTTTCATAGTATGGGAATAAAAGGCATCATTGTAAACTTAAGCAACAGTTGTACTGGAAACTGGATTACATTTAAAGCCATATGTATTCAAGTTTGATAAAACTTGAGATCCTCAGAAAATGACTTTAATACATTTAAGTTGGGCTTCTCTCTTTCCTATAGATTTTTCTAAAAGTATCAAGGAACATAATTCTGTGTTTTTCCAGCCTCTGCCCCTATAGCTACAAATTCAGTGGTACTTGGTGTGACACCCAGTTTTCACTACAGTTCACCAAATGTGTTTCAACAGGACAACTGTCACAAGCATAACACATGATAGACCTCTTCTTAGGCTGGGTACCCAAATGCCAAGAAAATACCATATATTTTTCATTTTTTAAAAAATAGGTTCCTTTCATTTCACTCACATTTCCCAGTGTCCTATAGTCAATGTTGACTTGTGTCTATGTCTACTTTCCAGAAGAGAAACGTGAAAAGGGACATCCATGCTGATGCTCCACGTTTATGTTATGATAAACAACATAATTGTTCACATAATCCCCTTGCTTGGCTTTGGCATTTCCCATTCCATCACATACAAGCCCTTTAAGCAGCTTTCTACTTCTCTGATAACTGGTTAGCCACTATCCTCATCTCTGAAATAATTTTTATTAGCTCTAGGAAAGATTTACTCATTTCTCCCTTTGTGTGTTTAGCCCAAGATTCAAGTACAAAGATGAAATGCTTCTTTGGAATATACCAATAATATGAAGAAATGATGTGAATACTTATTGAAAGATGTTCCCCTATGAGAGAAATAATGGAATTTGTGGGAAAACCACATTGCTCGAAAGGGACAAGATTCATTCCAGATCTGCATTTAACTAGTTCTGTGATTGTGGCCAAATAACCCAGTGTTTTGCATTGCAACTTCTATTACAGTTATAAAGTCTAACATCTCTGTCAACAGAGAAATTTTATAAAGGTAGGTCTGTGACAATTTCATACAGGTTACTCATTTATATCATTTGGAATGTTTAATAATATACTATTTCTTTGTGAAGGTTCATAGTACATATTAATAAACTTCAGATGTATTGTGTTTGTCATATCTGATAGAGCTGTCATGACTATCAATGAATACTACTATCAGTAAACTAACTTGTAATAAAGATGCTAACTACTTCTTCCATGGGCCTTTAGAGTAATAAGAAAAGGGAAATTTGCTTATTGGTTTCATTAAATAATACACTTCATGTTTCTTTTACTAAATGAGAAATACTCTGATGGAGCAAATAGATCATAAACTGTGATCTAAGGCTCAACCAACTCAGAATTTGTAAAACTAAAATGGCACCAATTGTACATATATCACATACTAACTCAGCACTTTTATGCAGAATAATTAATGTAAAATTCTATGTTAAGGTTATTTGATGTCTAATGTGCTCTTCAGCAATAACATTCTATGATTCACACTTCAAATAGTACAAGTTTCTTTATATTTCTAAATATTAGTGCTATGTATTCACCATTTTTCTAGTAAATTAGATGAAACCTATAACATAAAGTATAATATATATTTGAATTTACTTTATATTCCGGATATCTTTTAAAAAACGCATTCAAAATAAAATTCTGGATCTTGGTGATTGTTCTACAAATATTAACTAGCCATTTTGGAAATAAAATCCGGTGCTTCTACTGCCTTCAAATGATAGATATTTATTTTCTGTCTTAATGCTCTGAAAGCACAGTGGTTCTTTATCTACAATGACATCTGTATGGTGAGGTAATAATAGAATATGCTATTTGTGTTTTAACTTTCTACATATTTATGAGGAAACTTTTCTTCACTTGCATTCCTATATGCTCCTACTAAATGTATTGATGACTGATATCAATTCATAAAGTTGATGCTTTTTTAATTTTAGAAATTAGTATCTTACTCAGAATGAAACACAGTTGAAAAAATTGAGACTGTACTTGATTCATGTCAAGAAACCTGAATCAGGCAGTTAAATAGTTGCTAACATTCAGCCACTGATTACTAACCTGCATCTTGAGATGTTGCCTATCCTGTATCATCAGTTGGTTCTTTGACTGTCCTTTAGCTCTCCAAGAAACTCCACATTTTTTTTAGTCAGAATTGAATCTTTGACCTATACTGAAACTCAAACTAATCCAATATTTTTATAAGTTTCAAATATGAGGATAAAAAGATGAAATTTCATGCAAGTTAATGGGAAAATCCAAGACAGATGAAGATATGAGAAACAGTGACTTGATCAGCCCTTGTCCTGACTGTTGATGTACAATTTAATACTTTATCCCTTTTAGTATTTTTTTTTGTTCTAGTTAATACTATTAGTTGAACTCTGTGATTAACACACAATTATTCTTAGGTGTTTAAATTTAACTGAAAAGTGATCCTTGTTAAATCTAAGAGTGGGAATAAAAGAGGGTGTTGCTCCCTGTCTTCGTGGAGGAACGACACAGGACCCTGCGCTGTTCTTTTGTCTGCTTGGCCCTCCCCGGGTTTGCTGCTGGTTCTTCCCGGGTTGGCTACCGTCCCTTCCACCTCCGTGGAAGGGCGGTTCCCCCTGCCACATTCCCCACTTCCGCGGGGGAGCGGCACACCGCCGGCCGGCTCTCTCGGGGGCTGCACAGGTGTTCCTCTTAGATAGATGTTCCCCTTAGATGTTCCTGGTGCATGTTGTCTCTCTCCTCCTTTATAGTCCTCTTCCGCCAATCCCAACTCGGCTGCCCACACGCCGAGTACACTGCTCTCCTCCAATCAGGAGCAGGATCAGCTCCTGGAGGTCAGCACTCAAGTTGGCAAGAGGCAGCTGGGTAGAAGCTGTTTTCTCCTCTCCCAGCACCATATTGTGGGAGAGCAGATGCATAGAATAAGTCTTAATTCCAGTAACTCAGTCCAGTCCGAGTTGCTCCCCACAAGAGGGAGGAGATTTACAATTTGGGACATGCTCAATCAGACTTGCCCCAAATGGTGGAGTTAGAAATGTGCCAGGGGATTCCAATACAATCCCATCAAGGTTGCATGAACCAATGCCATCTCACTAGTCCAAGTGATCAATTTCAGTTCACAATTGATCATACTTATAGGCCTAAAGTCAAAGGGATCACACAAACAAGACTAGTGTCTGCTAATACTAACTGATAGAATCAAAAAGGGAGAGAATGATCCAACATGGGAAGCGGGATACACAGCAGACTCATAGAATGGTGGATGTCCTAAACAGCACACTGGCCTCAGAATCAGCCCTTAAGGCATTTGGATCTGGCTGAAGAGCCCATGAGAATATTTTAGGCATGGAAAGCCAAGACATTCTGGCAAAAAAAAAAAAAAAAAAAAAAAAAGGATGACCTAAATGAAAGATCTCTGAAAGTGAGATCCCAGCGGAAAGAACGGGGCCATCAAAGTAGGATGTACCTTTCTCTGAAGGGAGGAGAGAACTTCCACTTTGACTATGACCCTGTCGGAATAAGATCCAAGGCGGCGAACTCAAAAGACTTCCATAGCCTTGGCAACTCATGACTAGAGCCTAGGGAGATTACTGACGCCATAAACAAGAGTGTCAAATTGTTAAGTCAACAACAGGAGTCACTGTGTACTTACTCCTCATGTAGGATCTCTGTCCTTAATGTGTTGTTCAATGTGAATTAATGCTATAACTACTACTGAAATAGTATTTTACACTTTATGTTCTGTGTGGATGGAAACTGATGAAATGTTTACTTAATATATACTAAATTGATCATCTGTATATAAAGATAATTGAAAATGAATCTTGATGTGAATGGAATGGGAGAGAGATCGGGAGATGGGAGGGGTGTGGGTGGGAGGGAAGTTATGGGGGGGAAGAAGCCATTGTAATCCATAAACTGTACTTTGGAAATTTATATTTACTAAATAAAAGTTTAAAAAAAAGAAAAAAACAACATAAAGAATGTACAGTAAGAATCCCACTGCTCTGGCTGAAGAGCAGAAAGTTTCCATGGAATATTCATTGTATCTTAAAAATTCTTTCAAGATATTTAGACTCTAGATGTTATAGGATATTGGTGAAGATAAATCAATTTTTAATCTTCTTTTAGGCACCAAAACCTAAAATTTTCTGTTACTCATCAAGAGTATATCTTAATTCAGGTCAGTATTTTTTTGCATTATCTTGCAAGTGGGAATTCTATCCATTCAACTTCATCTCTTCTCAATGGCTATACCTGTATACACTCTGGAAGATAGTGTTGATGATTGTTTGAAGTCTGGGCAACCCTGTTTAAAATTCCACCTTTATATCTGTGTGGCCTTATACAAGTTCCACAAGTAGAGAATTTGAGTAGTAACAATAGAATTCTCATTTTTATTAACAAAAGTAATACAGGGCCGGCGCCGCGGCTCACTAGGCTAATCCTCCGCCTAGCGGCGCCGGCACACCGGGTTCTAGTCCCGGTTGGGGCACCGGATTCTGTCCCGGTCGCCCCTCTTCCAGGCCAGCTCTCTGCTGTGGCCAGGGAGTGCAGTGGAGGATGGCCCAGGTGCTTGGGCCCTGCACCCCATGGGAGACCAGGAGAAGCACCTGGCTTCTGGCTCCTGCCATCGGATCAGCGCGGTGCGCCGGCCGCAGCGCGCCGGCCACGGCGGCCATTGGAGGGTGAACCAACGGCAAAGGAAGACCTTTCTCTCTGTCTCTCTCTCTCACTGTCCACTCTGCCTGTCAAAATAAATAAATAAATAAATAAATAAAAGTAATACATACTTATTGACAGCATAATTTGATAATCAGATCATAATTGTGAGATATATAATAAACTGTTCTAAATATTGTTGGCACTTAGTAAAGCATTCCTGTTTAAAATTAATATTGCAGGGGCCGGCGCTGTGGCACAAAGGGTTAAAGCCCTGGCTTGAAGCACTGGCATCCTATATGGGCGCCGATTCCAGTCCTGGCTGCTCCTCTTCCAATCCAGCTCTCTGCTATGGCCTGGGAAAGCAGTAGAAGATGGCCCAAGTCCCTGGCCCCTGTACCCACCTAGGAAGCTCCTGACTCCTGCGTTTGGATCGGTGCAGCTGCATCTGCTGCATCCATTGTGGCCATCTGGGGAGTAAACCAGCAGGTCGAAGACCTCTCTCTCTCTGTCTCTGCCTCTCTCTGTAACTCTTTCAAATAAATAAAATAAATCTTTAAAAAAATTAATATTGCAGCCCTTCTTGTTAAATCTAGGAGCAGCTTAATTAAAGTAGGAAATTCCTGTCAACTCCTAAATTTGATACAGTTCCTTGATTATATTTTACAATTGCCATTATTTGATTTATTTGAAAATATTAAATCTGAGTTTTTCACCACCATTTGATAAAAGCTTTCATAACTCAGGTGGTTTCACCTACTATGCTAAAGTTCATATTCTAATAAAATATCCCTGACTACAGGTTTTTCTATCATATATATGAGAAAATATATTCTAACTTGTGAAATACTGTGCAAATCTTAATTTTCCATCAATTTTTTTCAATTATATAAATTAGTATGTGTTTCCCTATACTATCTTGTCATAAAAAATGTTTTGCAATAATGCATGAGTTCATATTTTTTACCTTAATTTTAAACATAATTTAAATATGTGTTTATTTTAAAATATGCTGTATAGGAGTGAAGTGACTATCTTTTGATTATTTATGTAATAAAATATAATAATTATAATATGGTCCTTGTTTTTATTCCCACTGAACTAAGGTCTTTTTAATTTTACTTCTTGAATTCTTTACTTGGTGAAGCATTAAATCCTTGACTATAATGTAAATTTAAGAAAGGAAGTAACAAAGGAATGAAGAAAAGAAGAAAGGGAGGAAGGAAAGAAGAAAGAGAGAGAGAGATGAGAGGAAGCAGGGAGGGTAGAAGAGAATATCATTATATTCTTAGAATTGTTTCTATGAAATACAATGAATCTGGTTCTCTGTAATTAATATCACATTAACATGAAAAAATATACCAGATAATACAAAAAATAGAGTGGTTGTCTATGGGTAAAGAAATAGTTGTCATTTCTTTAATAGTTTGCGATAAATTTTGAGGAACTTTCAGATGAAGTTTTAAAAGTGATAGTCCATATAACATGGCGAAAGTAACTTCAAATATCTTCTTAAACACAGCAAGGGACTCGAAATTTTTATGTTCACAGATAACAATACACAGTCTGGTATACACTGGGAGAGAATTTAGAGTGGCATCTCATTTTAAAAAAAATCTGATTTTGGATTTTCAGATTGAAAGTAAAAGTGGTTTGCTTCTCTGCTAGGATTAGTGAATATGGCATTGCTTTTCCATTAGGATTAGCTGTCAACCATAAGCTGCAAAACCAGAAACATCACAGCTCTACTCTGAGCAAACCCAGAAGATGATGCCAAGAAGTTTCTATCAGCTTCTATCCTGGTATGCAGAGTCAGCAAATTTATACAAAGGCAAAGTAAGTAATGAATATTTAGTAGAAAAAAGTCTGCATTTCATGCCCAGTGAGTTTCTTATTATTTATTTAATCATTTAATAAAGAATTGCTGGGATTTTTTATTCTCGTTTACTTGAATTTTGTTCTGTCAGAGATAACATCTAGGGTAGCATCAGATGTCTTTTCTATCTCTGAAGGAACAATGCATAAAATTTAAGCATAAATTTCCATCAACCCCACTGTTGAATATTTTAAATGGATATTGAATGTCACATCTAAGAAGTCTAAGAAGAAATAACAGCTTTGTTTTGGGGAATTTTTTTTTCTGAATTTGCAACTTAGCATGTGATTTAAAATGCAAATACCTTTCTAACATGATATTAAATTATGCATATTAATCAATTGATATCAGTGATATATACTAAATACCTAGATAACTTTACCTGTATACACACATATTAAGACACATATCTGTATATATATTTTTTAACATATATTTTCCATGCGAATTATTCAGAGGAGGTTTGCTGAGTTAGAATTTTCAACACACTGTGCTAGGAAATGAAGAGAATAAAGATGAATAAAACAGGATGAAAAAATGGGATTTTACTTTCTAGAAGAGAACAGTGGCATATGCATTGGAAATGAGATTCATAAACAAGAATAGACTAACACCCCGCCTTGGAAGAAATGTATTTAAATTCTGACTCAGCAGGTCAGTAATAGGCAAACAGCCCTATTATATCTGATATGGTTAAAATGGAAACTTATGCTTAAATTATTTTCATGAACACCATTTCCAGGATTGGGGAGTTACAATATCAGTCAAGTGGCTATATGTAGCATAAATTATCTTGAAGGGAAATTTTCTAATACATGTAAATTCTTAAAATGTGAACAATCTTTGATATAACAAATTTACTTTTATGAACCACTTCACACCTCTCAACTAAGAAAAAATGACATATTTCCCCCTTTTGGGAAAACTCAATAGGGCAATGCTACAATATAATGAATTAGAAATCAATTACCCAGCTTCCCAAGGAGATGAAAATTGATAAATGACATGTATTACAATCATATAATTAAACAGCAAGAAAAAATAAAAGATCATATTAAAAAGTTTGCTACTGGAGGTAATCATTGTAGCACATGCACTTGCCACACTGATATCCCATTTCAGAGAGCCAACTGGAGTCTCAGTTGCTCTGTTCTGATCCAGCTTCCTGCTGTTACACTGTGGAGGCATCAAGTGACAGTTTCAATTCTTAGGCCTCTGCCATCCATGTGGGAGATCCAGACAAGTTGCAGGTTTCTTGCTTTGGCCTGGCTCAGCCCTAGCTGTTAACAGGCATCTGGGAAGCGAACCACTTAATGAGAGATATTTCCCATCTCTCTCCTTTCAAAGTAGATAAAAATAAATAAATAAGCATTTAAAAATGTATACTTATTGGGACGAGCATTATGGTGTAGTGGATAAGCCACTACCTGTGATGTCGGCATCCCATACATGCGCCTGTTCATGTCCCAGCTGCTCCACATCCAATCCAGCCCCCTGCTAATGGCCTGGGAGAAGCACCAGAAGATGGCCTAAGTGCTAGGGCCCCTGCATCAACATGGGAGACCCAGAAGAAGCTCCTGGCTCCTGGCTTCGGCCTGGTGAAGTGCTGGATTTTGTGCCATCTGAGGAGTAAACCAGTAGATAGAAAATCTCTGTCTCTCTCACTGTCTCTTGTAACTCTGACTTTCAAATAAATAAGTAAATCTTTTTTTAAAAAAACTTAAGTCTTTTTGAAACTTATCTGGTATTTTTTTAAAGATTTATTTATTTATTTGAAAGTCAGTTACACAGAGGAGAGGCAGAGAGAGAGAGAGAGAGAGAGAGAGAGGTCTTCTATCTGATGGTTCACTCCCCAATTGGCCTCAACAGCTGGAGCTGCGCCAATCTGACGCCAGGAGCCAGGAGCCAGGAGCTTCTTTCGGGTCTCCCACATGGGTGCAGGGACCCAAGGACTTGGGCCATCTCTATTGCTTTCTCAGGGCATAGCAGAGAGCTGTATTGGAAGAGGACCAGCCGGGACTAGAACCAGTACCCATATGGGATGTAAGTGCTTCAGGCCAGGGCGTTAACCCACTGTGCCACAGTGCCCGCCCCAAAAAGTAAATCTTTTTAAAGAATGTACTTACTAAAAAAAAGTATTTAAAATTGAATATTCTAGAATAAAGCTTTACATGGAATTAGCACTCAGTCAAGAACACTGGGTGCTCCTAAGCATGACTTCAAGATAGATATATTTTTAAAAAATTATTTAAATTCGAACTACCTACTGAATTTTTCATTGTTGATAGAAATTAAGTATAATATACATGTGTCTGGGGTTAATATCTCATGTATAATATTTCACAATGGATACTTATTTTTAAACTCCATTGAATCCCATAATAAAGTGAGTTAAACATGATCTCAAAATTAAACCACAGCTATAGATAGCAAATGCTTGTCAAATAATGGCTGTTATCCCAAACCTCTAACACAACTGTGTGTGTATGAGGAATATTGGAACCCTTTCTAAATTCAGATTAGATTTCCACTATGGTGAGTTGATTATTTGCAGCAAAGTACTGTAAGAAGAAAGTAGCTGCAGTTAAGCAGAATGTCATAGCACTTTTGTAGCTCATTAAAATGCCCAGGTACTGAAGAAGCTAATTGAAGTTGTGATTAGCCTCTTCTGTTCTCTTAAAATAATAATAATAATAATCTCTCTTGAAAGTTTTTCCTTCAATTTTGGACCTTTTTATGCTTTCCAAAGATTTATTTCCTCTTGCTGTCTCTATCAGTACCTAAAATCTTTGAGCTGCTTTGATAATGGGGGGTTGGGAGGGCAATATAAGCAGCAATATTTTGCAACATAAGGGATAAGTGCATTATAATTTTTAAATGATAAATTATATTTGAAAATTATGCAAGATGTTTCATTTTTGGTTTATTGATGCATATTTCTATAACCCTAGAGCCCTCCTTTAGGCAAATTTGCTTTTCACTACAAATAGTGCTTTTGTTTTCATACTAATGCAGATCTTTCTTCAAATGTCCTAAATTTCCTTTCACATGCTCAACAAATAAATTCATCTGGCATAGGTATAAAACAGCATCAAAGTGAAAATATCTAATTGTGACAGTAAGTTGTCACTCTTCAGTTATTTATGTACTTCCAGTGCAATCCACTTTTAGTTTAGAGAAATAGTTAACTTGAGTTCCTTTAACTGAAAAATCCCTGAAATGCAGAACCAATGCTAAATTGCCCATTGAATTTACCTGTGTTTGCGTTTTGTTCCCCTTGTCATTTTGAGTGTTACATAGACACTCTATGACATTGACCAGTAAAGCTGGGTATCTCTGATCTAACATCAAAGCAAGGCATTTGCTAACTTTCTTAAAAATGTTCTTCTGAACCTACCTGAAACATTAGATGCAGCAAATGATTTCAGTGGATCCTGGACATGGCTGGAAGTTTATCTTTCCTTTCATATGTTTTTAATCATCCCAACTTTTCTCATTTTATCTAAGAAAGAAAGGAGAGAATACAAGGGTGAGCCACTTTGTACCTGCTAGCAGGGGAATGTGGAATAAAGCCAGATTCAGTCAGGAGTTTGCAGGTTCCTTTCAAATCCTTCAAACTGAATGAGCTTCTTATATTTACTTCAATTCCCTTTGTTCCAGTTTCCTTCCAGGTAGGTATCTTTCATAATGTATTTAAAAAGGACAATAACTTTATCAAATAATTGCTACTAATTAAAAGGCATAGTTTTCCAATTCTTCCCTTCAATAATTTCTTCATTTCTAGTTGGTCTTTTAGGTAACCCCATTAGCAGCATGGCTGAAAATTCAGTTAGGAGTCTTGTTCAGCCAAATTAATTAAGTACCATTTACCTTCCAGGAGGAAATTAGCTGTTCAGATAAATATATTAATTAGTGTTTGTTTCTATTTATTGTAATCATACTCAGGATCCCTTGGCATAGATACACCTTCTTAAAAAAAAAACCTTTTAAATATTTCTTTCAAATATTTCAGACAGCTTTTTGAAAACGCCTATAATTTCTCATCCACAAAAAATAATTTATGATATACATTTCTCCAAACTTACTATGGATTTACCAGCTTTATATCACTTCTCACCTTTAAAGTAATTTCGCAAGACCATTGGTCTCAGGGTGATTCCACAATCATTCATCCAAAGCAGGACTTGGCTCAGTTCCATTAGTTCCTCGAAATCTGGTGACCAACATTACTGACTTGAGTTCATAATGATGGTCTCAAGAGAGGCCTACCACTGGCACTGCACACAGAGATACAAAGTGTACAAAGAAGGATTTGGCATGACTGTTGCCTTCAATAGAAATACACCACAATAAAATGAAATAGCTGTGAAGGGTACATTGAGAGGGAGAAAAATGTTTTACAGGAGCACAACTAAAATTGTAAATTTGCGTGGATATGTGAGACAATGTAGTAACTGCACTCAAAATGCCGTGAAGGGTGAGAAACACATGTAGAAGAAATGGCAAAAATCGAATTTGGCTAAAATGTCTGTCCTGAGAACTTAAGCATATACAATAACCATTACCAATGATGACTAGTTAAACTTGACCCTGGAAACTTTCAGTTTGAATTTTAGTACTGAGTGAGAGTCTTAGGAAGTTTTTAGCACAGATCCATGTTTTGGGAGAAAATCTAAATGACCTTCTAATTTGTTTTTGGTAAATGCAAACAGATAATTTCCTGGAAAATAACTATATTTGCTTCACCTGCCATCTTTCATTCACTGAGTCATTCAATCATTTAAAAAGTGCTTAATAAGATCTAAAGAAAAATATCAATTACCTAATCCAATATGCCATATTCATTACCATGGGATACAGGGAAGAATCAGACATGACGTTATTATAGTACAGAAGACAGAATAAGAAGGTACATCAATAACTATAGAATGAATTTTGACAGAAGTGGACAATCAGGGAAAGAATCATCCAAACAATCAAAAGATGACCTGCACTTGGACTCAATAATTCATAGCTTTATGAGTGATTTCATAGGTCATTTTATGGAGATAGACACATAAATAGAAAAAATAATAATTCTAGGTTAATTAGTACCCCAAATACCAGCTAAAAGATCACTAACATCCTGTTTATTCTTTAGTAGTTTTTTTTTTTCTTTTTTTAACTTTTATTTAATAAATATAAATTTCCAAAGTACAACTTTTGGATTACAGTGGCTTTTTCCCCCCATAACCTCCCTTCCACCTGCAACCATCCCATCTCCTGCTCCCTCTCTCATCCCATTCACATCAAGATTCATTTTCAATTATCTTTATATACAGAAGATCAATTTAGTATATACTAAGTAAAGATTTCAACAGTTTGCACCCACACAGAAACACAAAATATAAAGTACTGTTTGAACACTAGTTATACTGTTAATTCACATAGTACAACACATTAAGGACAGAGATCCTACATGGGGAGTAAGTGAATTGTGGTGCAATGAGAAAGCCATGCTAAGATGGCTGCTGGCAAGCAAGCGTCAGTAACTTAGGAATGGCTTCAAAACCCACCTGGCAACGGAGCCTGCTTGGCAACAGGCTGTGATTGGATGGTTTTGGAAACCACATGGCAAATGGAGCCTTCCTGGCAACAGGCTGTGATTGGTAGGGCATAAACTGGCCCTTGACCAGATTGGCTGTCTTGGCTATATAAGCTGTTGTACCAACTGAAATAAAAGAGTCACCTCTGGCCGCTTTCACCCGACTCCTGGGGTCTGTGTGGTGACTCTGAGCCTCTTGCCTCCACCATGTTCCAAATCTCAGAACGAATCCACTACAACAGTGCACAGTGATTCCTGTTGTTGATTTAACAATTGACACTCTTATTTACGACCTCAGTAATCACCCAAGGCTCTTGTCATGAGCTGCCAAGGCTATGGAAGCCTTTTGAGTTTGCAAACTCCGATTTTATTTAGACAAGGTCGTAGTCAAAGTGGAAGTTCTCTCCTCCCTTCAGAGAAAGGTACCTCCTTCTTTGATGGCCCCTTCTTTCCGCTGGGATCTCACTTTCAGAGATCTTTCATTTAGGTCATTTTTTTTCCCCAGAGTGCCTTGGCTTTACATCCCTGAAATACTCTCTTGGGCTTTTTAGCCGGATCCAAATGCCTTAAGGGCTAATTCTCAGGCCAGAGTGCTGTTTAGGACATCTGCCATTCTATTAGTCTGCTGTGTATCTTGCTTCCCGTGTTGGATCGTTGTCTCCTTTTTAATTCTATTTGTTAGTATTAGCAGACGCTAGTCTTGTTTATGTGATCCCTTTCACTCTTAATCCTATCATCATGATCAATTATGAACTGAAACTGATCACTTTGACTAGTGAGATGGCATTGGTACATGCCACCTTGATGGGATTGAATTGGAATCCCCTGGCATGTTTCTAACTCTACTATTAGTAGAATTTTATTGGATTATTGTATTGCATTTTAGTTGAAACTGAGTTATATCATTAAATGCAGTTTGGATTAGGTCAAGAAGAGATGTGGCTCACTAATATGTTCCTCACTTTCATAATATCTTAGCATATTAGTTTATCAGATCACATTGTTCCATGAAAGTACTTTGAGACAAAAGGAAATTTGAATTTTGAGAACATTAACCTGTCAAAATACAATGTGCATCATCAAGTCCAAATCAGAATGATTATGCAGTGAGTAAAGCTGAAAGGCCAGAGGTGTGAAGGTGATAGACAGTGGCAGAACAGTTGTCATGGGCCAGGGATGAAAAATGCAGGGGAAAGTGTCATGAACACAAAAAGAGGGAAATCTTGAAAATTAAGCAAAGTCACTTCAGTTTTGCTACACTGATATACTTAGGACTAACATCCACAGGACAAGTACCAGCTCAATTGTCCACTGCCAGCATGTGTTCTGATATCTGTTGTTAGATATTCATATTCTGCTCCTACTTCAAACGCACATGAAACCTGTGATTTATTTGTTACCTTTGATTAAACACCTGATTCTATTCAAACTCACGTTTAAATTATTCAGGCAAAAAACATTTTAAAGTACTATTGTCTGTCTGATTAAGTCTTGATATTTTTTCCTTGAAATCTTCATTTGGTTTGATGAAATTACAGAGTAAAGCTCACTATGGTGACTGGATTTAGTTTCTTAGTCCATCCAATCTTTTCCTTCTGCAGCATGGCTCATTTCCCTGTTTCACAGTTCATCGAAGCCCTATGTGGTCACTAAGTCTCATTCATCTTATTTTGGGTTGACTTTGTAGAAGATCGGGATGTATAGAAACTGGGAACAAAGGTCTCACATTGGATAGGCATGTGACATCTAGAAGCAGATTTGACAAAAAGGAAAGGATACATCTTTGAAATGATATAAATGATGAAGATAGCTCATTCTGTGATCTTACAAAGAAAATTCATACTTTCTTTTGCAGTATGATTATAATGATGCATATTCTCAGACTGTTATATTGAATTGATACATATTAACATCATTCAAAATATGTTTGGTTTCATATGTGTGTTTGAAGTTAAATTTTTTGCAGTTCCTCACCCCGGTCCTTTATATCTTTCCAAACTTCAGCTTCCATCACTCTTACAAACATAGTTTTCTCCTTTCATCTCTCTGACTTTTGTAACTCTGACTTCATCTCTTTTGTTTTGTATTTTATACTTAGCACTTACTTGAGGCTTTTAATCTTCAAAGCTCCTGAAGAACATTGCCTAATTAATCCTCCCTACAGTTTTGCAAAGGAAAGCCATCATTTGAACTACTTCTTACTTGTGAGAAAAACAAGGCATAGGTTAAGTGGTTTACAAAAAATCACATCTAGTGAGTTCCAGTCTGTACTACGACTCTTGTGCTTAATCCACTTGATGACATTGCCCCGTTTCTTACTTTTGATAGCTTGCCTCTGGTGCTTGTATAATTTATTTACTTTGATATTGAGAACTTTATTTCTTCATATTACAGTTTCTCACAGTAAGTAGTGAACTTATGTCTTTGAAAAATAGTTTTTTTCTGTTAATTATACATTTTTTTCATTTTCTCAAAGCTAGTTTTTGGCTTATGCAATTTTGGATTTATTTGATTTTTATAAGTCTTTTGTGAGGCCTTTCATATTTCATAAAACTCATAATTCAGACTGAAGACTTATTTTTCCATTTGTTATATATAAGTTGATCAAGTAAATTAATGCCTTTCTGTATGATATCTTTACACATTAGAAAAATAAAACACAAATTTCACTTGGCTACAGTAAGGATAAATAGATCATACATAGAAAGCAAACAAACTACAGTTGTTTCAATTGTTTGTTTTCTAATCTCCATTACTCTCTTAAATAAAGCGTATTTTGCATTAATTTAAAGGCTAAGTTCTTCAGTATACAATTTTATGAGTTTTGACAAATGTAAACACCATCTGGATCAAGAAAAAAGGCATTTCTATTCTTTCTAAAGTCTTCCCAATGACTGATTCAAGTCAATACAATTCCTGAGGTAATGCTATTCTGAATATCTTGACTGTTGTGAATATTATAAAATGAAATCAATTAGAGTGTATGCTTTTCATTCAATTTTTTGTTCACTCAGTATTGTTTTTGCAGGTTTGCAATGCTGTTGGGTATTGTTTGTCACTTTATTTGTGTTGCTTATTCTTGTTTTGATGGACATTTGGTTGTTTCTATTTTGAGTTAGGTTTCTATGTAAGTTATTGTAAAAAACACTTTTCATTAACGAATATTATTATTTATCTTGGAAAAACAATTACAAGTGGAATTCCTGAATCATAATTTAGGTTTACAACTTCACTTTGTAAGATACCCGCAGTCAGTATTCTGTACGGGTTGTGCCAGCTAACACTAGCACCAGCAATGAATGAAAGTCTTCTTGTTCCATATACTTGCCAATACTTGGTGATCATAATATTTTAAATTTTAGTCATTCCGTTGGGCATATACTAGTATTTTACTATGGACTGTTTTCTTTTATTTCTCTGGTGATTAAAGATGTTATGTTACAAAAAAGTGCAATTCTTTTCCTTGAAGAGTACTGTTTTATCCTTAGCAATACTATTTATTATTCTTCAGCATGCTTTATTTCACATTTTGGAAATGTAATAAAACATTAAAATTTTTCACTTGATTTTATGATTTTATTTTTATAGAATTTGTCACAATAGATTGTTCTATCAAAAGAAAATACATAAATAATCCTCCTACTTGAACTCTTTACAAAAACCATCAATTGCCTTCTTTATGATAGAACAAACATTGAATTTCTTCTGACGATATAACAATATGTTTTTTCTAGGTTTTAATAGGACGTTTTTGGTGGAAATGAGAAATAGTGGAAAAATTATAATAAAGTGGTGTTCTTTGAAGTTATGGAGGAGGCTGAAAGGCAAGCATATCAAAGTAATAGAATGATATTTTCATATTTATTAAAGTGTATGGATTAAGTTGTTGGAGGAACAGTGACTTAAAGAAAAATAATTTGTGTCTGCTTATTAGAATGTGATTCATATATAGACAGATGCTAGAGGAGAAAAAAAGATCAAGAACCACTCAATTCGTGATCAAGTTTCTCCTAAGAAATCTTCAGTATTTCTTTTATAACTTCTCCCATTTTCCATTGTCCCCCCAATTTTTTTCTGTGGACATATTTGTACCTGAAGTTTTCTTCCAAACTAGTTACACTCACTCTGCTAGTTCTGATTCAGTGTGCAGAAGAAACAGGTCTTTGCCATTGGGACAAAAGCAGTTGAAGATCAAATTTTATCATATCAAAATATGACAAAATTTGCCCCTTATGATCCATAAAATGTATTATTCTCATTAAATATGCACAATATAAGCTTATCTTCATGTGTTTTGTTTCAGTGAATACCTACATACCTTAATTTATATAATATAGAAACAAGTGTTTAATATATACTTGCATATTTGTGTATATTCGTGTGTATATGTAAAGTTCATTGAAAGTAGAATTAAATTTGACTTATTTAGCCTAGCAGTGAAGATACTAGTTAAGATGAGCACATGTCATATCAGAGTAGATGAGTTCAATGCCTGGCTCCAGTGACTGATGTCAGGTTTCTGGTAATGCAGGCCACAGGCGGCAGTGATAATGGCTCAATAAATGGGTTCCTTCCCATCCATCTAGGAGGTATGGATTGAGTTCCCAGCTCTAGGATTCAGCCCATCCCAGGTCTTACCACTGAGAGCATTTGGAGGAGTAAATCAGTAGATAAGGAGTTTCTCTTTATTCCATGTGAAAAATAAATTAATTGAAAAATAAAAGATACATTTATTATGGTACAACAAAATTTTAAATCCTTGCAAAGGAGTTCTTCAAAAGGTCATTGAAATGCAATTATGAAAAAAACTGTGTGCACATTACAAAGTTGTTTGCACCAAAATAAAGTTAACCTTTAATTCCCTTTTTCCATGAACATTTTTCATATTCTCAATATAAAATCTATTCATTGGCTTTGACAGACTTATTTTCTTATATGATTTTCTTCATGGCTAACATTTTTAGAAACCTTATAGTTAAGACTGCTTAGATGGCAAATAATGTTTGAACTGGTATAATCTATAATAACATAAAGCAATAAGTTGCTAAGCAACAGTCTTTTGCTTCCAAAATATTTGTCCACAATAAATACAGTTACGTCCTTTTCAAAATGCACGCTGAAAAATTAATTTACATTCCAAGGTACACAGGTTGGTTCATCTATTGGGGAAAAAAAACATGTCCCCAAATATATCCACATCCTAATCCCTGGAGTTTCTGACTACATTAGGGCACACAGCAAAGGAAAGTCAACATCACAGATAGAAAACTGTGAATCCAGTGAATGTGAGGTGAGAAATTATTTTAGATGATCAGGATAAGCCCATGGTAATCACAAGAAGAAAATCAGTATCACTGTCAGAGGCAGTGTAGGAAAAGAACTCAAATTTCCAATCAGGCTTTCAAAGTGGAAATTGGCCATGAGCCAAGTCATGTGGGTGGCCTCTGGAATGGGGGTGGGGGCAAAGTAACATATTCCTCCCTGCAGCCTCTGGAAGGAATGTCGTCTTGCCGCCATCTTGATTTATCCCCATGAGACCAATTCAGATTTCTCACCTCCAGAATGGTAAGAGAACAAATTTATGTTGCTATGTCACTAAAGCTGTGACTTGAACAGAAAGCTAAAACAATTTCTTAACCAACTTTTCCAATGTATATAAAGTGATGTTATTCATGAGTATGCATGTTATTTGAGTTTCAAAAACTAAGATTTTTTCACAATTTCTTGTTACAAGGAGTTTCCAAATGATTAATAAAAAAGTATATCATGAAAAAACTGTGCATGGCTTTCTAGAAAAATATTCTGATGTAATAAGACCTAGTGAGAAGGACTTGATTCTTCTTCTAAGAGTTGAGAGGGAAGAAATGCCCATCTTGATCTCAAGCTAGCTGGCTTCATTATTATGATTGAAAGGGAGGGAAATGCTCAAATATTCCTGAGAGTGTCCTTGATTGAATAAGTCACAGGTTGGTTCATCTGTCAGGCTACGTTTCCAGAGAATCAAGGATCTTATTACCAAGGATCTGTTCAGCAAGAGCCATTGCCAGCAATCAAATACCAAGACAGTTTCTGACAGTGGTAATTAATAATACGAATTCGTTTATTGGACTGTAAAATTGTCAGAGTACATGTTCCTTACTGCAAAGGCATCTTTTAAATGAACACACACAAGAGTGTCATTAAATTTCCTACAATATGTCATGATTTGTGGCAAAAGGATTTCACAATTCCAAAAAAATAAATTTAGCTTGTATCGTCCAGTGTACAAAGCAAATAAGACATGGGGATAAGTACAAAGAAATGTTGTGTTCTTTTTCACAAAGTTTCATCTCCTATCTTGCCAAAGAGCTGAGAATATGCCTAGCAAGAGGGATAGTTTATTTTACACAATAAAGCAATCTTCTCATTAGAAATTAACATCTCCTTCTTCTCTCACTAGCAATTCTGTCTTTACACAATCAGTGATCTTTCAGACTCAGAAGAATGTGAGACTAGCCATCATTAGCGCACATACTCAAAAGTATTCACTGAGCAATCACAGCAGTAAATAGCAATATACATCCCAGGAAAAGGGTGAGTGTTGGATTGGGGAGTGAGTCCAGCAAACTCATTTCCAGATGTTTGTGCCTCCAGGAAATTGTTTTTGTAGTTATCCAAAACACAGTACTGCCTGCCACCTTGCCTTCCTCCCCTGCCCTGTTCTCTTCTCATTAAGCATAATTTTACTCAATAACAGAGACTAATAAAGCAGACCTTTTCATGAACTCTGAATTGGTATTTTCTCGGTAGCCAGTTACCATAACAATTGCACAGTCATAGTGAAAAATTGTAGAGTGGCTAGAAAAGGTAATTATTTCTTTTTTAGTATTACTATAGTGGGACAATTAAGGGGAATGCAGACCCATAACTTTGGCAGATTTAGTATAGATTCCTGTGGAAGGTCACTTTGCTTTATCTTATCTAGAAATTCATTAGGTATATCATAATCTACTATGGCACAGGTAATAAGAGTTGAATAGAAAGAAATTATTTCATTAATAGGTTTTTAAACAGATTTTTAAAAAACATACTGTTGTGTGATAAAATAACTTGTTCAATCCTGCAAAATAGTGGGCATGAATGTAATCTATGGATACTGTACCATAAGAAATTATTTCATTAATAGGTTTTTAAACAGGTTTTTAAAAAACATACTGTTGTGTGATAAAATAGCTTGTTCAATCCTGCAAAATAGTGAGCATGAATGTAATCTATGGATACTGTATAATAATTCAGATGTTTTTATCTATCTATATAGTCAAAAAATATTAGTTTCCTATTTTCTACAAAGAGTATATTACAAGATGCCTAGTAGATGCTGATTTCCATGAATATTACTGAATCATACACATACTAGGTTTTCTGCTATACAGATACAATGATGATAAAATTCACTGTATAAATTAGGCACAATAGAATATTACCATCAAAAACTAATAATAAAATAGAATAATATAACAATATGTTGCAATAAAATTTCTAGCATCACTACTCTTACAAGTTGTATCCATTATTTATGGAAAATAAAGGTTACTTGAACACATGCACTGCCATAAGGCCAAAGTTGATCTAATAACCAACATGGCTAACAGGTGACTGATGAGTGGGTAGAATGTACAGTGCAGATACTTTGGACAAAGGGATGATACAGATCCCAGGAGGAATATAAAGGGACAGTGCAAGATTACACTGCATTGTTCGGACTGCTGCACAATTTAAAATTTCAAAAGTGTTTTTACTGAAATTTCCAATTTAGTGTTTTAGATCAAGTTTGACTATGTATATCCAAAACTGCATAATACAAAATTATAGAAAAGGGAGAATTTTCACACACTTAGTCCTATAGAAGAAGCAATAGAGGTTCAGAGAGTTTATACAACTTTTAATATGTCACCTGGCCTGAGAACAGATGCCTCAGAATCAAAACTTGGGGATTTGAGGTAGTGGATATGTTAATTTGCTGGATTAACTCATTTCACATTGTATGTATCTGAGTATTACTGCATCATTTTATACCTCATAAATATATACAACTATAATTTTTCAATATTCATTAAAATTTTTTAAAAGAAATAAATAAGCAAACAACAGAAAATAGTAAATGAGTTAAGATACTTATTCAGGATCCACAAGAATAATCTCTGTTACTTTAAAAGATCCGTTCAACCAACCCATACGGCATGTAATTGATAATACACAGTTAATGATTAATTGTGCTACCTGGTTGCTTGCAGATTCTGATTTCCTAATATTTGGTCAGCTTCCTTATTTAAAAAAAATCCCTTTCTGTTTAGTTTAGTAATATGTGGAAAAACCACTTTTTAATTCATTTTCTCAGCTCTTTCCACCTGCTGGAGGTGTAGGTTTTAGGAACTTATGTTGAATATTGGGCTTGATTCTCATTATCACCTGCTAATTATCCTCTGTGAAGAATCTGTAAGCTGATAATGACACATTGTAAAACATCGATCCAAGAAGCTTTTTCTGGCTAACAGAGGTAACAGGGTTTATGTCTTTGTCTTCAGTAACTGCCTTGTCACACAAAAAGCTGGGAGTGGGAGGGTGGTTTAGAACTAGCTCATCCTATAAAACTACAATTGTCTCCTTATTCCTGTGTATACACATGATTTTTTTCATTTTTTTTCACCTATAGGATAATAAAGGGAAAAAAATTACCTTCATATGGAATTACTAAAATGCAAAGTAATTAGCCTTAGCCTAGGAAAATGTTGTGCTATTTAATTATCCAAAGATCATGAAACTCTCTCTATATAGTATTCACATCTGTCACATGCTGCATACATTTCTAATTTTATATATTATATATATATAAAAGAAGGTAGCACCAGATTGTACCAAAAAAAAAAAAAAAAAAACACAATTCTACTGAAGCATATCCACATCTGTTGTTTTTGACTTTGAACATAATAGCAATTAAAGACTGTTGCACTCCACTCCTACAATTACAGGACAGAAGGGACCAATATTGTCGTGCAGCAGGTTTAGCAGTTGCATGCAATGCTAACATCCCATAATACAGTGCTTTTCATGTTCTGTCTGCTCTGCTTCTTATTCACCTTTCTACTAATGTGCCTGGGAAAGCAGCAGATGATGCTTCACTGCCACTCACGTGAGAAACCCAGATGGAGTTACAGATGGAGTTACAGGCTCCTTGTTTTGGCCTGGCCCAGCCCCTGCCATTGTGGACACCTGGGAAATGAATTAGGGGATAGAAGACTGTTTCTCTTTGTGTCTCTTCCTTTCTATGTGTCACTCTGTCTTACAAATAAATAAAATAAACATAAAAAAGAGAGGATATTTTTAAAAGATTATAAAACAGGAAAAGAGATGGCGCCAAGGCTCAATAGGCTAATCCTCCACCTGCAGCCCAGGCACCCGGGTTCTAGTCCTGGTTGGGGTGCCGGATTCTGTCCCGGTTGCCCCTCTTCCTGTCCAGCTCTCTGCTGTGGCCCAGGAGGGCAGTGGAGGATGGCCCAAGTGCTTGGGCCCTGCACCCCATGGGAGACCAGGAGAAGCACCTGGTTCCTGGCTCTAGATCAGCGCGGTGCGCCAGCCGCAGCGGCCATTGCGGGGTGAACTAACAGAAAAGGAAGACCTTTCTCTCTGTCTCTCTCTCTCACTGTCCACTCTGCCTGTCAAAAAAAAAAAAAAAAAAAAAAAAAAAGGAAAGAGAAGAGACTTGTATATAATTTTTTTCTCAACTTTTATTTAATACATATAAATTTCCAAAGTACAACTTTTCCCCCCATAAGCTTTTCCCCCCATAAGCTCCCTCCCCCCCACAACCATCCCATCTCCTACTCCCTCTCCCATCCCATTCTTCATCATGATTCATTTTCAATTATCTTTATATACAGAAGATCAACTTAGTATATACTAAGTAAGTAAAGATTTCAACAGTTAGCACCCACACAGACATTCAAAGTATGAAGTACTATTTGAAGACTATTTTATCATAAATTCTCATAGTTTTAATTCCAAATTTAACAATAAGACTATACCTAAAACTAGATTGACAGAGTTTAGTATAGTGAAAATGCTATAGAAATGTATTAGAAAACTAATAAACAAAAATTATGGTATTGATTTTTCCAAACCTGTTTATCATATTTTCATCATGAATTATCAATTACCAAGCACACAGCTATCTCAGTAAAAACTGTACATGGAAAAACAGAAATAAACCAAAAAATGAATTGCTAAAACTCATATTTTCTATTTTCTCAAATTCTTAATTTTCTGAAGAAAATGGAAATGTTGGAATAAGAGGCAATTTTCATTCAGAGAAAGTACAAGTATTTTATGAATTTAAAAAAATAGGAAAAAGAAATACTTCCTCTTTCCCAGTTAAGGGTTGCGAATCACTGGATACTAGCACACTCCTGCCATCATATGGATAAGTGTGTTTATGGAAAGATTAGTCATACTGAAGTTAAGTTTCCCAACCTGGGGAAATTTTTACAAGATAGAAATGTCTAAGACTTTAAATAAACTCAAGAAGTGTCTATATTGGATTTTATAAATTCCCCCAGGAGTTTGTAGACTTGTGTTCTGTGGAAAATCCATGAATTCTGTATCGTTTTGCTTTTTGCTTTTCTCTGTAGGTATGGCTCTCTCTTTTATGAAAATTATTTTATTCAAATCCCATTCAAAACTTATACTAAATTCCCTTATTATTTTCCACCCAGGAATCAGTTTCAGCCAGTCAGTACTTCTCCCCAACTTCTATCATCCGTGACCATTCCTAATAGTTTCATACACCTAAGGATATCAAACTCAACACAATCTAAAATGATCTAGGCCAGTGTGTTTTAATTCTTCTCATATTTTGAGAAGTAGCTTAAATACTGCTTAATTGGCCCATCACCCAAAGTTTCTGTCAAAAGGTTTGAGGTTATTCTTGAGAATATGCACTCTCTTAAGAAGTTCACAAGGGATTCTAATGATACAAATACTGGAGCACAAATAGAATCTACTGCTTTAAAATATTAGTATTTTTCCTAAGAGAGGAAAAACACAGCTTTGACCAATCATTCTATTAACTAAGTTTCATATTCCTTAAGGCATCATATTTAATTGAAAATGGTATGGATGCCTAACAGAGTAAAACAAGAAATTTACAATGAAATTTACTAAATTAAATTCTCATCAACAAAACCATGAGCCTTGATATGGCCTTTTCATCCATACATTGAGTGGAATCAATCATATTCTGTGGTAATCTTCTTTTTCCAGATATTTTAAAAGTGTGAAAAAGACAATGCCAATAGCATCATTTCTAATATTTTTACCAATAAGTCCTTGAAAACTGACTTCCCTTACTAGGAATAGAAAGTCTTAATACTTCAAAATAAATAAGTTTATACTTTGAACATCTCCAGTATTTAAGACAGTGACCTAAGCATTGGTGTCATATCAGAAATGTATTTTTAAAGTTTGCAGGGCCAGCATTGTCACAGAGTAAGTTAAGCTGCCTCCTGCAATGGTGGCATCCTGTATGCATGCCAGTTCCAGTTCTACCTGTTCAGTTCTGACCCAGTTCCCTGCTAATGTGACAGGGAAAGTAGCAGAAGATGATCTGAGTACTTGGACCCATGACACTCATATAGGAGGCCCAGAGGACGCTCCAGGCTCCTGGCTTTGGCCATTTGGACAGTGAACTAGTAGATGTAGGATCTCTCTCTCTCCCTCTCTCTCTCTCCCTCCCTCCCTCCCCCTTTCTTCCCTTTCTCCCATCCCTTCTCCCCTCCCTAACTATTCCTTTCAAAAATAAATAAATACATCTTTAAAAAAAATGATAAAAGTATACATATTATTATGTCAGGATAGGTTTCAATGCATTAATAGACTTGGAGTTCTGGAAATGAAATCAATTTAGATATTAGTCAGTTTGAGAAACCTGAGTTAGAGTTTGGCCTTGTTGGCCATGTCTTGCTGATCTTAGGGCAACATTTACCCTCTTCACACTTTATATTTTAATGATACTTTCATCTCGATCAAAGAGAATATATGTGTGAGTGAATGAACATTTATCAAAACAAGTGCCTCCTGGTAGGCATTTCATAGAACAAGGTAATAATGAACAGAATAGAATAAAATGTTTCTTCTAAATTTTGGTTTGAAAAATTAGGATCATGGCTCCCTTGCATCTCAGCCATATCAGTGATATTTTTTTCTTTTAAATCTTTGGAAATTCAAGATTCTAGAAATTTTCTTATCTACAAGAAGAAACAAGGTATGTTGGATGTAGCATTTGTACCCTCACTTCAATTCAAAGGACTTGTTGCTTCATTTGTCAGTACCTTCAAGAATCATCTCAACTGAAAAATCCTTCTTCCTTATGATTACCCTTCTTCCTGGAGGAATTTTGTGTCCAAAGAGTAGAACACTCAAAAGAGTAAAGATTGGAAATTTCAACCCCATGCTAAAAAAGAAATTCTGAAGTGTCTTAAGCTTTGGAGATCTTCATGCTGGCATGAAGATCTCTCCTGCAATTCTGCTTTCTTGCTTTGTCAAATTCTGCTTCATTCTCTTTCCTTGCACAGGCATTGACCCACAGGAAACTATCTATAACTATCCATAGAGATCTTCCATCCAATAGTTCACTCCACAAGTGGCCACAACACCTGGGTATGGCACATGTTGATACCAGAAGCCAGAAATTCCATCATGGTCTTCTACATGAGTGGCATGGACCAGAGTATTTGGATCATCTCCTCCTCCCTTCCATGTGCATTAGTTGGAAGGTAGATGAGAAGCAGGGCAACCTGGACTCAAACCAGCTCTCTGATATGGGATGCTGCCAGTGTAAGCATAAACTTAACCCAGTACACCACAACACAGGATCATGTTGACAAACTTGCCGTTTGCATATGTTTTTATAAATTTTGCCACTGTACCAATGGGCAATTGCAATCTTCTTCATTTATTCATTAAATGAACCAATAAATGTTGTTTCAAAAGTACAATATCCCAGCTTTATTTTATTATTTGTCTAACAGCATAGAGAAAAGAAACATAGCTTCCTGTCTTCATTGAATTTTTGTTTTCATGGCAGAAAATGAAAAATGCCTAAATAAAGAAAATGATTTTGGAAAGAAATGGATAAAGGTAGTGCTAAAATATGTCAGATATGTATTCAGAGTAAAAGAACCATTCACTGGCCGGCGCCGCGGCTCACTAAGCTAATCCTCCGCCTTACGGCGCTGGCACACCGGGTTCTAGTCCCGGTCGGGGCGCCAGATTCTGTCCCGGTTGCCCCTCTTCCAGGCCAGCTCTCTGCTGTGGCCAGGGAGTGCAGTAGAGGATGGCCCGAGTGCTTGGGCCCTGCACCCCATGGGAGACCAGGATAAGTACCTGGCTCCTGCCATCGGATTAGTGCGGTGCACTGGCGGCAGCGCTGGCTGCGGCGGCCATTGGAGGGTGAACCAATGGCAAAGGAAGACCTTTCTCTCTCTCACTATCCACTCTGCCTGTCAAAAAAAAAAAAAAAAAAAAAAAAAAAAAAACCTTCACTGGCCACCTGACCAATTACATGGTGTACATCTTTATTCTGTGATCAAGTCTGATATCTTTAGTCTTATATTGAGCATGCTCTTCCTTTTACAGGGGGAAGGGAATGAGCTGTCCCAATGGCCTGGGTTTTCCTCTTTTTTCACTTAACCCTTTCTATGGGAGGTTAATCAAAACCGCCACAGGGAAGTAATGCTTACTTTAACGATCAGGTTATATTCTCAAAAAAATTTGTGGCCATATAACATTCCTCCTGACTATAGTTTACATTTGTTTGAATATTTATTTATTGCTTATTTTCTTCATGAGACTGCAGGCTACAAGAATGAAAGAGAAGTTTTATCTATTTTTGCTTAACTTCTTATTTCTCATACCTAGGACAGTGCATGGAATATAATAGGAACTTAACTTATTCTGTGCTATACATTGTGTCCAATGCTTGGGATGCATCAAACAGGGAAACAAAACTGAATGTCAAAGCTCAATCAACTCACAGTATAGCATGAATGATCAGTATATCAAGTTCAGCACAACTTAGATGTTCTGTTAGTGTTATAGTTTTAATATCGAATATATTTATGTGCATAATAAATTCTGAGTTATTAGGCATTTTTCAGGGTCCTTAAGCACATATTTGTATGCTCTGCTCTAAGCATTATTATATGATATAGTTACTCAAGTCATTAATTTTTAAAATATGTATGTGGCAATGATATCAGTTGAATAATATAATAATTACACTATAAAGTTTATGCTTATATTTTTGGCTCATTTGTTATTTATTTCATTAGGAAAGGTATTTTAAATAGCAGTGATTCACACAATTAAAGACGTGTAAACTTTACCCTTCAAATTGTAAGTGCCATTGTTATTGAGAGAAAGCATAAATAAGTTATTCCTCTATTTTTCAATTGGACATGAAAAAGTATCTTGTCTTCCAGCTGCAAAAAATAAAATAAATCCCAAAGCTTTCCAGCTTCATATATATGCAGAAAGGATAAAATACAGAGGCTACCAAATGCAGACATTAAGAAACCAATCCTACTATAATTTATCCTGCTTCCTTTCAATTGTGTAGCAACTAAATATCACAAAGATCATGTCTTAGAGATGATATATTTAAATTATTCAAGACAATGTTTTTCCAGCTCATATAAAAGTTTAATTCATTTTTCACTAAACACACACATGCACACACATACACACACACGCTTATTATTTCTAATATCTCTCAGGATTTTTATTTTTCATGGAAACCCTCAGAATTTATCTCTGTATCACTATGACAGTTAATTGTCTTTCTGCAAGTTACTAACAAAAAAAAATCAAGGGAGTTTACAGAATGCATGATTTACTATTGGTATGTAGCATAAAAAAAAACAAGAAATTCATTTTTAATGAAACATATAAATACTCATGAAGATACAGACTACTGGCATAATAGAGCTAGAAAGCATTGAATATTAGAGTAGTAAGTTTCCTACAGAGAAATCTGCTGAGAGTATTGACTAATTGACTTAACCAGGTTTATCAGCTATTCAATGGAAAAACAGCTTATATACCTAATATATATATATTTATTTGTTTATATACCTAAAATAAATATCTCTAAATGTATTAATTTTATGCAATTTTATTAATATTATGGTACACCACAACACTTATTTAATTATATTACAAATATTCTTGAAGCATTTGGGAAAATCTTTTATATTCTTCATGTAAAATGGAATAAACATGAGATAGATTAACAAATCTTTGGGACAGTATAAAACACTATTTTACACTTATTCTAAGAGGAAGTTTACATTCTGTTTTATCTTCTCTCAGCTAGTAGCAAATGCACAGAGAATTCATGTGAAGCACCACTTCTAAAATCATGTGAACTTTTGATGTCTGCATCAGGCAAAAAGTCCATTTACAATTTCCAGGATAAATTAATACAGAAATCCTGAAATCCTAAAAATGCAATTTATAATAAACTATTTCCTTTCTTTTTACCCAAAGACTTATTCTATATTGTCCCATCAGTGCCATCATTTCAAATAGCAAAATCTTTACATTATTTTGAATCTTAAAAATTAGAACACATATTTTAAACAAATACTTTTAAAGTCTTTTGATTAGTTTCTTGGAATTTATGGGGATTGATATCTTCAGACCTACAAGGTGGCATAGTGTCTTAAGCATTTATCCATCAAGAAGTGTTCATTCCAAAGCCTGTTATCCTCTCCACTGACCTGAGAAAACTGTTTACAGTACTGAATTCAAGAATGCAGGTGGATTAATAGATTAGGTTTTCTTTCTTTGAAATGCAGTTGAAGATCTATTTTCTAGGCATGTATCATTTTGACATCATTAACATCTTTAGATTTTCTCTTGACAGTATAATCACTTGAAAATTTAAGTTATTTTATAATTCTACTTCGGAATAGTTTTAAATTTACAAAACAAAAGTGTGAAGTAGTGATACAAAGAATTCCAACAGAGTCCTCATTCCCCTTTACCCTATTATTAATATCAATTATTAGTATATTTGTCACAACTAATGAACCACACCCAGTTTCCCCTATTTTTTTAATCCAAATTCCTTCTATCCCTCCCATTCACCCAAGTGTTGTGTGTCAAGATTGAAGGTTTCTTGTTTTGTTTTGAGTTTTGAATTTTTTCTTGCTTTTTTGCTTCCATGTGTGAAATACATGTATTATTTGTCTTTCTGTGTCTATTTCACTCAATATGATATCTGGTAATTCCATCCATTTTGCTACAACTGACAGGATTACATTTTCTGATGCCTCAATAGTATTCTATTATGTGCATATGTACACAAGAAAATTCATCTGGACTTACTATAAATATCTGATGAAAGGAAGAGTTAATAAAATGTGAGAAAGAGTGGATTTCTTTATTTATAAATGGTGAACAAATGTCAAGCATCTCATAGAAACAGATTTAGGAGCATGGTGATACTTCCCACCCTATCCTCCTGCCTACACTCCCACTCTCCCAACTCCTTCCTTTCTTATTTTTTCTTTTAATTTTACAAAGAGATACTTTCAGTATATTTTATAAGCATAAGATTAACCCTCCACTAAGTAAAGAATTCAACAAAAAATAAGAAAAAAAGACACTGAGTAAAGACAAGGGCTATAAATGATAATTGACTCTCAAAAATGTCAATTTCACTAATATACATTATTTTGTATTCTATTAGTTACCACAGATCATGGGAAACATATCCTATTTGTCTGTTGGGGGATGGCTTATTTCTCTAAGTATGATGTTTCCATTTGCATCCATTTTGATGCAAAAGATAGAATTTCATTCTTTTTTATGGTACATATATACCACATTTTCTTTAGTTGGTCTATGGTTGATGGACATCTCAGTTTATTCCATAGCTTAGCTATTGTGAAGTGATCTGTGATAAACATGGGGGACAGATAACACTTTCATATGCTGATTTCATTTTGTTTGGGTAAACTCCCAGGAGTCAGATGGCTGTGTCATAGGGTCGATTTATTTTCAGCTTTCTGAGGAATCCCCATATGGTCTTCCACAATGGCTGTAATAGTTTGCATTTCTACCAACAATAGATCAGGGAGCATTTTCCCTCATACCCTCACCAGAATTTACTGTTTTTATTTATGCATGAGAGCCATTCATATTTGGTGAGGTAAAACCTCATGGTGGTTTTGATTTGCATTTCCATGATGTCTAGTAATCCTTTGCATTTTTTCATGAATCTGTTGGCCATTTGAATTTCAACTTTTGAAAAAGGCCCATTAAACTCCTTTGTCCATTCTTAACTGGTTGTTTGTTATGTTGTTGTTAAGTCTCTTGAGCTGCTCAAAGATCTTTTATCAGGGGGCCAGCACTGTGGCACAGCGGGTTAACACCCTGGCCTGAAGCGCTGGCATCCCCTTTGAGCACTGGTTCTAGTCCTAGCTGTTCCTCTTCCAATCCAGCTCTCTGCTATGGCCTGGGAAAGCAGTGGAAGATGTCCCAAGTCCTTGGGCCCCTGCACCCACGTGGGAGACCTGGAAGAAGCTCTTTGCTCCTGGCTTCGGATTGGCGCAGCTCCGGCAGTTGCAGCCATCTGGGGAGTGGAAGACCTCCCTCTCTTCTCTCTCTCTGCCTCTCCTCTCTCTGTGTGACTCTGACTTTCAAATAAATAAATCTTTAAAAAAAAAAAGATCCTTTATCAGTTGAATAATTTGCAAATATTTTCTACCATTCTGTCAGTTGCCTCTTTACTATAAGTTTCCTTTGCTGTGAAGTTTCTTAGCTCGCAGTAATCCCATTTGTCTGTTTTTGCTTTGATTACCTGTACTTCTGTGATCTTTTCCAAGAGCTCTTTGTATATGCCAGTGTCCTGTAAAGTTTCTCAATTGTTCTCCTATAGTAATTTGATTGTATCAGGTCATAGATTTAGACCCTTGATTCATATTGAGTTGATTTTTGTATAAAGTATGAGGTAGCCAATTTTTCTCATACTTCTGCATTCTGAGATCCAATTTTCTCAGTACCATTTGTTGAAGAGATTGTACTTTCTCTAGGAATTATTTTGGCTCCTTTCAAAGATTAGTTGGTTATAGATGTGTGGATTGATTCTGGGGATGCTATTCTGTTTCCCTTTTCTACATGTCTATTGTTTTGCAAGCACCAGTCTGTTTCAATTATAACTGCTCTGTGCTATGTCTTGATATCTGGTATGATGATGCATGCAGCTTTGTTCCATGCAGGTGCAAAGGCCCAAGGACTTGGGCCATCTTCCACTGCTTTCCCAGGCCACAGCGGAGAGCTGGATTAGAAGAGGAGCAGCCAGGACTAGAATCGGTGCCTATATGGGATGCCAGCACCACAGGCGGAGGATTAACCTCTGCGCCATGGCGCTGGCCCCTGTTGTTGTAATTTTAATAGAATTTCTACCTTCACATTCTTTCCTAAAGACTATCTTTCCATGTGTCTTTGTGTACCACATCTTTAAACATCATTTATAAGGCTGGAGGGTGGAGTTTCTTGATCTCTTTATATATTCTAATTAATCCTTTATCAGTTGAATAGTTTGCAAATAATTTCTCCCCTTTTGTTGGTTGCCTCTTCACTTTTCTAAGTGTTTCATTTGCAGTACAAAAACTTCTCCTGTGAAACAATGTCATTTATCAATTTTGGCTTTGATTGCTTTGCATGTTTCTGTTTTCCTGTGTGCAGCACATACTTAAGCATCTTCTGCAAGGCTGTATAGGTGGTGACAAATTCTTTCAATTTCTGTTTGTTATGGAAGGTTTTTATTTCACTTTCATTCATAAATGAGAATTGTGTAGGGTACAATATTCCGGGTTGATAGTTTTTTTTTTTTCTCTTAAAACTTGAAATGTGTCCCGCCACTCTCCTAGTCTTTAGGGTTTCTGATGAGAAGTCAGATGTGAGTCTAATTGGAAATTCTCTGAAAGTAATCTGGTGTTTCTCTACTACACATTTTAGGATCTTTTTTATGTTTTACTGTGAAGAGTTTGACTACAATGTGTTGTGATCAATATCTTTTCTGGTATGTCTATTAGGAGTTCTATGTGCTTCCTGTACTTGGATGTCCCTTTCTTTCTCCAAAAGATGATTGATTGGATTCACATGGAACAGGTAGGGAGCTTACTGCTCAAGTCTGGCAGAAGATAGTTTAAAAAAGTGGAGAGAGGGGGCCCAGCACCATGGCTCACGTGGCTAATCCTCTGCCTGCGGCGCCAGCATCACATATGAGCACCTGGTTCTAGTCCTGGTTGCTCCTCTTCCAGTCCAGCTCTCTGCTGTGGCCCGGGAGGGCAGTGGAGGATGGCCCAAGTGCTTGGGTTCCTGCACCCGCATGGGAGACCAGGAGGAAGCACCTGGCTCCTGGCTTCGGATTGGCACAGCGTGCTGGCACTGGCAGCCATTTGGGAGGTAAACCAACGGAAGGAAGACCTTTCTCTCTATCTCTCTCTCTTTCATTGTCTGTAACTCTACCTGTCAAATGAATAAATCTTTAAAAAAAAAAGTGGAGAGAGTGCAGTCTCACGGAAGAGTTATGGAAAAATTGGCACAGGAAATTCCACATAAATTAGAGAGACACTGTAGGCCTATGTGGAGGTGTGGACATGCACAACTCAGGACCCTAGAAGCAGAGAATTTCAGCTCCAGTCCTGGAATCAGGTGAGACCAATCTACAGCAGCTCAAGCTATTGCTGATAAGGCTGTGGGAAGAGTCTGAGGGGAATATTCTTGGAGCCCTGTGGGGGATATTGACCTGCCAAACTAGAGGAGAAAAGAAGAGGTGGACATGTTTCTCTTCCCTGATCACCTTGAATCAGCATCCTGTAACAAGCCAATAGAGGGTGGGCACCATTTTGGATATATGTAATAGCTGTGCCAGCTCGTGTCTGTGAAACCAGCAACCAGCTGAGCAGAGATGCATTAGTCTGGCAGGGAGAACTGACTGGGGGCTTGGTGCTTGTTACTGTGGGAGGCTTGTGTGCTGGGACTGTGAAAACAGCAAGGCTGCATGGGAGAGTTCAGGGTGTGGCTGGGACTTTGGTTAGCCACTGTGGGAGCCACATGCTCAGAGCTGCCTGATTCCCTGGTGATTGCTGTGGAATCTGTGCTTACACCAAGAACTGCACAGATCCTTTGGTTCTTGTGGCAACATGGATGAATATTATACCCACTGAGACTAGCATCCAGGGAGTGGTCTCTTTTCAGGAGAAGAGGTGAGCTGAGACTGCATCAACAGAGCAGAACAGACCTCTCCTCTCATAAAAAAAAAAAAAATATTTACCACACCTTACCTGGGTGTCACCTTTGACACTCCCTTCACCCTGGAGCACTCAACAGAGCTCCCTGGCCACACCCACCACACACCTCTAGGTATTCACTGAAAAAGACACTCCACTAATCCACAAAGGCATAGTCTAAAGACAAATGCCACCACATGAGAAAAAAAAAAAAGAAAAAGCCAATGAGTATCTCAAAAAATGCCAAAGAATAAAGAAACAAGAATAAGGAAGACAACATGATGCTCCCAAAGAACACAACACTTCAATAATAGAATGTGAAGATAAAGAGATTATAGAAATGCCAGCAGTGGAATGCAAAAAATTGTTTGTGGGATTACTTAGAAGTAATCAAAAACAAATGCATGAACTAATGATGTCCATACATGACATGAGAAAAAATTTCTCCCACAAAATTGAAATCTTAAAGAAAAATCAATATCAAATCTTAGAAATGAAGAATTCAATAGAATAAATAAAAAATGCAGTGGAAAAACTTAACTTAATCCATGAAGCAAAAGAAAGAATATCTGACTTAGGAGTCAAATCACAGGAAATGATACAGTCAGAAAAAAAAAAAAAGAAGAAATTAGAAAACTAAAAAACATTGTCGGAAATCTTCATGATACTATCAAATGATCCAACATATGGGTCCTAGGAATTCCTGAAAGTGTGGAAAGAGAGAAAAGGTTAAAAGGCCTTTTTAGTGAAATAATAACAAAGATTTGTCATCTAGCTCAGACATTCGTTCTTCTGCCTCACCAAGTCTGTGCTTTCCATTGCATTTTTATTTGACATACTGAATTCTTCATTTCTAATATTTCAGTTTGATTTCTCATCAAAATAAAAATCTCATGGGAAATTTTTCATTCATTTCATCCATGGATTTTTTTCAAATCATGAATTTGCTTCTCATTGCTTCTAGCAATCCTATGATCATTCTTTTGAATTCTATTTCAGGACAGCGCCGCGGCTCACTAGGCTAATCCTCCGCCTTGCGGTGCCGGCACACTGGGTTCTAGTCCTGGTCTGGGGCGCCGGATTCTGTCCCGGTTGCCCCTCTTCCAGGCCAGCTCTCTGCTGTGGGCAGGGAGTGCAGTGGAGGATGGCCCAAGTGCTTGGGCCCTGCACCCCATGGGAGACCAGGAGAAGCACCTGGCTCCTGCCTTCAGATCAGCGCAGTGTGCCGGCTGCAGTGTACCAGCCGTGGCGGCCATTGGAGGGTGAACCAATGGTAAAGGAAGACCTTTCTCTCTGTCTCTCACTATCCACTCTGCCTGTCAAAAAAAAAAAAAAAAAAAAAAATTCTATTTCAGGCAATGCATCAATATCTTCATCTTCTCATCTTAATATGTTGTGTTCCTTTTCTGGAGTCATGTTGTCTTCCTTGTTCTTATTTCTTTTATTTTTGTACTTACTTTTAGGCATTTGTGGAAACACTTGTTGGTTTTCTACTGTCAGGTTTTATCTTTGAACTATGCCTTGTGGCTTAGAAGAGTGTCTTCCTTCGGTGACTACACATCGGCATGTGATAGGTGGAGACAGGGAGCTCTGGTCAATGCTCAATGGTGAGGCAAGAATCCAGGTGATATTCACGTTGGGCGTGGTAATTTCCTCTGCTGTCAAAATGGGAGAGGATATGATCATACTGCATACCCTATTGTGCTCTCACAGAATTCCCACAGTCACAGCACAGAAGGATCCCACAATCATGGGTGCAGAGGACCCCCTCTTCACTGCACAATTCTGCCCTTTCCATAGGGAGAGCAGAGTCATTTCCAGATCAGTTGCCTGTGGGTGCACCGCAGAGCCTGTGATAGGTTGAGAGGATTACGGCACTTCATAATCCTAAGTGGATGCTAAGGCCCCAGTCAACCCTCACAACCAGACTCAATCGTCAGTGAGAAACATGGATTTTTCCCTCTGGTTAAATCACCAAGTAGTGTGCATGAGAGCTGCAGCAGCCTCTACTGGTATCAAGATGATGCCTTCTCCCTATCAGTTGTCAGGTGCCCTTGTTGGGGGATAAGGAGAAAGAAATGTGCCTTTCCATGGCTGGATTAGGTGGGTACCCTGCCCCTCACTAGGGCTCCAGGCTGAACTCAATAATCAGTGTGGTCTGCAAAGTTCTCTCTTATGCAATATCACCAGTGGCACTGGTTGCTGCAGTCTACCCTTACCTTGTTTCAGTTGCTGGTGTCTCCTCCAGCCCCCAGCTATGCAAGTCTCCTGTGGTGTCTCTGCTAGTGACTGTGTGTCTGCTTTTCCAACAATACTCTACAGTGCCCCTCTTTCTGTAGAATTCCACTGAAAACTTCTCTCCAAGTGTCCCCTGGGAATACATTTCCTTGGCTTCTGTTATCTTCCCCCAGTCAAAATCAGCACATCTTCTCTGTATTCGGCCATCTTGGAATCCCTACTCCTCATCAAAAGATCTAAGGAGAAACTACTGGACCAGGGGCTTTTTTACTGTGATTTCATCAGCACCTAGGGACATTAAAAACCTACTCTCGTCATCTCAAGTCTTTAGTGTAGGAGAAGGAAAACACACAAATCTAGCCTACTCTATCCATCCTCTACAACTTAAGAGGAATAAGAAAAATCCTGCCGGCGCTGCGGCTCAATAGGCTAATCCTCCACCTAGCAGCGCCGGCACACCAGGTTCTAGTCCCGGTCGGGGCGCCGGATTCTGTCCCGGTTGCCCCTCTTCCAGGCCAGCTCTCTGCTGTGGCCAGGGAAGGCAGTGGAGGATGGCCCAAGTGCTTGGGCCCTGCACCCCATGGGAGACCAGGAGAAGCACCTGGCTCCTGCCTTCGGATCAGCGCAGTGCGCTGGCCGCAGGGCACCAGCCATGGCGGCCATTGGAGGGTGAAGCAACGGCAAAAATGAAGACCTTTCTCTCTGTCTCTCTCTCTCTCACTATCCACTCTGCCTGTCAAAAAAAAAAAAAAAAAAAAAAAATCCGTGAGTAACATTTACAAAGTTCACTATCCAGGGGCACATAAGTAGTAAAATCCTGAAACACAATCATAGGACTGCAGAACATTGCCCTCCCCCTATACCTCACCACCAGGTAACTATATATCACTTTATATGTCATATCCAGATATAAAAAAGAATTACAATGAATACCAAAAGGCTAAATGCACCATTTTCGGCTGATGCCATGGCTCACTAGGCTAATCCTCCACCTGTGGTGCCAGGTCCCCGGGTTCTGGTCCCGGTTGGGGCGCCGGATTCTGTCCCGGTTGCTCCTCTTCCCGTCCAGCTCTCTTGCTGTGGCCCAGGAAGGCAGTGGAGGATGGCCCAAGTGCTTGGGCCCTGCACCCGCATGGGAGATCAGGAGGGAGCGTCAGCCGTAACGGCCATTTGCGGGATGAACCAATGGAAGGAAGACCTTTCTCTCTCTCTCTCTCTCTCTCTCACTGTCTAAATCTTCCTGTCAAAATCAATCAATAAATAAATGCACCATTTGAACAGAGCATCAGAATCAAATATGGCAGAAATGTTGGATTTGTCAGATCTGGGAATTTATAACAACCATGACTAATATACTAAATACTCTAGTGAATAAGTTAGACAGCATACAAGAATAGATGGAGAATATAACCAGAAGAGTAATTCAAAGAAACCAGGAAGAAATGTCAGGAAGTTTTTAAAAAAGGTATATTAGACATGATTGAGCAAAGAATCTTTGACCTTGAGTATATCTCAATGGAAATTTCCAAATTATAAAAGAAAAGAGAAAACTTGAAAACAAAAAAGAACAGAATATCTAACGACTGTGAGACAATTCTATCTGGTGAAAATATCAGGAGGAAAAGAATGACAAGGGAACAAAAAATAATGGAAACAAGATTTTCTAAGTTTTAGCCAAATTTACTGACAGCAAAACACAGATAGAATGATAAAATGTAAAAATGTAAAAATTTGCACCTAGGCATATGATTTTTAAGCTATTTGAAATTAAATATTAGAAAAATATAGGGACAAAGACAGAGAAGAGAGATCCACTAAACCATAATCGACCAAAAATGATATTTATATGTAATTTCTCTTCAGCAAGTAAGAGAGCACCACACAAATTTTATTTTATTTATTTTTTATTTTTTTTGACAGGCAGAGTTAGTGAGAGAGAGAGAGAAAGAGAAAGGTCTTCCTTTTCCGTTGGTACACCCCCCAAATGGCCGCAAAAGTTGCCGCGCTGTGCCGATCTGAAGCCAGGAGCTAGGACCTTCCTCCTGGTCTCCCATGCGGTTGCAGGGCCCAAGTACTTGGGCCATCCTCCTCTGTCTTTCCGGGCCACAGCAGAGAGCTGGACTGGAAGAGAAGCAACTGGGACAGTATCTGGTGCCCCAACCGGGACTAGAACCCAAGGTGCCGGCACCACAGGTGGAGGATTAGCCAAGTGAGCTGCAGCACCAGCACAAACTTTAGAAAATGAAATTAACATGTCAGTAAGTTGAATCTGCAAAAAGAAAGAACATTGATGAAAAAATAAGTGAAGTTATAGTAATTTTTTATTCTTAATTGACATACCAGAATAATTTGTTCATAATAATAATATCAGCAATAGGTCCAATTATCTATGCTTTTGTAGACATCTTATGTATGCATATGAGTACATGTATGCCTAAATGCAGGTAAAATGAATTACTATTGTGATGGATAGAGCAGAAGGAAAACATTAGGATAATTCTGTTATTGTAAGGTAGTCACACTGTCCATGAAGTGGCGTAGTGTTATTTGAAAGTGGAATTGAATTAGCTGTATATATATAATGCAAAATCTAGAGCAACCACTGGGAGCTGGGGGATAGGAAGGATAACAACCATTTTTAAAAAGAGAGAAAACAGAATCATATAAATGCTCAACTAAACCAATGGCAGTGAAACAGTATAACAATAGAGAACATACAAAGAGTAACACACAGTAAACAGTCATATAAAGCACATATTAATCTAGCTATATCAATAATCATTTGGAACACTGAAAATCTAAATGCATCAATTAAAAGGGATTTTCAGAGTAGGTAAGAAAAAAAAACAAGACTATCCTATGTTTTTCTGTAAGAGATCTACTGTAAGACTAAACAGAAACATAAAATAAAAGTAAGGATAGAGAGATATATACCATGTTAACATTTTCATAAGAAGAGCAGCTGTGGTAAATTGCGAGTAGACAGATTTCAAAGAAAAATTTCATCAGTGATAAAGATGGTCATTACGAAATGATGAAAGGGTCACTTTTCAAAAACAGCAGAGTATCAATCTAAATGAGGCAAAAAATGTTAGAACTGTTAAGAATAAATGAATCTACTATCATAGTTGGAGACTTAAATACAACTTTGTCAGGAATGGACATATATACCAAGCAGAAAATCAGTAAGTACATAGTTGAACTCAACATTATCGTGATACTGCATATAACGGACAGACACAAGTATAAACACGTTCACCGGAAAACAGCAGAACACACATTCTTTTCAACATCACTGAACATTCACAAAGACAGATTATACTCTGAGCCATAAAATGTACCTTAACAAACTGAAGAGAACAGAAGTCAGAATTTCTACTCTGAGATCACAATGAAAATAAACAAGAAATAAATAACAGAAAGATAACTTGAACATTCCAAAAATAGTGATTAAATTATATGCTTCTGGGACCAGCGCTGTGGTGAGCAGGTAAAGCCGCCGCCTTAAGGGCTGGCATCCCATATGGGCACCGCTTCGAGTTCCAGCTGCTCCACTTTGGATCCAGCTCTCTGCTTTGGCCTGAGAAAGCAGAAGGTGGCCCAAGTCCTGGAGCCCTTGCACCCATGTGGGAGACCCCAAAGAAGCTCAGGGCTCCTTGCTTTAGATCAGCACAGCTCCAGCCATTGCAGCCATCTGGGGAGTAAACCAGTGAATGGAAGACCTCTCTCTCTCTCTCAACCTCTGCCTCTGCCTCTCTGTGACTCTGCTTTTCAAATAAATAAATAATTTTTTTAAAAAATTACACACTTATAAATTACACATAGGTCAAAGAAAAAAATCTCAAGAAGAATTTAAAAATTCCTTAGACTAAATGAAAATAAAAATTATCCCAATTTGCACAATCTTAGAAGAGAGCAAGAAAAATTATGGAAAAAAGAGAGAATACAACTTGCCATTATCCGAAGTGAAATAGAAGTCATCATTATATATCCCATAATCATTAAAAGGATAATAAATACTATGCACAGCCCCTTGCCCTCAAATTTGATACCTAATTGAAATGAATCATTTCTTGATAGACAAATCTGCCAAAAAATATTTAAGAAAAAAACTATCTTAATAAACCTATGTCTATTAAATAAATTGAGTCAAGAACAAATAAAATTCCAAGTAAAAAGCACCAGGACCCCAGTGGATTCATTGGTGAATTCTATCAAACAGCAAGAAATTATACCAAGTGTACTAATTCTACAATGCCTTTCAGAAACAGAAATAAAGAATACTTCTTAATTTATTATATGAGGACAGCATTAACCTAATAATAAAACTAAGCAAAGTCATTAGAAGACTATAAAACTACAGACACATATCACTCATGAACATAGAGCAGAAATATTAGCATTTAAATGCAAAAATGTTTTAGAAAGAATAATACACCACAACCTGGGATATTTATTTCTATATGCAAGGCATCTACAATCTATTTATGTAAGCTGTTATATCTGAACACATGACTCTATCAATAGATGTGGAGAAGGCATTGGATGAAATGCAACATTCATTCGTGATAAAAACTCTCAGTAAACCGTCAATACAGAGAAACTTTTTCAACCTATTAAAGAATATCCATAAAAAAGCTACTATATGCTAAAAGACTCAGAGATTTCTTACTAAGATGAGGTCTGACTAAAGGACATTCACTAACTTTACTCCTTTCAACATTGTACTGTGAGTTCTTGACAATTCAGTAAGAAAAAAGAATTAAATAGTATGCAAATTGGGTACTGCTACACTTTGGATATGATTTGTCCATTGGGGTTCATGTGCTAGAGGACAGTTTTCCATATGGGAATGTTAGAGACAAAACCTTTCAGAAATGGGTCCTGGTGGAAGGTAATTAGGTAATAGGGGCTGCATCTCATGGACAGATTAATTTTGTCTCATGAAAATGGGTTAGGTGTCACAGGAGTGCATTAGTCCCCATGAATGGATCATTGTAAACAATAAGCCTGGCCCCTCCTTGGTCTTTTGCTTCTTGTCTTGAAATGTGACTTCTCTTCTCTTGCACATTTTCCTGCCATTGTGATGCCACCCACAATGAGGACCTCACCAGAGCCCAGGAGGCACTGGTAACATACTCTTGAATCTCTAGACCTATGAACTGAATAATTTATTTTACTTATGAAGTACCCAGCCTTGGACATTTTGTTATAGTAATATGGAAAGGAAGATGACATGATTTCTATATAGAAAAATCCCAAATTTCCACTGAAACTCCTAGAAATAGTAAGTGACTGTGGCAAGATTATAGGATATAAGGTTATTACACAAAAGCCAATTGCTTTTCTATGTATGAGGAATAAACAACTGGAAAAAACATAATACCACTTACATTAGTACCTTCTAATGTTTAGGTATAAATCTGACAAAATGTGTGCGAGGTCTCTTGGAGGAAATCTATAAAATCTATAAACATGTATTTATACATGGAAAAGCAAAATGGAAAAAAAGAACACTAATGTAAACTAAGGACATTATATAATAATGATATACCATTGTAGGTCCATCAGTTGTAAGTTATGTACCACTTTAGTGAGTATATTAATAATGGGACATATACAAAGTCTCTGTATCTTCCTCTAAACTTTGTTCTTAAAAAAAAACTCCTTTAAATATGGAAAAATGAATTAGATTATATGTAAAGATTTTACAATCTTTACAGATGTATTTTTCAGTAAATTATTAACTGTCATGAAACACGAGGTTTATTAAAGGAGAAATATGCAAGGCAACATGATTTCAGTTCTCACCATGTAGCAGCCACATTTGTCTTAGCAGATAACGTGTCATCTCAAACCCTATACTAAAGATTGAACACTTGATGTCATTAGTGTAAATTTAGGAAGCAAAACTAAAAATTCTGTTTTGTTTCATGCATTAGGTCAGCCTGTGTGCCAGTTGAGTTCTAATAAATTCTAAATAATTCAGCCAAGGGCCTAGATCGTTTCAGAGTCTCTAGTGGTTAAAGATAGTAGTCATGCTCTTTTGAACTAGTGGGTGAAACCATATGGCTCATGAAACCCTATTAATTAATATCTATAGTATGCCATGGGGTCTGTGCCTAAAAGGCAGTGTATGCATTGGAGTTATTATGTTTATTTCAGGATCGCTAAAGGACACTGTAGAATAAAGAATTCTGTATACTTTGAAAATAGAGCAAAGGGCTTGGCAGAATGCTGAAACACTTCAAAGAAGAGGCTTCTAACTATAGGGTAAGAACTCTTCATCTGTGTGATGCTGTCAAGGACATGGACAATGAGCATTCTTTCCCTTGAAATTCTCTTTTCTAATATGGCAAAATTTATTAATTAATGACTTTGCCTTCAGTGAGTTTACTTTTTGAAGCACACAAAGCTTATCTGCCAAACTAAAATATATACATACATGCAGTGAATTATTTCTAGATAACGGTTTACTCATTTCAAATTATTTCTTTTCTTTTTACAAAGTTAATTGTAGTAAAAAATGGCTATTTTATCTTTAATTTAATCAAACTGAGGTTACTCCCTCTCATTGTATCTTTATGACTTAGGTATTTAACCAAATCTAGGGGAAGATACTTGTTTATATTAAATATAGATTTAAAAACTGATTTCAGTCCTGGGAGAATTGTGTTTATTTTATTTGATAACACATTTTGTATTCTGGATACATTTTAAAATATGAAAAACTATTGTAGCTGCTCTATCATGAACTGTGTATCACTTAGTTTTTCATCTAGGCACAATTTAATTAAACATATTTTATAAGTGTAGTATTTACAATGAGAAAGCAGAAAAAGAATACTAAAAGAAAAGAATATTAAACAGTGACAAAATATTAATAATGCTAACACTTTGATTATAGTTATTTGCACTTTTTTTTAATAAAGACAGAACTTCAAAAATTTATGGAAAATTGAATAACAAATAAAGTTTATTTTGGTGCAAAACTATTTGAAATCATAATGTTTTTTTTTCAATACATGCATTTTCTGTGAACTTTAAAAAGATCCCTAATACTACCTATTTTTGTGTGTTCTTGAAAAAAATTAATAGCAATGTTATATATATTATTAAGGAACACAAATAAGAGAGCTAACATAGTAAAAAAAAGTCTTATTTATAAAGGATTCTAACATTATTATCATACAGAACAGTAGAACATATTACATGATGTGTTTGTTTTCAGGCAATACACTATCATGTCCTCATTTATAATATTCTGTGCACTATTGTCTAATTACTTCCTGCTTTAATTAATGTGAATGACTTAAAGATATCTTTTTTGTTAAGATTTATTTTATGTATTTGTAAGACAGAGTTACAGAGATAGGTAGAGACAGAGACAGAAAGGTCTTCCATCTGCTGGTTCACCCCCTAGGTGGCAATAACAGCCGGAGATGTGCTGATCTGGAGCCAGGAGCCAGGAACTTGTTCTGGGTCTCCCGTATGGGTGCAGGGACCCAAGGATTTGGGCTATCTTCTACTGCTTTCCCAGGCCACAGCAGAGAGAGAGCTGGATCGGAAGAGGACCAGCCAGGACTAGAACCGGCGCCCATATGGGATGCTGGCGCTTCAGGCCAGGGCTTTAACCCACTGCGCCACAGCACTGGCCCCAAGTTATCTTTCTAAATAATAAAAAGTCAATTCTTGTTACAACATATAGGAAAACTGAGAACAGTTTTATTTACTCTCAAATAATTTGAAGGATCTTGAAAAAAATCATGTAAACTGTATAAAACGAAAAAATATTTTACTTGGATTTCAACATTTCTTACACCAAAATAAACTTGGATTTTATTTATCTTTTCTCATGACCTATTTGTAGTCCCCATGTACTTCTCCAAGTTGTACAATTTGGCAAGGTCATTTCCCACATTCAATGATTTGCTAGAAAATCATAATAAATTTATTTAAGTTTGCATGAGCCAGTTTCATATTTGCCATATTTTTCCTGAAAAATTTTTTTGACGAATTAACTTCTATCCTCAAATTGACATTCTTCATGGGTGATAGTTTTTGTTCTGAGTATATATTTTGTTATTTAGAACATTATTAGGTTCACTAAAGGAAAAAAATGAGGAAAATGTGGCAAAAGATAGATGAAAGAGCGGGTTGTGAGGAAAAGACTGAGATGAATACAGCACATGTACTACATAGATGTGACCAAAAATCACCTTGGTTTATTTCACAACTCTCTTGGTGCATTATTAAATGTTGATTAGTATTATGATAATTTATTAAAAAGTCTTTTTCTATCCTATTTCTAAAGTTTCTATTTGATTCTTTATTATTTTATTTTATTTTATTTTTTGACAGGCAGAGTGGACAGTGAGAGAGGGAGACAGAGAGAAAGGTCTTCCTTTGCCATTGGTTCACCCTCCAATGGCCGCTGCGGCCGGTGCACTGTGGCCGGCGCACTGCGCTGATCCGATGGCAGGAGCCAGGTACTTATCCTGGTCTCCCATGGGGTGTAGGGCCCAAGCACTTGGGCCATCCTCCACTGCACTCCCTGGCCACAGCAGAGAGCTGGCCTGGAAGAGGGGCAACCGGGACAGAATCCGGGGCCCTGACAGGGACTAGAACCTGGTGTGCCAGCACTGCTAGGCAGAGGATTAGCCTAGTGAGCCACGGCACCGGCCTGTTATCTTTAGAATATCGATTTAATGCTATAACTAGTACTCAAACAGTATTTTTCACTTTGTGTTTCTATGTGGGTGCAAACTGTTGAAATCTTTACTTAATATATGCTAAACTGATCTTCTGTATATAAAGAGAATTGAAAATGAATCTTGATATGAATGGAAGGGGAGAGGGAGTGAGAAAGGGGAGGGTTGCGGGTGGGAGGGAAGTTATGGGGGGGGAAGACATTGTAATCCATAAGCTATACTTTGGAAATTTATATTTCTTAAATAAAAGTTTAAAAAAAGAATATGAAGTCATGATCTAAAGCCACCAAAAATATCCACAAGTTACCATAACATAAACTTAGAAAATTTAAGGAGTTGGAGCAGTTATAAATATTTATTTTGTCTATATTTCCATTCAAAGGTGAAGCAGGCCTGAAAATATCACTGAAATCAATGGAAATATGAAAGTAGATTAATTAATCTTAAGAGAAGAATGCTTAAGAAATTATCATTCAAGATTTCTGAAGATATAGTAATCAGACATATCATCAAGAAAACATATTAGCTTTTCTGTTCTTAACAAAATCCTAAGATAATTTTTTTAGTTTATTATCACCAGTCTTCTTTTAAAATGTACAAAAAAAGAATGTGGCTCACACTATGAAAATTATGAAAAACATCATCTGCTTTGATTTTAAAGTTTTTTTTTTTTTTTGAAGATTTACTTATTTATTTGAAAGGCAAAGTTACAGAGAGGCAGAGACAGAGAGACAGAGAGGTCTTCCATCTGCTGGTTCACTCCCAGATAGCTGCAATGGCCGGAGCTGCGCTGATCCGAAGCCAGGAGACAAGAGCTTCTTTGGGGTCTCCCATGCGGGTGCAGGGGCCCAAGGACTTGGGCCATCTTCTACTGCTTTCCGAGGCCATAGCAGAGAGCTGGATTGGAAGTGGAGCAGCCGGGACTCGAACCGATGCCCATATGGGATGCCAGCACTGCAGGTGGTGGCTTTACTAGCCACGCCACAGCACTGGCCCCTAAAGGGTTTTAATTACTATTTTGAAGGGTTTTAATTACTATTGTAATCATAAAAGATAAATATGGACACTTTATTTTATAAGAGAAAATACTTCCAATCTAATAAATTTTAGGCTATCACTGTTAACATAATTAAAATACTTAACCATATTTTGGCTACTACCAATCAATATTTTACCTTACTTACATCTATTTACAAATTGGGTCAACAATTATTATAGAGAGGGCATTAGGTGCAATAGTTAAACACCACTTTGGATGGTTGCATCTAATATTGGAATATCTTGTTCTTACCCTGGCTAATCTGTTTTGGATCCAGCTTCCTGCTAAGGTGCATCCTAGAAACCAGTGGTGATATCTCAGTACTTGGATCCCTGCCATCCACTTGGGAGACACAGACTGAACTCTGGGCTCCTCGCTTTATTAGTCTAGCTTTGATTGTTAACATTTGTGGAATGGCCCAGAGAGTAAAGATTTCTCTCTCTCTCTTCCTCTCTCTCCCTGTTTCTCTGTCACTCTTCCTTTCAAATACATAAATAAAACTTGAAAAAACATTTTATAATTCATGCAGTTTTTTATAATATGTATTTTCTGTGAACTTCTTGAAAATCCCTTCATATTTATGACATACTATGACTCTACTTAACAATGCCAAACAAAAAAAAAAATCATTGAAACAAATATAACTTGTGTTGTCCAATTTCGTGTGAAATGTCCTAGAAAGATCTAGGTAATTATTGTCAGAAATTCCTGCTCAGCTAATAATCCCATTCCTTAGAAATTTTGGATCTGACCAGGGAAACAAAAATGAATTACATGAATAAGCAGGTATTGAGTCAAAACCATATTGAACTTTTAGAGAGGTACAGATCACCAATGTGTAAGATTTTGCAGATGCAAATATCTGAATTCAAGATCAAACTGGGGAAGCTTCTAAAATGAAAGTCATTTATCTCAGATTTCTTGATTCAGCTATGGAATTCCATGTTGGTCATATAAAGGAAACCACATTCACCTCTGTATATTGTTATATCAGATTCACATAATTTGGACACATTAAGTATACAGTCATTATGATGGTATAGAAAGTTCTCATTTTCAGGATAAATTACAAAGTAGGTTTCTGATTCACGGTAACTTGAGATCTTTTCTTTTACTTGATTAACATAATGCAATATTAATAAGAACATGATGAAAATCAGGATGCATGTGTCACACTGTACATTATTCTGACTGTACTAAAGCTAAATAAAATATTCTGGAATGTTCAGGTTTGTAATATATATTATTTCTACCTTTCATTGGAATATAATTGAGAGTTAGCATAGGTTATTACAAGACAGAAGTACATTATCATTTATCATTGTCTACTTTTTTCTATCGTTCTCCTGAAATCCATCAACCTTCTCATAGAAGCTCTTCAACAAAATTGAATTGAATAAATCATCTATAAGATTTGATGTAAAGTGTCACACAGCTGCCATTTTTGCTGTAATATTGAAAAGCCTGGTATTTCAGCAGCAAGTTATACAAGAAATGGTACAGAATTAAGTTTCCTAATATACTTTTAAATCTGCATTGGCTTATATGCAAGTCATATATCTTTAATGCTGTGTTGGAATGTACATATGACTCATGTTAAATGCATGTTATCAATTTTCATAAAAAATAAATTTGCATCAATCTCTTTCAGACTCAGACACAGCACTAGTGATGCACATTACTATCACAGTCACACATTTTAATATTCGAGTAGCAATATTTTAATCTAAATTATCTGGCATAAATTTTAGAAAATTACTTAAAATATGAATAGAACACATTCATCTTTAAGTGTACTGAAATAGCCATTGGGGGAAAAAAAAACAAGAAATAAATCTTAAGCTTTCTCTAGAAATCCCAAATGTAAATAAAAATAGAAATTATATCTGTCTCTGTCTTGTGTTCTGCAAAACATGCTTGTTTTAACATGACACATTTGAACAAATGATATAAATCAGTTAAGAGGCTACTTAGTAAAGTGTTTTTAATACATTTAGATTCATAGTTTTCACTGGAAGGATTCAAGAGCAATGCTCCATACATGTGTGGCAATACATTTTTAGATTTCAGAGAATTTCCCTGGTGTTTTTATTAGATGAAGCAATAGTTTTCAGTTTGTTTCTCTTGTTGTTCATGGTTGACATTGCTAATTTATTACAGCATTTGTTCCCAAACAGCATATATTTGACCTCACAGTACTTGTCAAGGTAGCATTTTGGTCAATTATTACAAAATAATGAGAAGTAGCATTCAAAATGAAAGTCATCTGTTATGTATAGCCTGATTTCAAAGAAGTACAAAAGTTCAGGTGAAAAAGCAATATTAAAGTCAGGACCAGAGTTGTAGGTAAGCTTTCTAACTATTTGCTGAGGCCTGAGAATCTATCATGATGAATTTTATGCTAGCAAGTAGAAATATTCCTAAAAGGGAGATTAGTCAGGGGTTATTTGGGACAGACAATAGCTTGCCCTTCCCATTAGTGACAAATATAACACTTGTATTATAGCAACATACACATGTACACAAAATTCTCCTTTACTGCAATTTATACTTGTGAAAGATCTAAACTTTGAATATATTTCTCTTCTCCAAAGTCATGCATGAATCTGCAGTCTTATGTATATTACCCAGGAAATACACAGAGTTCTGTTGAGTAATATTTATTCCCAGGCTAAGCTGTTTATATGGGTTTGAAGGTTTCTGGCATTCTAGTTATCTGGTCAATTTCTGAAGAAAAAAAAAAAAAAAAAAAAAAACCTGGGAAAATAGTTCATGTTCTAAAGCAAATGGCAAGTAGCTTCCAGATAGGCTCTCAGGTGCTTATTTAAAGATAACAATTCTTCACCTCAATCCCACTTAAGAAAAGTGGTTAAATAAAAAGCACAACAGGTCAAGTATAGAGCTCAGAAAAGAATAAGAGTCGTCAATATGGAGTAAAAGAAGACCATGTCAAAGACTTATAAGAGAATACTAGAAAAAAAGGACCACGTGCTCTTAAAGGGGTGGAATGTTTAAAGAGGCGAACAAGAGTAGATTATGTTGAGCCTACATCTATCTTTCCTTCTAGAATTATCAGAACAGATTTTTAAAAATAACAAATTAATACCTTTAACAGGAGGAACAAATCAATATCTGCAAATGGTGAGCTATATTAAGAAATTCCTAAACTATTGAGATGATACAGAATTAGGCCTGGGAAGCATCTCAATAAAAATACGATTATAAGGTAGGGGTTTGGCCCAGCAGTTAAAATGTCAGTTAAGATGCTGGTGTCCCCAAAGGAGTACTTGAGTTCAGTTCCAGGCTCTGGTTCCTGATTCCAGCTTCCTGCTAATGCAGACCATTGGAGGAAGTGGTGATGGCTCAAGTAGTTGGGTTACTGTTATTCATGTGGAACACCTGAATTTGGTTCCTGGCAGCTATTGTGGGTATTTGGGGTAGTGAATCAGAGGATGGTTAATTCTCTCTCTCTCTCTCTCTCTCCCTCCCTCCCTCTCTCCTATTCAAAAAAATAGATTAAAAAAAAATCAAAAAGTCTCCCACCTTGGGACTTCTTTCCCAAATTGTTTCTAATATTCTAGGTGTTTTGTATTTCTTATAAAATTGTAGAATCTGCTTTCCAATTGTTTCAAAAGCCCTGTTAGATTTTTGTTAGTGACTGTGTTGAATCTATGGATCAACTTGAAGAGTATTATTAGCTTTACCGTACTGAATTTTCTAAACCTCAAACATATGACTCTCCACTTTTGAGCCCCTTAATTTTCTTCATCTAAAATTTTGTAACTTTCTGTTAAATGTTTTCCTAAGAGTTATATATTTGATGCTACTGCAAATGGAATTGTATTGTTAATTTTATTTTAGTATTATTTATTGGTCATATTTGGAAATATAATGGCTTTTGTATTACCATATTAGAATACTGATATTGGTAGTTAATCAAATAGTCTTAAAATAGTAATCTCATGTAAATGTGTATGGATACCTAGACATAGGAAAAAATAAGGAAAAGACTATAATGATTTCCATCCTTGCTATCATGAGAGTAAGATAAGTCAAGAGCCAAACTGGAATTTGATTGTGTAGAATGGAGATGTTTGCAAGTACTGGCACTTCAGTTATGGAATCTTCTCATGTTGCTGATAATGTAATGTAAAGAGAGATACATAGAAGTAAAGTAAGCTGCATATAAATTGCACAAAGATTAAGCCAAAGTGGGAAAACATACAAGGAAACAACCTTCACTTGGGACAAAATCTGAGGAGTTTGTGAAGGCATTTTTCAATAAAGAAATAAGTGTCCCAAAGGGCTTGTGCTATGCATATAATGCTTTTTCTTTGAGACTTTCTTATATATTGCAAGTGTGTATGTGTCACATACTAATTCCTCTTGACTAATGTAACAAACTAAATGTTGTTTGTATTTGTTTTTCTCACCATTTTTCATATCTTTCATTTTACTTGGAAGGCATGGACAACAGAAACAGAAAAACAGACAGAGATAGTTTTTCCTCTTGCTGGTTCACTCCTCAAATTCCTGCAATGGCCAGGGTTGGGCCAATCCAAAGCTACAAGCTGGAAACTCAATCTGGGTCTCCCAAATGAGTGGCAGAGACAAGTGCATTTGAGCTATTATTTGCTTTATTCCAGGGTGCACATTAGAAGGAACTTGGATCAGCAGTAGAGGAAGCATAATTTGAACCAGCATCTTACCCATGTCACCAAACACGCACCCCTTCTCATATGATTTTGTTGTTACACAGAATGAAACTATATAAGGAGGAGACATGTAAGGCATGTAAGACAACAGCTTGATAAAGTAGCAAGCAATGAGAAGGTCTCTAATTCTACCGATTGGTTGACTTTTAGTAAGGGTGACCCTATATTTAACAGGGATCATTTTTCAGTTAAAATTTAAACACCTAAGAATAATTGTGTGTTAATTACAGAGTTCAACCAATAGTACTAGAACAAAACAAAACAAAACAATACTAAAATGGATACAGTATTACATTGTACATCAACAGTCAGGACAAGAGCTGATCAAGTCACTGTTTCTCATAGTGTCCATTTCACTTCAACAGGTTTCCCCTTTGCTGCTCAGTTAATTGTCACCAATCAGGGAGAACATATGATATTTGTCCCTTTGGGACTGGCTAAATTCACTCAGCATAATGTTTTCCAGATTCCTCATCTTGTTGCAAGGACCGGATTTCGTTGTTTTTGACTGCTGTATAGTATTCTATAGAGTACATGTCCCATAATTTCTTTATCCAGTCTACTGTTGATGGGCATTTGGGTTGGTTCCAGGTCTTAGCTATTGTGAATTGTGATGCAATAAACATAAAGGTGCAGACAGCTTGTTTGTTTGCCAATTTCATTTCCATTGGGTAAATTCCAAGGTTAAATAAAAGAGTGGGAATAAGAGAGGGAGGAGATGTACAATTTGGGACATGCTCAATCGGACTTGCCCCAAATGGTGGAGTTAGATTCGTGCCTGGGGATCCCAATACAATCCCATCAAGGTGGCATGTACCAATGCCATCTCACTAGTCCCAGTGATCAATTTCAGTTCACAATTGATCACACTGATAGGTCTAAGAGTCAAAGGGATCACACAAACAAGTCTAGTGTCTGCTAATACTAACTGATAGAATCAAAAAAGGGAGAGAACAATCCATCATGGGAAGCGGGATACACAGTAAACTCATAGAATGGCAGATGTCCTAAATAGCACTCTGGCCTCAGAATCAGCCCTTAAGGCATTCAGATCTGGCTGAAGAGCCTATGAGAGTATTTTAGGCATGGAAAGCCAAGACATTCTGGCAAAAAAAAAAAAAAAAAAAAAAAAAAAACAACAACAACAACAAAAAAACACCTAAATGGAAGATCTCTGAGAGTGAGATCCCAGTGGAAAGAATGGGGACATCAAAGAAGGAGGTACCTTTCTCTGAAGGGAGGAGAGAACTTCCACTTTGACTATGACCTTGTCTAAATAAGATCGAAGTCGGTGAACTCAAAAGGCCTCCATAGCCTTGGCAACTCATGACTAGAGCCTGCGGAGATTACTGACGCCATAAACAAGAGTGTCAAATTGTTAAGTCAACAACAGGAGTCACTGTGTACATACTTCTCCTGTGGGATTTGTCCTTAGTGTGTTGTCCAATGTGAAGTAATGCTATAACTAGTACTGAAACAGTATTTTACACTTTGTGTTTCTGTATGGGTGCAAACTGATGAAATCTTTTCTTAATATATACTGAATTGATCTTCTGTGTATAAAGATAATTGAAAATGAATCTTGATGTGAATGGAATGGGAGAGGGAGCAGGAGATGGGAGGGGTGTGAGTGGGAGGGAAATTATGGGGGGGGGGGAGCCATTGTAATCCATAAACTGTACTTTGAAAATTTATATTTACTAAATAAAAAATTTTAAAAAAAGGATGACCCTAAAGAGCAGATATAAGTAAAATACTCTGATTTGTTAAGATATGTAATATCAAAGCCCAGATTAGTAGATTAAGAGAACAATTTGAGGCATTTTAAATCTGGAATGATGCACTAAGGGAAATTGGAATGATTAATTCTCAAAAAGAACATGAAAGCACACAAACTAAAGACCCAACACAAAGTGCTACTTCTGCAAGGTGTGACTGTGGTAACAATTGGGATGCTGAGTGGACTTGACAAGGTTAGATGAGAGTGACAACTCTATGGGAATTTAGTAATATTTCCAGAAAATTCCTCTTGGGCACTACTAGAATTTGTTGTAAGTAAAAAATTAGAATTTCAGCTACAGTGGAAGCTTTTTCAATAATGTAGGTGTAATGGGAAGACAAAATGATAAAAGGATTCTGTTGCTTTTTCATTTTGAGTCATATGACAACACAAGGTGTGAAAACTTATACTATCTGAAAGCAAATCCTGTTGTCTCTAAGTATGTTATGGTAATAAATCAAGAAGGTCATTGTTTTAGTCACATCACAAAAGTTGTCCATAAGCCTATTGTCTTATTCCACTTTGTGTTGCTATAACAAAATACCTGAAGTTAGGTTCTTTAAAGAAAAGAGGTGTATAGAGCTTGAAGTTCTAAAAGTTCAAAGGCATGGAGCTACTCTCTGTTTGGCATTGATATGGTATGGTGGATGGTATGCTAACACAAGAGTCTGTACAAAAGTGGCAAATGACACATTTACAAGGGGAATCCAGGAACCTCTCAGGCTCCCTTATAGCACCCGTTTTCGCAGAAATTAATCTAGTCCCATGTGATCACATTAATCCCTTTCAAGGAGGTATCTCAATGACCTAATTGTCATCTTCTAGGTTCCACCACCTCAACACTAAAATACTGGGGGTCAAACTTCTAGCATGTGAAGCCTGTGAGACACTCAAACCATAGTAGTCTTGAGTTTTGAGTCAGCTTTTTTGGGTCCAGAGTCAATATTCCCCTAACCATGAAATTGTAAAGAGGAGACTTAGGGGCCAGCGCTGTGGCGCAGTGGGTTAACGCCCTGGCCTGAGGTGCCAGTTCAAGACCCGGCTGCTCCACTTCCAATCCAGCTCTCTGCTATGGCCTGGGAAAGCAGTACAAGATGTCCCAAGTCCTTGGGCCCCTGCACCTGCGTGGGAGACCTGGGAGAAGCTCCTGGCTCCTGGCTTCGGATCAGTGCAGTTCTGGCAGTTGTGGCCAATTGGGGTGTGAATCATCAGATGGAAGACCTCTCTCTCTGTGCCTCTCTTCTCTCTCTGTAACTCTGGCTTTTGAATAAATAAATAAATCTTAAAAAAAAAATGAGGAGACTTAACAGGACAGCAAAGAAAATGGCCTGGTGCTTTTATGGTAGATTTTCTGTTCTAGTGAAAAATAGAAGAAATCGCTACAAGCTTTCAAAGGAGCAGAGACTTCACAGCAAAGCAAAGTTGACAGAAAATAAAAAGTTTAGAAGCTTGTGTCGGGGTAGGAGATTGTTGATGACAAAATTTAGAAAATTTCATCATCAGATCTTATCAGTGGAGAAATTTTAAAAAGAGGCAAGGTATGTGAACAAATAACTTCAAAAGTTGATATAACATAATATGTATTGTGCTGGTTATAAATTGGTTGATTTTAAGCTATTAGGATCTCTTTTAAAGTTTATCTGGAAACCACTTGCTAGCCATTATACTTGTCTTTGAGACTCCAACTTCTACAAATATATGTGAAGAAATTGATTATTAGTGTTCAGAGGAAACATCATTTTAAATCCTGGACAGAGAAAATATTATGGTTCAAGCTGCAACAAGCTGAAGTACATTATGTTTTACTGTTTTCAGTATCATCTATACTTTCCAAACATATTGATTGCTATTTTCTCAAGGTAATTTAAGCACTGTGTTGTCATAGGTTAGGTATTTTTAAATCACAATTTTACTTCTGCTTTCATATTCAAACTCATTTTAAGTAAGTCTGGCTAACATGTTGATTGATGAAATAAAATTATATAGGGTAAGCAATATGGAAACTACTCCCCCAAAAATGGTGTGAAGGAATTAGTATCTAATTTAATAATTAAACCTTTTTTACCTTTGTGTCATTTTAGAACATTGGCTTGAACTTGATACTTAGGAAATGAAAAAATGGGCCTAGATACTCAGTTTCTATAACAAAAAGTTATTTTCTACACGATACTTTGAAATGAAAAATTTTACTAGTGTAATGCAATATTGAATAAATAATTCTATGCAAAATTCAAAAGGTGATGGGTATCAATACGACAAAGTAATCGAGATATACACAGACATATCAGAGTAGTTCAAAAGGGTCTTAGAAAAATGAGTTTAAAACATGAGTATATTGGTGTAAAATTTTTTGAAATGTAAGCACAATTTTTCATAATACACATTTCCAAAAACTTTCTGAAAGCCCTATGTACATATACACATATATGTAGGTATGTGTTTGTTTTGTGAATGTGTATGCTGTGGATATGTAATTTATTTGTAATTTAAAAACTTCTTGACTCAGAAAAAAATCAAAATTTCTGTGAGTATATCTGATTTCATGTCTTAAGCTGGAAAAATTCATGGGAAACTAAACTCTCTCAGAATTGTCAGACACAAAGACACATTCACAAATCATTGCAGTTAGAGGAAGTAGTACTGACAAGGCAAAAAGACAGCCCACTGTGCAGACTGGAATCATTTAATCTTCCAAAAAGGATAACAAGACTTATAGTCAATTAGAATTAGAAGCTGAGAGTATAAAAAGAGTCACAAATTAATGTTGATGCTAAAAATGGATAGGCAACATGAATTGTTCTGCAAGTGTTTTAACACACACAAGCTCCACCAGTTGTCAAAAAAATTACTGTTTACTGATCTACCAAATTACCAAATTTCATGTCTCTGTTTACTATATAATTTGTATTTATAAATGTAGCACACAATTATAACAGATTTATTTAAATACATTGACATTTGTGCATATGTTTGCTTTAATTTATCTTGAGAAACAGTATGTGGTATAGATTGGGAATGGAGAAAAAAAGTGAGGGAATTTTAAAGAAAAGACAGAATCAATTAAAATAAGAGAAACAATGGGTTTTATTGATCAGATTATGAGAGAGGTTTTGATATGTACAAACAGAAATTCCTAAGTCAGTGAGTTGAAGAGATTATGTCCAAATTGAAATAGAAATTGGTAAGTCAGTGAATTCAAAAATTATGTTTCAAATGTCCTCAAAATTATGTAGGAAGCAGCCATCATAACAAAAGGAATTCTTCATAGTAAATTCTCACAAAAAGTGAAAAGGAATGTGTTGAAAAAACTGAACTTATATTATTAGAGTCTACCCTTAATATTAACTTCAGAGAGAGAAATGGAATTTGATAGTCTTTCATGTTTATTTTATTATATAATTCAATGATTGTTTAGGTGTATGTCATATTTAAGTTTCAGAGGAATGTATTTTTCTAAATAAGTTCCTGATTCACTGAAATTCATTTTTGTTCATTTTTAGACTATTTTTCAAGATGGTAAAGCTCTTCATTACGATATCTGAAGTGTTTGACATGAATTGTATATATCCAGTAGTAGCATATGTCTGCTACATAGAAGTAAACATCCTAAAAACTGTAATTTAAGAAGATAGAAATATGGTTTTCTTCCATTTAGGAAGTAATGTATGGGCAGTGAAGGCTGGGATAATGGATATAGTTTTGTTTTTTCTATAGCCATGTGTTTCTAATTTTCTGCAGCATCATTCTGATACATGTCTTCCACCTTGAAATATAGTTCATAATTAAAGATGATTAAGCTCCAATCATCTCTTTTGTGTCCCAGGTAGGAGCTTAGTTATTTATAACACACAATTGCCCAAGGGCCGACAAAAAATAGCCAAAGTTTATCTAAAAAAAAATCATGATTATATTACTGAGGTTAAAGAGTACAATGAGGCATCAAGCAGTTTCTGACACCTGTTATGATTGTATCAGGAAAAGTGATCTGAATTTCTTTCTAAATATTTGAAATATCTCAGTATTTTCAGCTGTGCTGTACTCTTTTATTTGTTACTTCACAAATTCTTTTAAATGTTAGTATTTTTGTGAAAAATTAATTTAAGAACATTCTTGTGTAATAAATAGATGCTTAAGAAATAGATGACTCTTTTTTTAAAAAATTATGCATTTATTTGAAAAGCAGAGACACATGAGCCGGCGCCGTGGCTCAATAGGCTAATCCTCCACCTTGCGGCGCCGGCACACCGGGTTCTAGTCCCGGTTGGGGCGCCGGATTCTGTCCCGGTTGCCCCTCTTCCAGGCCAGCTCTCTGCTATGGCCAGGGAGTGCAGTGGAGGATGGCCCAGGTGCTTGGGCCCTGCACCCCATGGGAGACCAGGAAAAGCACCTGGCTCCTGGCTCCTGCCAGGATCAGCGCGGTGCGCCGGCTGCAGCGGCGGCCATTGGAGGGTGAACCAGCGGCAAAGGAAGACCTTTCTCTCTCTGTCTCTCTCTCTCACTGTCCACTCTGCCTGTCAAAAAAAAAAAAAAAAAAAAAAAAAAAAAAAAAAAAAAAAAAAAAGAAAAGCAGAGACACAGACACACACACACACACACAGAGAGAGAGAGAGAGAGATCTTCCATCTGCTGTTTCATTTCCCCAAATGGCCACAATGGCTGGTTCAATGAGCACATACAGATGAAATAATTTTAATATTTTACCATATTTGCTTTACATGTAAATATCATGCATACATAAGTATATACTATTTTTCTTCAATGCAGGGTTGGACCTATTAATACCACACAATGTAAGAGTCAAGACACAGACTATCAAGTGAGAAAAAGACTAGTATATACATTTATGTTTAAGATTTTTATTTATTTATTTGAAAAGCAAAGTTACAGAGAGAAAGAGTGATAGATCTTCATCTGCTGGTTTACTGTCCGAATGGCTGCAATGCCACAGGACTTGGCCAGACCAAAGCCCAGAGCCAGGGATTTCCTCTGGATCTATAATGTTGGTAGCAGCGCCCAAGAATCTTGGCCATCTTCCATTGCTTCCCCAGGTGCATCAACAGGGAACTGTATTGGAAGTGAAGAAACCCGAACTCCAATGGATGCCTTTATGGGATACCAGCACTGCAAGTGGCAACTCAACCAACTGTGCCACAATGCCAGAAAAAAAGGCCATGTTTTTATGTAACTGATATAATTCAGTGACAGCAACATCTATAAATATGTACACATCAAATAATATGGCATATGCCCATTTTTATATTATATATACATTCACTTCAACATATGAGAAAAAACATGGTTTATAATTCAAATATTTTATTAGGATTATTCAGATTAGGTTAAAGTTTATACCATATATATACTATGTAATATATTAATTTTAGTTATTCAGCAGTAGTCTATTCATTTTGACTCAGAAAATTTTCACCCAGTAATCATATTGTAATATACAATGGTATATTTTAGTGTCTTAGAGTATAGAAGATATCAATCATGTGTCTACTTGGGGGAGTACTAATGAAATCATAGGTATATCTGAGATTTCAGATCAATTTTTAAAATAATATAAAACACATAGATTTCAAGCCAATAAAAGATCAAGAGTGTAAAATGTTACCTGGTACCTATCTTAGTGCATAGTACCTGTAACTAAAAATATCAGACCAACAAAAATACAAAAAACGAAAAAGCAAACAATAAGCTGTTTCTGAATGAATGAATATTTATTTACAGAGTACTTAACATGTCATGTCATCTTAGAAAGTATTATGATAATTCCTTTAGTCATGTTTTGGGGAAGGTACCATTATAAATTGAAATACAACTAGACCTACAAGTGGTTGAGTGATTAACTGAAAATTCTATACTTGTTACAGAAAGCTTAGGTTCATCCAGGTGCTCTGACTCCAGCACCTATGTCCTTAGAAAATGTGACACATTTAGGAAAATTTTAAATAGGAACTTCTTGCAGAATATCATGCTGTGAGTCTACCATACATTCATACAAAATAAAATTTGATTAAATAAATAAAACTAATCTTATTTAAGTATCATTACACATGATTTATCTTTTGTGGATTCCAGAAGTCTCACAATAGCTCTTAAGTTCAGAGCCAAAGGGTTGAAGAACATCTCTCTACTACTACTTCCACTAGTTTCAGAGACTCATGTCTGTAAATGATAATATTTCTATATTATGTTTTATCAACTGTAATTACAAAGCTCTAGGTATTTTATTATTATTAACTATGGATGTCACATATTCCTAAAATATGGACTATAGCCCATGTATAGTCAAATGTATAGTTCAGGATTCAGGGAAGAATTTCCAGGGTTAACAACACCTTTGTAAATTCTTGTTTTTTTTTCCTCTTGGCTACTTCCTGAATCTTTCAAACATGTCTTCTTTAGAGAGCCCTGATTTTGCTATAAGAGTAGTCCATCTTATTTTATTTTCTTATTACTTAGTAAGTGTTCATGTCAACCTATGAGTTATAAATATTCCCACTATTTTTCAAAAGAGAAAATCATGCCACACAGTAAAATTTGATTGGTAAAACCAAATAAGCATTATGAAAATAAATCATGTGGAATACATAAAAGTTCAAAAAATAAAGCAGCAACTGGGTGAATTGTATCAAGGAAAGTTCACTAATTTACAAAATTTTATCTGAATCCAAAAAGTGAAACGTTCTTCAAATTGAAATGGAGGATGATGGATACAATGGAAAGACCAATGGAAACAATGCCAAAGATGTGAAATCATAGAGATATTCATTCAAAAAATGCCTGAGAATGGTATATGGAATGACAACAGCATTGTGAGTTAAACTGATTACAAAGGAATGGATTTTAAGAGGTCTATTAGACTGCATATCACACTTTGAATTTTAGTTCATCAGAAAAGATCCATTAGCATTTATTAAGAAAATTAATATTAATTGATACAAATGAGGCATTATGGGATGCTGAAACCAAAGGTAATATTGGTGATAATGTGGGAAGAGTGAACAAGGACAGTAAAGGATAAGAATAAAGTAGAACTGATGAAATTTTGCTACCTGATAGACATGAACTATAACACACTGAAGTCATTACATTCTCTAAACAAGGAAATAAACACAGAAAAAGAATTTTGGAAGGCAGTTAGTACATTTAATTTCAGTATGTAAAAACATGCTTGTTATAATTGTTTATGGTATAGTCAATAGAAAAATCTAGCCAGGAAGCTGAATGACCAAGAAAAATCTGGGAGATACTCTCATATTCGTGGAAGTTGACACCTTAGGATCCATGAGAAACACACAGAAAGGAAAAGAGGACAAATTCGGAACACTCAGATTTACAGGCAGGGTTGACGCTGTGGTGCATTGAGTTAAGCTGCAGCTTTTCGTGCTGGCATCCCATAGCAGAAAGGGAGTTCACATCCTGGCTGTTCTGCTTTTCATCCAACTTCCTGCTAAAGCACCTGGGAAGGCAACAGATGATGGCCCAGCTACAGAAGACAGGAATGAGGTTCCTGGCTCCTGGCTTCAACCCTGCCCAGACCTCGTTACTGGTTGTTGCAGCCATCTGGGGAGTGAACCAGCAGATGAAAGATTGTCTCTCTCTCTCTTTCTCTCTTTCTCTTTCTCTCCCTCCCTCCCTCACTCCCATCTGTCTCTGCCATTCAAATAAATAAACATTTTTCAAAGAATTATTTTTTGAAAGAGTTACACAGAAAGAGGGAGAGACACACAGAGATCTTCATTCACTTTAATCACTCCCCAAATGGCTGCATTGACTAGGGCTAAAACAGGCTGAAGCCAGGAGCCAGGAGCATGTCATATGGTCCAAGCACTCGGGCTACCCTTCACTGGCCTCCTAGGAGAATTAGCAGGGAGCTGGATAAAAAGTGAAGCAGATGGGTGTCTGGTGCCCATATAGGATGCTGGCTTCGCAGGTAACTTACCCCACTGTGCCACCATGCCAGCCTCAATAAACACTTTTTTCTTAAAACTAAAGGCAATTAATTCTGAGACAAACTTCATGCAAAACCATTAAGAATGAGAAGAGGCAAAAGAAGAATGAGAAAAAAGCAAGTATATAAATCCAACCCAAGAGAGACTGTGCAAGTAAAACCTAAGTAAAAACTTTAATAATGTTTATTTTTGAAGAAAAAAGAAAGAAAATATCTATTTACTTGGCAGCAAAGATCACGGTAACATTTGTCAAGGCAGATTCAATGATGGGAGTAGTTGCCATAGTTTAATTGGTAGAAGTTGAAGGAAAGAAGCTAAGACAGAACAACTTATAGAGAATATTCTTTGAAGGTTATTGGTTTGAAGAGAAGGGTATAGATAGGATTCACTAGTCAAAGGACATAATGATTAACAGGACTTATTTCCCTTGACTATGCAGATGTACCATAAAGTATTTACTGAATAGAAACATCACAGCATGTCAGGAAAGGATATACTAAATAGGATACCAAATCCCTTAAGGGAGAAAAGATGACATGTTCAAGAGTAGAGAGGTGAGATAAGTCTTGAATAGGAAAAGACACACTTCCCCTTCTGAAAGTGGGGAAAGGAGTTAACCTGTGAATTTTGGTCAAGTACGTGATGTTGGACTTCACAAATGTCTGTTGGATAATTCACTTATTAGCATGTAGTATAGGAAGAGTCTGCTAGAGTATAAAGAATACATTGTTTTGTAAGATTTAAAGATCTGTTTTTGATGGTAGGGTACAACACATTGACATTCAAATAGTTAAAAGACACAACTTTTTCATATAATTCCAAATGAAAGACAGCTGTCATGCAGGGCAACACAAGGAAATATAATGTACCTGGGGCAGTTTAACAGTAAGCTGGAGCTATATTGGGCAGTTTACAGATGGCAAATGAGTTGCAGTTAGTTAAATTTTTTTTGAATCCTCATACATTAGCATATTTAAACAATTTATTGGGCTTTGAGTTGTATTATCTGGCCCCAGTTGTCTAGTCTCTAGGTCTGGTGCAATTAGAGATAGTATCTTGTGGTCAGGGATACAAAAGCTCCATAGGACAAGTGGTTATAATGTGGACTTAGCAGCTAAAGGAGAATTGGCCTCTCACCAGGGCTAAAAGCTGTGTTCAGTCAATGTTTAAAAAACAAAAAAAACTATACTAAAATTATGTAGAAAAATAAGATTGGAGAAAGTATCTAATATGTACACAGGATAAATTGAGTAAGATATATGATACACAATAATAATACCTGACATTTTCAAGAAATGTCGTGAGTATAATGTTATCTCTATTACCACATGAGCTGAATACTGTAATATCTCAGTTGTACAGATGGGGAACCCAAGGAACAGAAATGTTAAATAACATGCGCAGGATCGTGTACTGAAGATGAAGGAGCCAAAACATTTTTAACTTTAAGGTTAAGCTTTTAACTTCTCATCTAGCCATACTCGCTAAGTGCTGAATGTATTGCTGAGAAGGAAATTCGGTAGATTATAAAGGTACAATTCCATCTAATCACAGAACCATGGCATACCTCCCAGAAAGGCTCAGCAACACGATACGGAGAGGAAATATGGTTTTAAAGCAAGTCCACAGAAAGACAAAACGATGTGGACATTGTAAATCTGGGATCAAGGAGTCCTAAGTCAACAATGAAACAAGTTGGGCAAAAGGTGCAGGAGTGTGAATAATAAAAAATCGCCTTAATTACCATGTAAGGTGATTGTAGAATAAAGCTTTTCCTCTACAATTCATAATACATCATCCCTGAGTTAGATAGACTTACCTCTCAGTAGTGCAGCTGATTAGCAAGTTACTGCTCACCTTCTTTCACTATGAGAAAGCAGACAATTATTACAAGGTTTATATAGGTAGGCTGGCTCCTAAGAGGGCAGAGGCTGAGGCACTAATGCCCGGTTTCTTCTCTTATACTCAGTGATTCGGTATCTTTTTTTTTTTTTTTTTTTTAAATATCTTTCAGCTCAATTGATGTAATGATAAGAGAATTTAGCTTAATGGAGAAAAAAGTAATGTCAGACTTGTAATATGGATTGTGAGAAATGAATGAGTTTGAGAGACAGGAAGTTCCTCAAGGTAGTAAATCTGGAAGGTAGCAAGTGATGGGGTAAATATGTTTGAGAAGGATTTTTACAAAAGGAAAGAATAGTGATTTTCCTTTATTTTTAATTGATAACAAGGAGATAAGCAGGAAAGGTAAATAGGAAATAGGTTTTATCTTGGGAGCTAATCCAAATTTCTCTGCATGACTCCTTAAATTATCTTGAGAGAATTGGAAAGGGGATACTGGCCAAAAGTCATTAAAAGGCATTAGGTCTGATGCAAACATTTTCTAGTTTTTGTCACTGAGAAAATGTACTATTGTCAAGATATTCACTGCCTCTTTCCACCAGCCCTGCTTATTGCGGAATTTAATTTCTGTTTTTCATGTAATTGATTTTACTTAATTAAATATGAATGGAAGAGTTACTATGCACATCAACATTTGAGCATGTCCATAGCCTAGGAGGCATCACAACCCAGGGATGAGAAGCACCTTTGGGAAGGAGCCCAAAATGAACAGGAGAGAAACTTGAACCAAGGCTAAAATATAATGGACTCTCATGCTTATGTGAACTTTGGAATTTTGCTAGTTTTAAGATAGTTATTTGTTATAACAGTATTACCTAAGCTAGAATGTAGACAAATATCTACACCTGAGTTTGATAAGCTTGGCTCTTATTGTTTCCTTCTCATAGAAAAGCAGAATGTAGTTAACTTGATTAGAATTCATGACTAAGTGTTGTAAGGATAATTGATGCTAGTGAGGATCAAAAAGTCATTCCTGGTCACCATCAAGAGCCTAATTCAAGTTATTCCATTGATAATAATATTAATGTGGAAAGTTAATCAGGTGAGCCCATTAAGCATGCTGAAAACTCAGCAATTGTCTCTAAATAGATGAAAAATATAATGTGCAAATTCATCAATATTCTCATTCTGGTAAGTTTAATTAAGCATTCTTTCATTTAAAATACACACAATTCAGTTTACTCTTACATTTCCTGAAGCACAATGCAAATGAACTTTTTATGAAGCAAGATCAAATAAATTACTTCAGTAAGTGTTTTTTTCTTTTGCTTTCCATACCTAATTTCATTTTAGAAATGTATATTGTACTCAAAGAGAGAATTGTCATTCATTATTAAAGAATGCTTAAAGTATATAAAATTCTCAATTTGCCTTCGAATCACACTCTATGTTGCCTCTTTTTTTTTTTTTTTTTTTTTTTTTTTTTTTGACAGGCAGAGTGGATAGTGAGAGAGAGAGAGACAGAGAGAAAGGTCTTCCTTTTGCCGTTGGTTCACCCTCCAATGGCCGCCACGGCCGGTGCGCTGCGACTGGCGCACCGCACTGATCCGATGGCAGGAGCCAGGTACTTATCCTGGTCTCCCATGGGGTGCAGGGCCCAAGTACTTGGGCCATCCTCCACTGCACTCTCGGGCCACAGCAGAGAGCTGGCCTGGAAGAGGGGCAACCGGGACAGACTCCGGCGCCCCAACCGGGACTAGAACCTGGTGTGCTTGCGCCGCAAGGCGGAGGATTAGCCTGTTGAGCCACAGCACCGGCTATGTTGCCTCTTAAAAATACAAAAGAAATAGGATGAAAGCTCATAAGTACATGTAGAAGTGCATGTGATGACAGACAAGGGAAAGAAGTAGAAGGCAAAAAAAAAAAAAAAAAAAAAAGATAAAACAACAAAGTAGTGAAAATAAAAGTAGAGTAAATGAAACTTTTTTACTGCATTATATCTGTGCTAAAGATTGTTCCATTGAGTATACTCCCTATTTGGGGAGTGAACCGGCAAATGGAATCTCTCTCTCTCTGTAACTCTGCCTTTTTTTTTTTAACACCTTCATGTGTAATTAAATACTAGAAAAATTTGAGAAATTTTTGGAATAGTTTTGGAAAAACTTTGAGACATGTGCATACTAAAGATTCTTTCCAAAAACTTAAGACCCTCTTAAAAATTGAAATACTTTGATTGTTTAGCAGCTCTGTTCAAGAGAACAAGATGGATGAATAGAACTTTCTTGTTTTTAAATACGTGTAACTATTCACACACACACACACGCACATACACACAAAGCACATATAGAGTCAAACACACATATGCTATCTTTATGTAAGTGTACAAGCACAAGAGATATGTATGTGTATGACCTCTAAATTTAACAGATACCTTAGAACATTTTTTTAAAATAATTTATAGACCTTATGATATGTTAGTATTTTGAACTCCTTTCCCAGATCAAATATTATTTTTCAAGCGATATTTTCAAATTTCAAATTAGTGGATCAAAAAAAACACACATTGAGATATATACCAAAATATGAATATAATGCTTCAAAATTAAATTTGATACACTATTTAAACTCTGACTTGTTCAATTCATCCTTCATCTTTGCAATGACATATTCCAATGTCTTTCTATTTAAAACATGTTTCCATAATCACAATTTTCTAAAAGTTTAAAGAGAGGACATTTTTAGAGCTCCATTTGAAGAATAGTTTGATCAAAAGTTTCAAATGGATATTGAAGATTACAGAGCTATAATTTGAAACTGACTTCAGATAGTTCAATGCCATTTTAGTACAATTAATGTGATTCCAAATATATCTTTTGAAAGGCTTGAACATTTCTAAAACCAAATTAATGATGAAAAACAGATAAAAAGCATGCATTGCTATGCTGAAGTACTTCTTAATATTTAACATCAATTTTGTAACAAAAATTTATATTTTAGGAACTGTCAGTATGTAAAACTCTACATTGTATTTTGTAAATAAATAAAACTATAGCTTGCATTTTGATTTTAGAATATCACAGAATATTTTAGATATAAATTATATATGTGCTACTATATGCTATTTCAAATTCTTTGAAATTACTAGTATCATACGCAAAGACTTCTTTTACCCACAAAGCTTCATCTCATCAAATTTCCATTTTTATTATAATAAATAATTTCATTGTCATTATTGAACTTTGTAAGGTGAAGTTACATTAGCTTTCTAAGTAACTTTTGATGCTTCATCTTTGACAGTGTTATGATTCAATCTAATGAATTCAATAATCCCCTCCCAAAATCAAGTCACCCTTACAGTTTACATAGCAGATTTTCTCTTTATAGAATCTGACGTCACCAATATAAAAACGTATTTATCTGTTTTCCAATTTTTTCCTTTGTAAGTGAAGCCAACACATCAACAGTCATTGTGCTATGTTTTATAAGTGCAGTAGAAAACTTGGAATTGAAAATGAATGAAAATAATTTAGAAAAAGGGTCACTTTAACTAAAATGTTTAGTTTCACTGAGTGCCATTATAAATGCACATGCTGCAGCTGTGTACGCATATCATCTTCTGGGAGAGCCACTGTTCATAAAGCACTTTTTAAGTAAATGCTGATGTTTCTTCTGCAGATTTGTTTCTCTGCATTTTATGCAGTGATATCATCAAGTTTCCTTTTATGGATCAAATAAACTTTCCTAACAAATGGACACTTAGTATGCATTTTCATAATAAAATGTGCACTTCTGTTCTTTGTTCACTAAGACAGAAAATAGTTAAAGAAAGAAAATATTTTTAGGTTTACAGCACAATATGTGCATAAATTACTATAAAAATATTAAGATTACTCTCTATTTGGTCCTCACACTAGGTCTTAGCTTCAATATCCTGTCCAGATTTCTCATACATCTACACTGGCATGTCCATTTTCTTCCATCACCTGTGGGGGAAGTTGGTAGTGGAAGTGGTCAACCCTGGCAGGGAGGAGTATATTATCATCCACAGTGTTTAGGATTGTTGGAGCATAACAATATAAAGAAGAAAAGCAGATAAAATTTTAGCCAGTTTCATTGTTGTATTTAAAATCTCTCCAGGAATACAACCCTTTATTGTCTAAACTAAGAACAGTCTGCCTCTCCCCTTCATTTTTGTACCATTCTGTGACATTTGGTTGCATCTTGCAGGTTGGGGTATTAACTATGCACAAGTAGATGTTTTCAAATTATGTTCAGAGGCAGAAGAGTTGAGGACTTTTCTTGATACTACTTAAGGAAAGAAAACATTGGCATTCCTTGTCTGCTATTGTTGAAAATCTCTGCACACTAAATGTAGGACAAAGATGTTTTTAGAGGAAAAAAGTTGAACCAAATGACCTGTTTCTGCTGGTTTGAAAGCTTTTCAGATTGAATGGAGCAAACACTTGTGTTTACTGTACATACATCTCAAATGGGCCCCATGTTTCTAGAATTGGCTATCGCAGAGTTGAATGCAAAAACTGGACACAGGCAAAACTCCATAGTGTTTTTATATAAATAGTAAGATAATGGCTTTTTTTTTTTTTTTTTTTTTTTTTTTTTTACAGGCAGAGTGGACAGTGAGAGAGAGAGAGACAGAGAGAAAGGTCTTCCTTTTCCATTGGTTCGCCCTTCAATGGCCGCTGCGGCTGGAGCACTGCGCTGATCCGAAGCCAGGAACCAGATGCTTCTCCTGGTCTCCCATGCGGTGCAGGGCCCAAGGACTTGGGCCATCCTCCACTGCACTCCCAAGCCACAACAGAGAGCTGGCCTGGAAGAGGAGCGACCGGGACAGAATCCGGTGCCCTGACTGGGACTAGAACCCTGGGGTGCTGGCGCTGCAGGCAGAGTATTAGCCTATTGAGCAGCAGCACCAGCCAAATAGTAAGACAATTGTGCTTTAAAATAATGAAAATTTATAAAAAAAAGATCAACAAGACAAGGGACCACATTTTGAGTTTTAAAAAATTTGAGGATATTTTAATTGAGCATGCTTTTAAAGAGGTGCAGTCAGTGTCACCCTGCGCTTGAATAGTTTAAAGACAGTAAACAGCCAAGATCATCAAATGAATTAAGAATGATTGTTTTCCATGAAACTAGTGAGGGTCTGCTAGATTGACTCCCAACGATTTTAGCACCCTACGCTGAACAATTGGATGAGATTACAGGTGTGGGTAGGAGGCTGGCATTCAGCGTGCAGTTGCCTTGGGGCAGCCCAGGGCAGCCTCAGAGTGACTGACTCTCTACCTGTAGACATGGGAGTTGTGAGGTTGCTGTTGTGGTCGTGGTGGTATCAGAGAGCCAGTTCAAGAAAATAGTGTCCAAGTTCAAATACAGAGACCTAACCATACGTGATACTGTCAGTGTTATGACTCTTTACAAAGATCTCAAACCTTTACTGGATTCATGTTCAGTTCCAGAGAATCAATGAACCCCAGTGGAACAATTCCTGTGCCTTATAGAAGTAATATGTGTAACCTTCCAATATGCACGTGACCGCTGGACACATACCCATTTCATCCTCCTGTTTTGTTAAGCCTGCTAGTGCAATGACGACTGAAGCAGGAAAGCATGCTGACACAAATGGGAAGGCACATCTTCCTTAACTACACAAGGAAAGACCCCGTCAGACTAGCTGGGGCTTATTCTGGTCACGACCGTGGTATTCCGATGAACCTGCAGTTTTCTCTCGTCCTACTATTCCAGCAGCCCATCCTTCACACCAGGCGGCAGGAACACCAAATACTTCCTACATGCAAGGTTTGCCATGCAGAATCTGCATATCCATCTGGATACCCTCCCAATTCCAGTGGTTACCCTGGCCATCTCACTCACCTGGTGATCCATACTGCCACAGCTTCTCAGTATTCTTCCCTATCAGGGGCAGTAGAATCAGCGAGGACACCACCTGAGCCTCTCTCATCTCAGCCATCAGTGACAAGCTGAGATGGCAGATGAAGGAGAAAATGGATCATGTTCAGGCAGAGTTCAATGCCTGGAAAAGAAGAGACAATGCTCTGAATAAAGACAGGAGAAACTGGAAGAGATGGTTACCTGCTTAGATCAAGAAGTACACTGGGCGGTGGGGGGGCAGCGCCGTGGCTCACTTGGTTAATCCTCCGCCTGCAGCGCTGGCATCCCATATGGACGCCAGTTCTAGTCCTGGTTGCTCCTCTTCCTGTCCAGGTCTCTGCTGTGGCCCTGGGAGGGCAGTAGAGGATGGCCCAAGTGCTTGGGCCCCTGCGATAAAAATAAATAAATAAGAAGTACCCTCGGGCTGGCCCTGTGGTGTAGTGGGTAAAGCCACCACCTGAGGTGCTGGTAGCCCATATGGCTGCCAGTTCAAGTTCTAGCTGCTCCACTTCCGATCCAGCTCTCTGCTGATGGCCTGGGAAAGCAGTGGAAGATGGTCCAAGTCCTTGGGCCCCTGCACCTGCTTGGGAGACCCAGAAGAAGCTCCTGGCTCCTGGTTTCAGATTGGTGCAGCTCAGTCCATTGTGGCTAATTGGGGAGTGAACCAGCAAATGGAAGACCTCTCTCTCTGCCTCTCCTTCTCTCTCTGTGTAACTCTGACTTTCAAATAAATAAACCTTAAAAAAAAAGTAGCTTACTTTACAAACCAATCCTAAACCTGTATGCATAGGAAAATGCAATTGAAGACACTTTTACCTCAGAGTAGCATTGAGGCGAGGAGTAATAGACCTGGATGTTGTTCTGAAGCATAGACAGCCTCTGTCCCATAGACAGTTCCAGCTTAGAGTGCTAATGCAAAATGCAAGAGAGACGGCCAATCTCAGTAACCTCTACTGACAGCTCTGATACCAGCAGAGACTGAACTCTTCTTAAGACATTCTTTTCTTCTCTTCCTTTCTCTTATCAGTAGGTCCCCAAAATAAGTTATTGCAGTTTACCATCTAAGTGTAAAAATGTTTTGACTCAATAATGTATTTTCTGTTTTCTTTTTGTAAAGGATGGTTTTTATTATCCTCCGGGAACATTTTGTGCTGGATGTCAGGACTAACCATGCTAAATCAAATTTGTTGCATTAAAAAAAAAAAAATACATGTAACATTTAGCAATTGGCATTCCCAGAGCTCCACTACAGCTAATAAACTGGGAATTGGAAAGGCAAAGACTTGCCAAACCACTAGTCACAGTTCCTTGTTCAACCTGGGAGCTTTTGCCTATACAAGCCTCACCCTTGCCTTTGTTCAAAGATATTCTTCTCAGAGAACGCTCTCCTTTCTATCTATCATCTTTCTATGCATTAATCTATCATAATTATTGTTTTTCTTATGCTGTAATGTAATTGTTTCTGAGTCATTCTTTGACAATTAGTCTAGAGGCAAAATTTCACTCAGCCTAAACTATGTGTCTAATTAGCTTTTTTCCATCTTAAAATAAACTGAGATTAGCTCTCAATATGCCCTTGAGAGTTTTCTTTTCTCAAGGCATAAATCAAAACTCTTCTGGAAAAACTAGAACCCAAACACGAGGCCTTCAGTGCTGTCCATTTTCATTTAATTCTAGCTAACAATGCTGGTACAAATTCTCATTTAATGAAGATTTTCGAGGATAACTGGTACTCCAAAAAATCACATGCAAGGAGATTAAATGACTTCTGATGCAATCTACTTAAAAATCACTTATGTATTTGAAAGTCAGAGTTACAGAGAGGGAGAGAGAGAGAATCTTCTATCCACTGGTTCACTCCCCAGATGGAAACAAAGGCCAAGGCCAGACCAGGGCAAAGCCAAAAGCCAGGAACTCCAACCTGGCCTCCCAAGAGAGTGGCAGAGACCAAGCACTTGGACCACCTTCTGTTGCTTTCCCAGGGCATTAGCAGGAAGCTGAATTGGAAGTGGAGCAGCCAGGACAAGAACTGATGCTCACATAGGATGCTGGCTTTGCAGGTGGCAGCTTAACTCATTGTACCACATGCTAGCCTCTGATGTATTTTAAATATTTCATTTCCTTAAATTCTTTGAGCAAGATTTACTATAAAAAAGCATGTATCTGTGGAAATTGAAGTCAAATAAAAAAGAAAGGCTTAAAAGATTGCAAAAACTTTTGATTTCCCCTCACAAGTCTCTTTCTTCATTCTTTTGTATCAATTACTTAATATTAGATTCCACATCATTTTTAATTTACACTTTTCCTCTTTCATTTTAACCTAATAGCTGTCACTCACTCAATTCACAAAGGGAATTAAACATAGCCCTTTATTCAAGTGCTCAAGGGATTCTCTACTTTCTTTAATATCAAGTATATTTTCATTAGTACTTATTTCTAACATGGGTGATGTTATCTATTTAGATGCTAGAAACCAAGTTATGATCAGAATTAAGTGAGGAATGTGCCAAAGGTGCAGACATTAAGTATAAAATGACCCAGAGTTCCAAAATGAAGACAAGTACTTAAGCCAATGTCAGAAGAAAAAAAAAAAACCTTAATGATGATGATGATGACTTCTTAAAGGTGATGAGTATATAATACTCCAGGGAAAAGATGGAAGTTATCATTTACAAACTCTGCAGCTTAACTATATAAATGCTAGACAGCATCCTTTCAGGAATAATATGCACTGACAAGTCAGATGAGATAGTCTCAAATTAAGAATGCAAAATAAATTTATGACACTGTTTCTATAGTATAACTTTGTAAGTAAAATTAAACTGTCATTCACTTTTTGAAATAACATAAATATCTAAGTAAAAGTAACTTTAAAATATATTTGAATGAAAAATCACCCAAATTGATCTTTTTCAGAATCATCTGTTTATGGCTTTGTTATCCTAATGTTTTTATCTATTTCATTTCTGTTGATTTCCATTTCATGTTCTTAGCTAAGGAGATATCAAATGCTAGCAAACTATAATATTTGCTGAAAGAGGACCTGGAAGTTCTGATGTAAATTAATTAAAATGTACCACATGTCAATCATTAATATTTTCAGTCATATAAAAAGCAGGATATCTACCAATTATTTTTCAGTACAGAGAAAAATGAATAAATTATGTCAAGATTTCCAGCAGTTTGTTGATCTCAGCAAAAGCTCTCTAATTCTGTTCTTTGACTATGAACAATAAGAAATTTTCAGGGTCGGGACATAAAATGAGGTTGTTTTCTTTCCTGGAGAAAAGCCTTTTGAGATTCAAGGCTAAAGTTAGGCAGGAACAGAGCAACATATAATTTTACAGAATTCTATTATCCCTTTGACACATAGCAGGGAATATACTAGAAATGGTTTCCTGCAAAATGCAGAATATATGCATCACAAGATTTTGTTTTGAAAAATATCTTTGTTCAGCTTGAGATCAACATTCCCAGGAAACATTTGCCAAATATGCTGCCAGAGTTCTTCCCCTCACATTGGTGTTTTGCCAGGGTTGTGAAAAAGGAACAAATAAAGCAACAAAGCTAGAAAACATGTGGGCCTCACTTTATTTTGTAAGATAATTTATCATAGAACATGTTTTTAATAGAAAAGACATGAAGTAGTTAGCACTCTTAAAAATCAATCAGCTTGAAAACATTACCCCAACTCTTAAGTTTAACCTCTTTGAAGAGTTTTAGTAAGTGCTTGCAGAAGATGATTGAGTGAAAGTGGGTTTACTGCTCAAAAGACATGTTAGCAAAACAGCTAAAACCAATAGTAGGAATGTACTATTTTACTGTTATTCAGAATGTGTTCCTGGAAATTGACAACAGTAAAAAACAAAAACAGAAATTGAGCTCTACTAGGGAATTCCATCATATTGACCAAGGCTTACCAATGTCTGTAACTGTCTCTTCCATTTTCCTTAACATTCTTTAGATTTACAAGAAAAGTAAAACTTTGTAGTACATGAAATGAAATATTAATGTGAAGGATCTTTTTGTTGAAGGAGTATAAACATAGAAAGGATTGAAATTGACAGGTTAAGAGACCAAGTGGCCACTTGTATTAAATTCATAATAACTTTTATTTATTAGCCATAAATTCAAACATTCATGAATTCTATCATCTATCTAGCTACAGTTCTCTTACAGAACATTTATTTCAGCCTGCATTTTTGTTTAAAGCATTAAAAATTCCTGCTTAGAAGTTCTTTCCATGGTCAAATTGCTTATTTGAGGCAATCAGTTTAACACATTCTCTTGATCAGGAAGAAATATATATATCTATATGTTATATACATGTCACATTTTTTAAACATTATATATACATCATATATGGTGTCCAAAGCCTGTGGAATACTTCCATAATTCAAGATTCATGACATATGTCATTTTAGACTGTGTTGTGAACTTTTCCCCACTCTCAATGCTGGTAGCCATTTATTTAAATGTAGGTGGTGCCTAAAATAATAATCACAATAGTCATTGCAATCATAGTCAGTATGCTAAGTATTTATAAATTTGTATCTGTTCAGAAAGACAGTGAATGGTGAATTAGAATCAATTAGATTGTCCCAGGGTGTGTAAATTTTAAAAATTCATCTATATACAAAGAATCAGCAGTTCCCAAAGGTCATTTCTGCCATAAACATAAGATACATTTAGGTCAGGCTATGGAGCAGGTAATGTGCTCTGCTCTACCTTAATCCCTTTATGCATTCAAAGCCCGCCAGCAGACAAGGCAGGATTTACTAGAGCTTCACTTTACACTTGGCTTTCCCACTCAGTGGCATTAAGATGAAACTCCCAAAAGATAACAACAGGCTAAGATGAGCTCATCTAAATGCAACCCAGTCATTCAGGTTTAGATAATAGCCACTGCCAAGATAATTTATGGTTTTCAACATTTGTTAGCATTGGTAAAAAACCCCGGCCCTAGCAACTGTATTAAGTCATGAGCTGACACGAGTGGAAAGTAATTTGCACAGGCTGGAAAAGGAGAGTCACAAAGAACTTTAATAATGTAAGTTTTCTTTGAACTTTGCCATTGCACTAGTTTACAGAAGTTAATTCCTACCTTCAGTTTCAAAAGACAAAGATTAATTGACCCTCCTTATCTGAGTGCTCTTTGATTAGAAATGTGCTTTCTCACCTATATCTTCCATCATAGATGGTGGTTGCTCAATAAAAAGATGTGTCCTGAACCAATACTTCCATTTTTCATACGAGCAATATGTGGCTACAGGTTACTGCTTTTGTAAAGCTATTACTTTTACTGTCAACATAACTGCTGCCTTAAGATGTCTCATTAGGTGAAATAAATGGAAGGAAACAAACAAAATCTGACCAGTCACTCCTCCCAAAAAAATCTGCAGTGACAAAAGATAAATAAATAAAAAACTTTTGTTATCAGACATTTTAAAAGAAATGGGAAAATGGGAGTTAACTCTTCATAGTACGTTCAACAAAGGTATTGTCAGATGAAAACAGAAGGAAAATAACAGTATCCCTCGTGTTACTCTGGAAATCAGGAAATGAGGATTTTTTTCTAATATGTGGTCCATTACAAATCAAGGCAGAAGAAGAAAAAAAAAGTGTTACAAAGATAAGACAAACCAAACATTCAACATCTAGGGGCCAACATTGTGGCATAGCCAGTTAAGCCAGCACCTGTGATGTTAGCATCCCTTGTGGGTGCCAGTTCCTGTCCTGGTTGTGCCATTTCCAATCCATCCTCTGCTAATGCTCCTAGGAAAGCACCAAAAGAAAGCCCAAGTACATGGGCTCTTGCACCCACTTGAGAGACCTGGATGAAGCTCTTGGCTCCTGGTTTCAGCCTGGCCCAGCCCTGGCAGTTGCAGTCATTTGGGGAGTGAATCAGTATATGGACAACCTTCCTCTCTGTGTGGCTTGCTCTCTCTGCAACTCTATCTTTCAAATAAATAAATAAATAAATAAACCTTTTAAAGAAAATCCACACCTAAAAAGACAATTTACTTATGAAAGCTAGTTAAACATATCATTTGCCTGTGTGACAGATTCACTTAAATTCTAATTCCTGAGGAAGCATAGAAGCAAGCTTGAATTGAGCCAATACTAACGTTTTGGCTTATGCTGTCATTTATAATTAGGGTTTTAAGTTTTTGTTTGATTTCTTAATAAAGAATGATCAAATCTCTTAAAACATGCAGTGACTAATTTATATAAAATAATTTGAAGAATAAAAACTGGTCAAGAAGCCCTATCTCAACTTTAATCTGATCAACTATAATGTTAACTCCTACTTATTTTTAGTAATAGCCACATAATGAAACAATAACCATAGCTGTCTTATAGATAATAAAGCTTTACTTAAAAAAAAAAAAAAACTTACGTATTTGAAAGACAGAGATATTTCATCTGCTGGTTCACTCACCCAAATGGCCACATGAGTATAGTTGGGCCAGGCCATAGGCAGGAGAATGGAACTCCATCTGGGTGTCAGGAGCCCAGATACTTGAGCCATTTTCCACTTAATTCCCCAGCACTTTACCAGGAATCTATATTAGAAGCAGAGCAGCTAGGACTCTAACTAGTGTTGATGTGGGATGTTGCTAGCAGTAGCTTAATCTACTTTGCCACAACACTGGTCCCATTTAGTTTTACTTTTTAAGATCCTCAATACACAAGTAATTTTGACATTGACCTGTTCATCATTTGGCCTCTTGTACCTTCTTTGTAAGTATTTTGAGGAAAAAAAGTATTGCATATAACTCTATTCTATGATCAATAATAAATGTTATAGACTGATTTTTTTCTGGCCAAAAAGATATGTGGAAGCCTTAACTTTAGCATATGACTTTATTTGAAAACAGGATTGTTCCCATATAATTAGTTAAGATGAGAGCATAATGGCATATGCCGGGCTCCTAATCCAATATTCCTGGTGTTTGCTAATTGTGGCCTATTGTGTAAGCTGCTCCTGGGCCACATTAGAGTGCCTGATCAGGTACTGGCTCTAGCTGTTGATTCCACCTTCCTGCTAATGCAGAGCCTAGGAAGCATCAGATGGTGGCTCAATTACTTGGTTCTCAGTCATCTAGTTGGGAGACCAGGATTGAGTCCCAAACTCCCAGCTTCAGCTTGGCCCAGTCCCAACCACTGTGGGCATTTGGGGAGTTAACAAGCAGATAGGAGCTCTCTGTTTTCCCTCTCTGTTTCTCTGTGTCAAATAAAAATAAATGCGTTAAATATTTTTAATGGCCATGCGAAGACACAGAATGATAAGAAGAATACTAAACGATAATGGATAATGGTGGCTGAGGTTAGAAATATGTAGCTAGAGGCCATGAGATGCCAGTCATTGCAGGTGATAACAGATGGTAGGAGAAAAACAAGAAATGGATTCTCCCCTAGATCGTTCCACACAGTATGACTGGGCTGACAGCTTTACTTTGGACTTCTAGCCTACAGAACAATGAAACAATATATTTCTAGGCATTTTTGGAGTGGATTTTTAAGAGCCCCTCCATTTATAGTACTTCATTATAGCAGCTTTAAGAAACTAATACAATAAGTTAGACAAAATAATTTGTTTGCTATGAGACAATCAAACCTACGTTTTCTTCATCTGTGTCTACTCCTCTTAACTATACCACCAACATTTTCTTGTGAAAATGGGAATGACATTTGCAAGCTTGCCATAATCACTCCTGCAATATAAGAAGGAAGTCAGGTTTTATGAGGAAAGTCTGGTTCTTCTTACTCTAAAATGCAAACTTCAGTCTTAACAAACAATTTGAAATAAAACTCTTAAGAGAGACAGATCTTTTCAGTAACTGGCAACTTACTGTCAGGACACTGCCAAAGCACCATGGGTGTGTTATAAACAAGGTAAAGATTGCAAAGGCTGTGTATTATTCAAACATGGTTCTGACAAACAACTGAATTAAATAAGCCATTAGGGTAAGGCTTAGTGAAAACTGAAATTCCATTATATGATCCCACACCTTGAGGAAGGCTAGTACAAAGTAATCAGATAAAAAGACAAACCACAGAATGGTCTCACTGTGAGAATACAGTCATAAGAATTGGACTAGTAAGAAAATAGAGACTAGAAAATGTGTTTCCACTAAATTCTTCCCTGTCATACTGAACACAAAAAATAGCTCAGAACACAGTATTATTCTAAACCCTAATGATGAATAACTTTTGAATGACTTTTATTTCTTGATTATTCAAAATGAATGACAGAGAAAATGTTCAAACCTAAAACTTTAAAAGAACATCATTAGTAGAACCAGGTTGCAGGAGACAAGACAGGTAAGTTAAGGAATCAAGAGAACACTAATTAACTGTGGACTGATAGTCAATTCTCAGTATTTCATTACTTTTGGACCATCGAGACAGCATGTGTCTTGTTTAGGATGGATTCTCTCAGAGCAAAAACATCTGAAACTCCCAAGACCAAGCTAGTTTATTTTCTTGGTACTTTTCTTTGTGGATCCATATATAAACTTTTTCTCCTATCTTTTTTTTCTAGTACCTCAGTGTCTCTAACTCTGTTCTTTCCAATACAGTTTACTTTGTCTTTTCATATTGTGTTTCTTAAAATACTAGTAAAATCATTATCATAATCGACACAAATCTTCATGGCATAAATCTATGCCAAACACTTTGCTTGTTACTTTGTTAAAGCATCATTTACAAAGTTTTGACAAGTTTAAAGCTCTTTTTCCTTTCTATCTTTAATGTTCTGTCTGCTCTTTGCACTTTTATTTGCTTTCCTGAATTTGAAATCTTTTGATGTTCTTATTGCCTCCAATTCATGCACTTCATTTTGTGATGGTTCCATTATTTGCCACCTTGCTTTTGTCTTGTCGCCTCAGTCAGGAGTCTCATTCAAAGCATTTTTTCATTGTAATTTGTGAATAATTGCCTGGGGAAAGTTCTAGAGTCTAATTAAATTTGACATTAATTGCTTCCAAACTCTGTGAGTTACTATAAATGAAAGCGAGCATCTCTTGCAATAATTGAGGTTTCTTAGGATGAAAAGTGATCACCAAACTCAAGAATCACATTAAGCACTTTTCTACAAAGGTTGCCATCATATACAAGTAGTACAGAGTAAAAATAATGACACAAAAGTAGAGCTAATGTAAAATAGAAAACAATGTCATAAAATGAAGACTACTAAGTAAATTCAAAAGAAATATCTCTTGTCAATTAATCTTTAAACATATATTGGAAAAACTATTATAAACTGAGTAACTTCTTAGTACTATAAATTGAATGTGTGATATATAAGCTTTGACTTTGGCGAGTTTATTAAGTGACAATACTGCTATGTATATGAAACAATAATAACTTCTATTAAAGTTAGACTAATGAATGTGCTGACTACAAATATATTCAGTGTTCAGACAATGAAATATCAAGTAGAGACAAGAATAATGTTGGAGTCGAGTGACCGTATGAACCCTTTTGCAACTGACAATTATAAAAATAGAATTAGTCATTTTAAAAAGATAATGGAAAACATGCAAGTACTTACCGAAGCCCAAGTAGAGCTTACTTTTGAAAAACCACTGTAAAGGGTAATAATTGTGAATCTGGTATAGTTGTGACTGTAGAAAAGAATAGCCAAACTGCATATTTACTGATATTGTGAGAGAAACATCAGAAATAGACCAACAATCTGAATATAAACCCTGTCCAAATCCAAGAATGAAAGCTAAATTATGCAGGCCAAAAGAGAAAATCAAGGTGCCTTGTGGGACAGGTGTTGTGTGCAGTGGCTTAAGTCACGGCATGCAGCAGCTGCCATCCTGTATCAGAGGATCTGTTCACTATCCTACTGTGCCACTTCCCATCTAGCTCCCTGCTCTTACTGTGAAATTTGTTAAACTTCAAATAAATAACCAGATAAATAAATAATAAATAAAATTTTTAAAAAGATACAAAAGCCACAAAAAATGACAATCTTGTGATTGGGAAAGACAAATTAACTGAGATTATATCAGATACATCTCTACATGAGAACAAGCCTATTTTTTAATTTATATAGCATTGATCTTTATTTTTCATATCCCATCAGTAAAATTCATAAAATGTCTATGTATAAACATATATTGTACTTTAAAATATAGTGTCTGTTGGCAGTTAAGTAATCAAGTCTTTCTTGCATGTTTTAATTGTTCCTCTTCTGCTTTTTGAAAAAGTTTGTCTGTCGAATTACATTTACTTAGAAATGGAGTGCCTTTCAATAATATTAGGACATAAAACAGTAGTATATTTCTACATAAATATCAAATGATCTCCTTATACTTAGAACCAGAAGCTATGGTTCATGTTTTAAACATATTTTTAAATTTCTTTTCATCTACTTAAAAGGCAGAACAACAACAACAAAAAAAGAGAGACAAATAGAGAGAGAGTGAGAGACAGAGAGAGAGAATAATCTTACATCCTTTGGTTCATTCTCCACCAGCCTATAACAGTCAGAATTGAGCCAGGCCAAAGATAAAAAGTTGTAATTTCATTTGGGTCTCCCACATGGTTATCAGGGGCCCAAGTACTAGAGCCAGGACAACTACAACTCAGGAAGCATTATCAGGTTACTAGATTGGATGCAGAGGAGCTGGATCTTAAATCAGTCCTCTGTTATAGGGAGTGGTTTTACCAACCAGTGGTTTAACCTGCCACACTACATCTGTCCCTGGTTCTTAAACTTTATCCTGAATAAGAATCACTGTTAATTGTGGGGAGCAACTCGGACTAGACTGTTACTGGAATTAAGACTTATTCTATGCATCTGCTCTCCCACAATATGGCGCTGGGAGAGGAGGAAACAGCTTCTACTCAGCTGCCTCCAGTTCAACCAATAAACAGCAGGACCTGCTCCTGATTGGAGGAGAGCAGCGTACTCGGCGTGTGGGTTGCAGAGTTGGGATTGGTGGAAGAGGACTATAAAGGAGGAGAGAGACAACATGCACCAGGAACATCTATCTGAAGGAACACCTGAGCAGCCCCCGAGAGAGCCGGCCGGCGGTGTGCCGCTCCCCCGCGGAAGTGGGGAAAGTGGCAGGGGGAACCGCCCTTCCACAGAGGTGGAAGGGTCGGTAGCCAACCCGGGAAGAACCAGCAGCAAACCCGGGGAGGGCTGAGCAGACAAAAGAACAGCGCAGGGTCCTGTGTCGTTCCTCCACGAAGACGGGGAGCGACAGTTAATGATGCTCACTTTAAATTTCTTGTTTACTGGGCCGGCGCCGTGGCTCACTAGGCTAATCCTCCACCTTGCGGCGCCGGCACACCGGGTTCTAGTCCCGGTTGGGGCACCGGATTCTGTCCCGGTTGCCCCTCTTCCAGGCCAGCTCTCTGCTATGGCCAGGGAGTGCAGTGGAGGATGGCCCAGGTGCTTGGGCCCTGCACCCCATGGGAGACCAGGAAAAGCACCTGGATCCTGGCTCCTGCCATCGGATCAGCGCGGTGCGCCGGCTGCAGCGGCGGCCATTGGAGGGTGAACCAACGGCAAAGGAAGACCTTTCTCTCTGTCTCTCTCTCTCACTGTCCACTCTGCCTGTCAAAAATAAAAAAAATAAAAAAAAAAAATTTCTTGTTTACTTAAAAAGTTGCTAATTCAATAAATCTAAGTTGGCATTGAAGATTGTATTTCATAAAAAGTTAACTGTATTGCATTGCAATTAATAGTAGATAATATCTGCATTCCAATGGTTCCTTAATTCATTGATTTAATTTATTTACAGATCTTGATTTAGGCTCAGTGGTAATCTAGGGTATTTTAGAGACGTGCTTTTACTTTAAGATTTATTTATTTATTTGAAAGTCAGCTACAGAGACAGAGGGAGAGACACAGTAAGAGACTGAGATAGTTCATCTGCTGGTTTGCTCCCTAGTTGGCCACAAGAGAAACCAGGAACCAGGAGTCTCCCATGTGGATGCAGGGGCCCAAACATTTGGGCCATCTTCTGTTGTTTTCCCAGGCCATTAGCAGGGAGGTGAATTGGAAGTGGAGCAGCCAGGAAACAAACCAGCACACGAATGGAATGCCAACATCTTAGGCAGTGACTTTAACTGCTACACCACAATGCAGTCCCTACAGTTCTGTTTTTAAGCAATGGTTCTAGGGCTGGCACTGTGGTGTCGTGGGTTGGCACTGCCTGCAGTGCCAGCTTCCCAATGGGTACAGGTTCAAGTCCTGGCTGCTCAAATTCTGATCCAGCTTTCTGCTAATGTGCCTGGGAAAGCAGTACAAGAAGGCCCAAGTCCTTGGGCCCCCATACCCACATGAGGGACCCAGAAAAAGTTCCTAGCTCTTGGCTTCTAGCTTCAGATCAACTCTGCTCTGGCCATTGCAGCCATCTGGGGAGTGAACCAGCGGATGGAAGAGCTCTCTAACTCTGTCTTTCAAATAAATACAGATATCTTTGAACAAAACAAAATAATAAAAAATAAACAGTGGTGCTTAGGGTGGCAGTGGGGGCACAATGGGTTGGACCCTGCTTCAGAAATGTGCATCACATATTAGATGCCTGCTTCAAGACCTGGTTACCTTGTGCTTCCAATCTAGCATTCCTGTTAATGTATCTGGCAGGCAGCAGATGACACACCAACCACTTGGGTTACTGCCACCCATGTGAGACAGCCAGATGGAGTTCCTGGCTACTGGTTCCTGGCTTCAGCCTGGCCCAGCTTTGGTTGTGGTGTAGCAGGATAAAGCCCTGACCTGCAGCACCAGCATCCCATATGGGTGCCAGTTCGAGTCCTGGCTGCTCCACTTCTGATCCAGCTCTCTGCTATGGTCTGGGATAGCAGTAGAAGATGAACCAAGTCCTTGGGCCCCTGCACCCATGCGGGAGACCTGGAAGAAGCTCCAGGCTCCTGGCCTCAGATCAGCTCCGCTCTGGCAGTTGTAGTCATTTGGGGAGTGAACCAGCTGATGGAAGACATCTCTCTCTCTGTTTCTACCTCTTTAAGTAACTGTCTTTCAAATAAATAAAATAATTTTTAAAAATTAAAGGAAAAGCAACAGTATTATTGTGAGAGAAACATTAGATAAAATCAAATTGAGGGACTTTCTATAAAATATCTGACCCATGACACCCAAAACTGTCAAGATGATGAACAAATGAAGGAAGACAGTGCAACAATCACAGGAGTAACCAAGGAAATATGTCCTAATATGAATTTCTTAGTTTTAATAAAGGCCTCATGCTAATGTAAGTTGTTAGAATGGTTCGAACTGGACTGAGGTATATAAGAACCTTTGGTACTATCATTGTTACTTTTTTATGAAGACAAATGTAGTAAAAAGTAAAATACAAAAACAGAGTAAAATTCAACTGACTAAAAGAGCACACTCACACACCCACACTACCCAAAAGAGTTAATTTAAAATAGGCTTAGTAATTATGACAGAAAAATTACACTGGACACAGTTAAAAAATCAAGGAAGGTTCAATAGTCAAAACTATTGCAAAAGGGAACAGAAATTTAACTAAACATCCCCAACAATCATTTGAAAAGGCAAGACAGTTTCTACATCCCTGAGGTGAGTTAAGAGAAAAACACTGGAGGAAGTTTGGACATTACTAGGGAGATTGGTCAATGGTGATGTCATTGTTTGTTAATTGGTTCTATTGAAGTTAGGCTCTTCCCTACCCTCCCACATAAATAAGAAGGCAGGGCACTACCTCTCATATTTACATTTCAAAGGGGTGGCTTCTAGATTGTTGAGAAAGATTTACTAGTATTGTCAATATGGTAAGAGGCTGAAAGATTTACTTCCTAACAGGAGGGAAGATGACTCTGAAATTATGAATTTTCTAAAGTAAATACTTAAACAAAAGGAAAGTCAGGGAATTAGAAAACTCATTTTAATCATTTGTTGTGATCTAAGCAGGCATACAGGTTGAAATTGATTAGGTTTGTGAGCTGGAAGACCACAACTTCACCACACTCCTGTGTGACCTCATACCTGTGCACCCACCAGCCAATCAGGTTAATTGGTCACTCCCCTTTGGAAGTGGATTAAAAGCCTGGGACAAGGTGTGCCTACTCTCTCTCCTTTCCTTGGCCTTTTTGCCAGTATGGGGCTTGCTGCAACACTTGTAAGACAGCTGTTTAATAAAAAGGAAAATTTTAAAATCTATAAATGAAATATTACAATTGGAAATTTAGCAAGATTGAAAGAATAAGGTCAATATTCAAGAATTAAATTTCAATATGTCAGAATGAATTTTAAGATTATTAAATTCACTGATTTTAAGAATTTAGAGAATTATTTACTTTCTGAGGGTGAAAATTGTTGGTCTTCAGTTAGAAAATAAAATTTAAAATAGATTATGAAGAAAGAGGTATTTAAATAAGATTTAAATACCACAATTTTAAACAGAGTAATGTAATGCTTTTAAGTATGCCTTTTGGTGAGTTTCCTGAAACCTACTAGATATCGCCCAGTTCTAACCTGCAAGAGGCTACTGTTTCTGAGAACACATAATTTTTCTTCAAAAACTGTCAGACCTTGACTTTCCTACGTTTTCAGCTTCAAGTCATTCTGTTAATAGCTTTTTAAGGCAATCAGTTATCTAGATATGTGTAGCAATATTAGCTACTATGCACTGAATGAGCAATGTCTCTGCCTCTCCATAATTACATGTCAAATGTCTGAATTCCAGAAGCAAGGTTTCAGCTTCAGAAAACCTAAATGAAATGTTGACTAGATGGATACATCTTGTTGTTGAGATGAACATTGCTGTTCTTTTTTTCTGTGAGACTTACTTCATCTTAGAAATGATCTCAAGGAATATCACCCACCCAAAATTGTGAGCCTGCATCCTGTTGAGTTCTAAGAAATGCACCAGGAGGAATTGCCACACAAAGTAATTCATAGGGAGATTACTGATGCCATAGACAGGAGTGTCAATTGGTAAAGTCAACAACAGGAGTCACTGTGCACTTACTCCTCATGTAGGATCTCTATCCTTAATGTGCTGTACATCGAGATTTAATGCTATAACGAGTACTCAAACAATATATTTCACTTTGTGTTTCTATGGGGGTGCAAACTGTTGAAATCCTTACTTAATGCATACTAAACTGATCCTCTGTTAAAAAAAAAAAAAAAAAAAGAAGAAGAAGATATTATCAATTCCCAACTTGACTCTCACTGGGATTAAACATGACAATAGGTCTGCTCTGATTTCATCATCATTTAAAAAAATCATCTATTATTTTTCACTTTATGTTTCTGTGTGGGAGCAAACTGTTGAAATCCATACTTAATGTATACTAAGCTGATCTTCTGTATATTAAGATAATGGAGAATGAATCTTGATGTGAATGGAAGGGGAGAGGGAGTGGGAAAGGGGAGGGTTGTGGGTGGGAGGGACGGTATGGGGGGGAAGCCATTGTAATCCATAAGTCGTACTTTGGAAAATTATATGCATTAAATAAAAGTTTTAAAAAAAAAAAAAAAAAAAAAAAAAAAAAAACAACAAAGAAGGAATAACTTCCAAAGCCATGCCTCCTTGAGTAGCAGAAATGAGTTTCTTGTATTTTAGGGAAAAACAAGTATGTCAAAAGAGGAAGTATTTGCCCTCACATTTAGGGAGGAACACAAATCCAGGAAGGCATGTTTCAGAAACAAGCTCCAACATAGGTTGCTGGTTATGGCAACAAGGCTTAAGCTGACCCTGAGGAGATCTTATTAAATTGAAGCAAAGGGTGACCTTTGAATACTTTGACTCATCTGCAGGACACTGAGCTTTTTTACTTTAAAGATTTATTTATTTGTTTCAGAGGTAGAGTTACAGACAGAGAGAAAGGTCTTCCATCCGCTGGTACATTCCCCAAATGGCTGAAATGGCCAGAGTTAAGCCAATCTGAAGCCTTGAGCCAGGAGCCTCCTCTGCATCTCCCACACAGATGCTGGGGCCCAAGCACTTGGACCATCTTCTACTGCTTTCCCAGGCCAAAGCTGAGAGCTGGATTGGAAGAGAAGCAGCCAGGATAAGAACCAGAACTCACATGCCGCAGGTAGAGGATTAACCTACTAGGCCACAGTGCCAACTCAAGGACATTGTTCTTGTAAGAGGGTAGGGACCATTCCACTGTGCCTAATGGTTGCATCTTTTCCTGAAATGCTACTGAAAATCTGAAAGATCATCTTAGAGAATATCAGGCTCTTTAAGGTCTTGAAATAGAAATGAGTCACAAAGACTGTAGAGCAGCTCAGGCATTAGCCGAAGTAGAAACTGGTACATACAATGACATTGGCCAAGTACTAGGCAAATTACTGCTAGATGAAAACATAATTCTGGGGCTGGCATTGTAGCATAGCAGGTAAAGCCACTACCTGCAGGTCTCCACCTATACCACTGTTCTACTTCTGATCCAGCTTCCTGCTAATGCATCTGGGAAAGCAGTGAAGGATGGACCAAGTGCTTGGGCCCCTGCCATCAATGTGGGAAACTAAGAAGAAGCTCCTGGCTTCTGGCTTCGGCCTGGTCTTAGATGTTGTGGCCATTTGGGGATTAAACCAGAGGATGGAAGACCTCTTTCTCTCTTACTTTCCCACCTCTCTCTTTAGTTCTTTCAAATAAATAAAATAAATAAAAGTCTTTAAAAAGAAAACCCATAATTCTAACAAATTTCTTGTATTATTCCTCACAATATTTATTGAAAAATTCTGATTACATTGGCTTTCCATTCTAGACAGGTCAAAGCTTATGGGGAAATTTAAAATAAAAGTGAAAATTACACTCTAAAACTACTCACTGGCCAAATAGTTAAAAATATTCACACTTATTTACAAGTTTGGATAAAATACTGACAGTTAAGGACTCTAAAATATTAGTGGTCCTGAAAAAATTAATGGAAAATGCACATCATAACACTGTGTGTGGATTTTTAAAAAAAAATTTCACTAAGATAAACTCCTTTAAATTCTCTTTAAATTAACTATTTGAAATACCTACATATACATGGTCTTTTAAAGGATAGATAATCTCCACTTTTTTGGAATAAAATATTTAATATATTAATATTTAATATATTGCAATTAATATTTACAATTTTGAGAAACCATGTAAAATATTTGATATAATAGTGCAATTTTCCTTTTTGAATATTTGGTTAGTGAATAGAAAAGCAGATGTACAACAAGACCAGGTGCACTGCCACTGTAAGTGTTAACATTAGGACTCCTACTTCATCATTTCTGAAGAGAAAAAATTATATTAATAACTTCTAAACACTCTGTATGCCCCGAAAGTACAAGAAATGGAAGTCTCAAAAGTCATGTGTTCAAGTTCTAAAATTTGTTTCAGAATCCCACCAGACTCTAACAACTCACCTACACACTCTCACCTTCTGCTATTTCTTTCTTCCTTTTTCAGAAAAGGAATATAGCATTCAAAAAGCAAGACACTAAATAAACAGCAAAAAATAAAACTCTACCCCACTAGTCCCCTTCCCATAACATTCATTGGGGTTCATCATTTAATAATAAGTTCAGAGAGGTAGAATAATTTTAATTTTTCTTTACTTATCCATGAGATTGGTTTTAACTGATCATTCAGGAAAATATACTTTATAAAACAAATGGATTTTATAAATGTGTATATATGTGTACATGTCTACCTGTGTACATATATGTACAGGTGTATGTATATATCTCACAGTATGTATCATTGTTCATTTACTTTCAATCTTTTGTTCTTTTTTTCTGTTTTGTTGTTTTTTATTTTCAAATTTTTAAATTTATTTAAGATGAACGAATTTCAAGTATTTTATACATATAAATTTAGGAGCATAGTGATAAATTTCCATCCCACCTGCACTCCCATCCTCTTCCTTCCTTCATTTCTTATTATTTCTTTGAGTTTTTACAATAAGATAATTTCAGTTTATTTTATAATCATAAGCTTAATCCTCCACTAAGTAAAGAATTCATCAAATAGTAGGAATTAAAAAACCAGCCAGTGCCACAGCTCAATAGGCTAATTATCCACCTGGCGCTGGCACAGCTGGTTCTAGTCCTGGTCGGGGCACCGGATTCTGTCCCGGTTGCTCCTCTTCCAGGCCAGCTCTCTGCTGTGGCCCGGGAGTGCAGTGGAGGATGGCCCAAGTCATTGGGCCCTGCACCTGCATGGGAGACCAGGAGAAGCCCCTGGCTCCTGGCTTCAGATCAGTGCAGTGCACCAGCTGCAGCGCACTGGCCACAGCGGCCATTGGGGGTGAACCAACAGAAAAGGAAGACCTTTCTCTCTGTCTCTCTCTCTCACTGTCCACTCTGCCTGTCAAAAAAAAAAAAAAAAAAAAAAAAAAAGAAAGAAAGAAAGAAAGAGAAAGAAAAAGAAAAAAACCACTGCTCCTCAGTGGTAAAGATAAGATCTGCAAAAAATAATCAAATCTCAAAATGTCAATTTTACTCATATATATTACATTATTTTGTACTCTATTAGTTACCACAGATCAGGGAAAACATGATATTTGGCTTTTGGGGACTGGTTTATTTCACTAAGTATAAAAGTTTCCAGTTGCATCCACTTTGTTGCAAAAGTAGTATTCCATATTGTATATATACCACATTTTCTTTATCCAGTCATAAGTTGATAAATGATGGAATCTGGATTGATTCCATGTCTTAGCTATTGTGAATTGAGCTTCAGCACACTGGCAGTATAGATAACTCTTTTCATTTTTTTTTTTTTACTTTTTTTTTGAACCTAAAAACCTTTAAGACATACAAATTTCATATATACAACTTTAGGAACATGGTGATTCTTACACCCCACACTCATTCCCATCCTTCTTCATCCTACTTCTCCTCTCATCTCCTATTCCAATTTTTTATAAAAATCTATTTTCAATTAACTTTATGCTCATAAGATCAAACCTACACTAAGTGAAGAGTTCAACAAATTGTATGAAAAGAAAAAAAAAAAAAAACCTGTTCCTCAACAGTCAAAACAAAGGCTATTCAAAATCATAACATATCAAAGTGTCAATTTCACTCCTATAAAGAGTACCTTTTAAGTACGCTATTAGTTACCACAGATCAGGGAGAACAGATGGTATTTATCTTTTTGGGCCTGCCTTATTTCACTAAGTAAAATGGTTTCCAGTTGCATTCATTTTATTGCAAATGACAAATTTCATGTTTTTGTTTTTGTTTTTCTTTTTTACTGCTGTGTAGTATTCCATGGTGTACATACCATAACTTCTTTATCCTGTCTTCAGCTGATGGACACTTAGGTTTATTCCATATCTTAGCTATTGTGAATTGAGCTGCAATAAACATGGGAGTACAGATCACTCTTTCATATGCTGATTATATTTCCTTTGGGTAAATTCCCAGCAGTAGGATGGCTGGGTCATAGGGCAGGACTACTTCCAGATTTCTGAGATATCTCCAAACTGTCTTCCAAGGTGGCTTTGCCAGTTTACATTCCCACCAACAGTGGATTAGAGTAATTTTCCCCACATCCTCAACCACATTTATTGGTTTTTTGATTTTTTTTTTTTTTTAACAGGCAGAGTGGACAGTGAGAGAGACAGAGAAAGGTCTTCCTTTTACCGTTGTTTCACCCTCCAATGGTTGCCGCAGCCAGTGCGCTGCAGCCTGCGCACTGCGCTGATCAGAAGCCAGGAGCTTCTCCTGGTCTCCCTTGCGGGTGCAGGGCCCAAGCACTTGGGCCATCCTCCACTGCACTCCCGGGCCACAGCAGAGAGCTGGCCTGGAAGAGGGGCAACCAGGACAGAATCCGGCGCCCTGACCAGGACTAGAACCCAGTGTGCTGGCGCCACAGGCGGTAGATTAGCCTATTGAGCCCTGGCACCGGCCAGTTTTTTGATTTATGTCTAAGAGCTATTCTAACTGGAAAGAGGTAAAACCTCATTGTGGTTTTTATTTGCGTTTCCCTGGTGGTCAGTGATCCTCAACATTTTTTTCACGGGTCTGTTGGCCATTTGAATTTCTTATTTGGAAACTGTTCAAGTCCTTTGCTCATTTTTTTTCCCCCCAGGCAAGTTAGTGAGAGAGAGAGAGACAAAGAGAAAGGTCTTCCTTTTGTTGGTTCACTCTCCTAATGGCCACTATGGCCAGCGCTGTGCCGATCCAAAGCCAGAAGTCGGGTACTTCCTCCCAGTCTCCCATACGAGTGCAGGGACCCAAGCACTTGGGCCATCGTCCGCTGCCCTCCAGGACCACAGCAGAGAGCTGGACTGGAAGAGGAGCAACCGGAACTAGAGTCCAGGGTGCTGGCGCCACAGGTGGAGGACCAGCCAAGTGAGCCATGGCACTGGCCAGCTTTGCTCATTTCTTAAATGGAATGTTTGTTTTTGAGGTTCTCATATAGACTTTCCCCAGCATTTTCCCTGGAATTTGAAAATGACACCTCAAAGTCACATGGAAATTAATTTAGCTCACTTTCTCTGTCAAATGTTTCTATTTTATCCCTGTCCTTTTATGAATGCAACTTGGAACCCAAAGAACAGTAGTCTTTTATAAAAGTCAATCTTTCTGCCTAATGTCTAATGGCTAGATTTATCCCTGAGGAAGGATGTAAATTCATTGCAAATGATACTTTAATGGAGCCTAGCTTTTTTGTCATGCAAAGAGATCCAAATGGATGTGGCAGCCAGCAGCAATTCCTATGGGAAGCAATGCAACATGAAGCAAGTGATCTTGTCAGAAATAAGTAAATAAATACTTCTAGCTTTGCCATTTTAACAATTTTATTCCATCAAAGAAATGCAGAACATGATTTACATGTTGTTGATATCTTTTTAAAGAAGGAGTCCAAGTGCTAGAGCTTGTTTGCACTTATTGTAATGGATCTGACAGGTATTTTATTCATGATATGCTGGAGAAAACATTAGCTACTACAAAGATGCAAAATGCTCATAAATGAATATACATTCATTTACTTTAGATAAATGATCCCTTTACATTGCTATGGGTTGTGTTAATTTGTTGACTACCTCTTCTACAGCAGTGTACGTTATTTTTTTGAATGTGTAGTTCCCTCTATATTTTATCATACATTGTAATAGTAACACCCTGGCTCTGAACAAACTGATGGGATTGTGAAGTTAAAAAGATGAGGAAGGAAATGCACACAAACATAGTGAAAATACGTTCGTTCCAAGACATCACAGATAACAATGGCAGGTAGCCCCTTCATAGAAAATGCTTAAAAAATAACCACATTTTAGTTTCATTAAATTACAATAGGTAGCAAGTTTTTTAATACTTTAATGAAAATTATTTGAAATGATATGGAAATAAACAAATATAACAATCTACTTAATCTAATACTGAATTATTAAGGGAATGGTTTGCTGATAGCAACTCTATGGGTAATATTGTAGACATGTCCAGAGTTTTTGAACAAGTGTTATTTGATTCTAACTCCTGTCTTTTGAAAGCAGGGCAGGTTCAGCTACTCATGGATCCGTGAGATAACAGACCAGTTAACATTCTCTTCAGGGGAGAGAAATAATTTCCATGGGAAGTAACCATTGTGAATTTAATAAGATTCCAAATAGTTGCCATAGGAGATAACAGTGATTTAATATTGGCATTAATCTTTTAAATGGAGGAAGGTGTTCAGCCTAGAGGTTAAGATACCCACATCTCATATCACAGTGCCTGGACTCGATGTCTGACTGGCTTCTGACTTCAACTTCATGCTAATGTAGACTTGGGAACGTGGCAGTGACAGCTCAAGTAATTGGCTTCCAGCAGTCCACCTGAGACACCCAGATTATGTTCTCAGCTCCAAATTTCACCCTGGCCCACCTCTAGCTATTTTAGGCATTTGGGAAGTGATCCAAAAGATGGGACCTCTCCCCTCTCTCTGCCTTTCAAACAACAACAACAAAAATTACAGAAATTTTCTATGCTATTCAGTTACTTTATTATTTTTAATACATTCAGTTGTCAGCAATATACAAAATACACATTTTTCATTTAAATTGCAAATATGCAATTATAAAGGTTAATCAGAATGTGAACATCTATGTACTATAAGACAGGTCAAGAAAAGGAGCATCTTTAATATACTAGAAACCGCCATCCTGTGAGTCCATCCTCAACACAGGTCCCTTCCTTTCTCCAGAATTAACCAATATTGTGACATTTGAATGGTAACCGTCTTTGTTTCTGGAGAATAATTAACCCTACCAATTGTATTACTAAAATTGTTATAATTTAGATTTGGGGGAATGTTTTAATATTTACCTATGTTGTTACATGTAGACATGATTATTCTTATTACAGCATAGAACACTACATTGTAATGAAAGACTACAGTACAACTTATATATATGATTTACTTGGTCAATTCCAGCGTTTATAAATAACACTGAGATGTGTAAATGAATGTGTATTTTAAAGAGAGATGAGGTCGACATTATCTATAGAAGTGTGATCTTTGGATCACTAGTGAAAGTATTATCTCAGGACTAATGCTACAAGTATAAATTTTTGAGTTTTTCCCCTAAATGTAGTTCATCAGAAATTCCAAATTTGGGACTCAGCATTCTGTTTTAGCAAGGCTTCTGGTTCATATTGACACACTTTAATGTGCGAGAACTGGGTCCAGCTTTGTGGCACAGTGGATAAAGCTGCCACCTGTGAGGATGGCAGCCCTTATGGGCGCTGGTTCATATCTCGACTGCTCTTCTTCCAATCGGTCTCCCTGTTAATGGCCTGTGCTTGGGCCCCTGCCTTCAACATGTAGCCATTTGGGGAGTGAACCACCAAATGGAAGATCTCTGTTTCTCTCTTTGTCTCTACCACTCTCTCTGTAACAATGACTTTCAAATAAATATGTTTTTAATTTTTTCATCAGAAATCATCTATACCTGTATTTATTTAGTTTTTTGTTCACCTCTGTACATAACATTTAATTTTTTTTTTTTTTTGACAGGCAGAGTGGATAGTGAGAGAGAGACAGAGAGAAAGGTCTTCCTTTTGCTGTTGGTTCACCCTCCAATGGCCGCCGCAGCCAGCGTGCTATGGCCGGCACACTGCGCTGATCCGATGGCAGGAGCCAGGTGCTTCTCCTGGTCTCCCATGGGGTGCAGGGCGCAAGCACTTGGACCATCCTCCACTGCACTCCCTGGCCACAGCAGAGAGCTGGCCTGGAAGAGGGGCAACCAGGACAGAATCTGGTGCCCAAACCGGGACTAGAACCCGGTGTGCCGGCACCGCAAGGTGGAGGATTAGCCTATTGAGCCGTGGTGCCAGCCATAATATTTAATTTGATCTCTATGGTAGTACATATGTTATTGGTAAGGTCATTTTTTATTACTTTATATTTTTGTTGCTAGTATAACTTTTGTGTAGCATTTTTATTTTATACACGTGGATGTATAAATCTGAGAAAACTCTAAAAGGTGGAGAAGAAAAGACAGATACATTAGAGAACCTTGGAATCAAAATAATGACAAGATGGTAGCTGGATTCTTAATTTTTTTTTTTTTTTTTTTTTTTTTTGCACCACGTATCACTAACACAAAATTGAAGGAAGCAAACCAGAAATGCTAAGAGGTGCAAGCAAAACAAATTCCAATAAAATCTGTTTCTCTAATTAAGGAACAAGAAAAGAGGCAGCCTTGTAGGATCACATGAAAATATGTGGTCTTATTCCTCACATATGCCAGCAAAAGATGAGTAAGGAATCTAGATTTCCACACTCACCAATCCATAATAAGATAACCTAGTCTGATGTTAGCACTGTAGTGCAGGGGGTAAGCCGCAGCTTTCTTCTCCAGCACCTCACATTGCAGTGCAGCACTGAGACAGTTTCTTCTCTGAGGATAGTTATTACAATGTGAAGTCTGGACTCCTACTCCCACTAAGCAGTGAGCCTACACTTTCCTTGTTGCAGAAAAGGTCCAGTAGGACATTAAGGATTTGGGTACTACCCAGTGTTTAGGAGGCTACCTCACTCCCATGGTACTAATAGGTCAGTCACAGAGCATTAATGAGGTAACCTGCCTTCTCCTAGGCATATAGTCTCAGGGGGAAGCCAGAACTCTCACCAGCTCTTAGCTAATGAGGAGGTCATTGTGAGTGTCAACAGAAGCTGAGTAGACTCTGAACTTCCACCTGCACCTGGCAATACTTAAGAGGCTCTTTCCTTCCCTGCTACATGACCTTACTAAACAGAAGATTTAAATAACTTCCAGGGGCCGACGCCGGGGCATAGCAAGTAAAGCCGCACCTGCAGTGCCGGCATCCCATAGGGACGCTTGTTCCAGTTCCAGCTGCTCCACTTCTGATCCAGCTCTCTGCTATGCCCTGGGAAAGCAGCGGAAGATGGCCCAAGTCCTTGGACCCCTGCACTCACGTGGGAGACCCAGAAGTAGCTCCTGGCTCCTGGATTCAGATCAGCACAGCTCCAGCCATGCAGCCATCTGGGGAGTGAACCAGTGGATGGAAGACCTCTTTCTCTCTCTGTCTCTCCTTCTTTCTGTGTGTAACTCTTTCAAATAAATACATAAATCTTTAAAAAAAAATAACTTCTAGCATCCATAAAATATATAAAACCCAAATGGTCAGTTTCAGAAAGAATGAAAAATTACTTATAAAAAGGAGAATGAAATCTCAGGGAAGAGTTAGGGAGAAAATGACAGAGGAAACACCATGCAAATTAGAGGGACACTGTGGATCTATGTGGAGGGTGTGGATGCACATAACTCAGGACCCCAGCAGTTGAGAACCTCAGCACCAAATCTGGAGTGAAGTGAGACCAGACTGCAACAGCCCAAGCCACTGGTGATAAGGATTCAGAAAGAGCCTTGTGAGGAGACAGCTTGGAGCCCTGTGGGAGACAGTGCGTCAGCCAACCTAAAGGGAAAAAAAGGGGGGCACGCTTCTCTCTTCCTGACCACCCGGCACCAGCATCCTGTAACTAGCTGCCGGAGAGTGGGAGCCATTTTGGACATAAATAACACCTGTGCCAGCTGGTGTCCACACGCCCAGCAACCAGCCGAGAGGAGAGCTTAAGTCTGGCTGGCAGAATTGACAGGGGCTGGAGGCTCGTGACTATGGGAGCCTTGTGTGCTGGGACTGTGAAAACACTGTGGCTGCACGGGAGGGAGCAGGGTGTGCCTAGGAATTTGGGCAGTCACTGTGGGCAGCTCCGACTGCTGGGGGCTCCCTGATTCCCTGGTGACGGTCACTGCTGCAGAATCTGTGTTAACACTGAGGACTGCATGGATCCTTTCTGTGGTTCCTGTGGCAGCATAGATGAAATTTGTACCCACTGAGGCTAGCGCCCAGGCATTGGTCTCCTTTGCGGCAAGGAGGAGAGTGTGAGACTATGCCAACAGAGCACAACAAACCTCCCCTCTGATTAAAAAAAAAAAAGAAATTTACCACATCCAACTTGGGTGTCACCTTGGACACTCCCTCATCCTGGAGCACAAACAGAGCTCCCTGACTACACCCAGCACACACCTCTTTGTACTTACTCCCTGAAAGAGCAGACACTTCACTAAGCCATAGAGGCATAGTTCAAAGATAAAACAGCTCACAGGGAAAAGAAAACAAAACAAAACAAATAAAAAATAAGTATCACCACAAATGCCTAATAATAAACAAATAAATACAGCAATTCAAAAACAAGAATAAGGAAGACAACATGAGCCCCCCAAAAACACAATACCTAGGGGCCTGCGCCATGGCGCACTAGGTTAATCCTCTGCCTGCAGCGCCAGCATCCCATATCGATGCTGGGTTCTAGTCCTGGTTGCTCTTCTTGCAGTCCAGCTCTCTGCTGTGGCCCGGGAGGGCAGTAGAGGATGGCCCAGATGCTTGGGCCCCTGCACTTATGTGGGAGACCAGGAAGAAGCTCCTGGCTCTTGGCTTCAGATCAGCACAGCTCCGTCCATTGTGGCCATTTGAGGGAGTGAACCATTGGAAGAAGACCTTTCTCTCCATCTCTCATCTCTCTCTCTCTCACTGTAATTCTACCTGTCAAAAAAAAAAAAAAAAAAACCAACTAAAGAATACAACACTTCAAGATTAGAATGTGAAATGAAATGCCAGAAACGAAATTCAAAAAATTGATCATATGATTACGTAGAAGTAATAAGAAGCAAATTCATGAACTAAAGAAATCTGTACATGATATGAAGGGAAATTTTTCATACAAAATTGAGATTTTTAAAGAGAAATCAAGATGAAATACTGGAAATGAAGTATTCAATAGAACAAATAAAACATACGGTGGAAAGGCTTAGGAACAGACTTGGTGAAGCAGAAGAAATAATATCCGAGTCAGAAGACAACTATCTGGAAATTTTACAATCAAAGTGAAAAAAAGGAAGAAATTAGAAAACTAAAACACAGTGTTAGAGATCTATGGGATACTATCAATCAACCCAACATACAGGTCTTAGTAGTTCCTGAAGATGTGGAAAGAGATAATGGATTAGAAAGTCTTTTTAGTGAAATATTAGTGAAATAATTACAGAAAACATCCCTATTTTGGAAAAAGAAAGGGCAGCCCAAGTACAAAAAACTCACAAAACACCTAATAGACATGACCAGAAAAGAACTTCATGATGACACATTGTAGTCAAAGTCTCCACAGTAAAACATAAAGAAAAGATTCTAAAATGTGCATGAGAAAAACAACAGATCTCCAATTAGACTCACAGCATACTTATCAGAAACCCTACAGGCTAGGAGAGAATGGTGAAACACATTCCAAGAGAAGAGAAAAAAAATGTCAACCCATAATACTGCAACCTACAAAGCTCACATTTATGAATGAGGGTGAAATAAAGACCTTCCATAACAAACAGAAACTGTACCACCTGTACAGCCTTACAAAAAGATGCTTAAGAATGTGCTACACACAGAAACATGGTCATCACACAGAAGGCAAAGGAAGTAAAGCTCCTAGTAAAAGTACAAAAGAAATCCAAAGTAAAAATAGGAGTTGCTTCAAGAGGGGCAGCAGAAGAGTTCTTGCAGGGCACTACTGCAGACCCTCCCCAGATGAGATTGGTTAGAATAGCAAAGAAAAAAGTCCTAGACATCAAGGTGATTAGACCAAAGTCCATTAGGAAAGCACACATACAATGGGGCACAGTGTCCTCACAGCAGACATCAAGATGAGAGATGCTCTATTCAGGTCTGTAAAAAGGGGGTCTGGTTAAGGAATTTGCATGAGGGTTGAACTAAGGCACGTATTTCGTAGCATATCTGTGCCTGGGAATGTTCAAGGCTCTGGCTTGGGCTCAAGCCTTCAGGGAAAATATGGAGCTGGCTCAGTCACACATTGGTCAACGTACTGTATTTCCTGGTCAGGATGAAGATAGAAAGCAGAGGTAGCTGGGGGACCATGGTGCCTCATTCCAACAATAAGCCATTACTTCTTGTTCTTGTTTTTCCAGTGTATCATCTAACATCTGTGGGTCACCTATGTTGATTTCAGTTTCAAATACCTGCCACTCCTTATCTTGTCTACCATATTATATTTTCAAATAAGAAAAGAAATCAAATAAAAAATCTTTCACTTCCTCAAGAGTACAACCACAGGATTACCTACATTCATATCTTTTACTTTGTTCTTCTACTTATAAAGGAGGAACTGCACAGGTTCAGTGACGGCCAATCTCTTCCTGTGTGCTCTGGTAAAAATATATTCCAATCACTTCAGAAATCCCCTCCTGTTACATATTTTTCTTTTCCTTTTTAATTTAACCTTTCTTGTTAATACATTTCCATTTGAAGTAGGAAACATAGTACTCCTATTTTTCTTCTTTAAATCAAACTGATTGTTTTTTTCCTTACCAAAGCTACTTTCAATGCAGAATTCCAAATGATGGGTACAGCATAAATCTTCAATGTTCTTTTTTCCTATTTTTACCCTTTTGTGCAATATCAGTTTTAAATGAATTCATGAATAACAAACCTTATCACATTTCTTACTATTCCCTTCGTTTCTCATCTGCTCCAGACATGCTGTTCTCTCTTTTGCCCATGAACCTTAATTTAAAACAAACATTCCAATCATAGAAATTTAGTCTTTCCCTGTATTCTACTGAGAATACTCTTGTTCCAATATCTGCATAGCTCATTACCTAACTTCATCCAGGTATCTTCCCAAATGTTGTTATGACTACCCTAGTTAGACATATCTCACAGATTCAGCTCCATTAGACTATTTTAGCATATCTCAGGACCCTAATTTATTTTCTGTTTTGGACTTTTTCTACATTTGAAACTGTACATTGTATAGTTATTTAGTTTGGGGACCTACAGTATAAAAACTTTCATAGTTACAGTAATGGTAATTATTTCATGAAGTTATTGAGACAATTAAATGAGTTTCTACATGAATAAGTCCTTTTAAAAAGTTTTTAGAAAATATTGTTCAATGAATTTTCATTTATATTATTTTAAATTTTTTTCTATAACTAGAATACAATATATAAGAAAGGTTCCAATTATTTTGTTTTCTGCTTTAACTCCAGTTCCTAGAGAAATGACTGACAATGCTCAACAGATATTCATTGAATTAATTCAAAGATGTCTCTCAAAGCTACAACTCTAGCCTGAATTTACCTTCCATTTTATTTGGGTATTTCAAATCACCTTTTAGATTTCCCTTGGATGTCTAATATTTCAACCTATGTGACTACAATAAAAATAATGACTTTATGTTTCTTAAAATAGTTTTCACCATCTTCAAAAAATTAGTTATCTTTGACCCTTTTTTTTTTGCCGCCCCTCACCAAACAGTCAGTCTCATAATCACTGAAGTAAATTCCAAACCCAATCACTTGTTACCACCTTCTCTGCCAGCTTCATATCTTACCCAGACCAAAACAATTGCATCCCAATGTTTTCCACTGTTATTTTACACAATAGTTTGATCATAGCATATTACTTTCTAAAACTCACTGATACCCACCTACTGCAATTGGAAAAAAAAAATCAAGCTCTTCATTATTTACAGTTTCCTACAGGACCCAACCCTGCCTGAATATCTGTGCCCATTTCCTTCAAATATTTTCCTCGCTTTCATCCAGCCATCCTGCTTTTTGTTGTCTTTCGACTACAGCAAGGGTGTCACCAAGTCAAATTTGTTTTTCCTTCAGCCTGAAGCCCTCTTTATCTAGATCTGTTCTTTCCAGCACCTTAGCCATTAGGCATATGTGGCTATTTAAATTCAAATTAAGGTTCACAAATTTAAAATTCAGTCCTTGGCTTCATTAGCTATATTTCACATGCTAATAGCACCTGAAACAGATCCATCATCACAGAAATTCTACCGGACAGGAAAGCTATATACCTTTCTATTGCCACCTTCTTAGGGTTGTGCAGATTTCACCCTTCTCAAAAAGTTCTTCCATGGTCCCTAAAGTAGCCTTTCACCCCAGTCATTATCACATTATAGCATTTTTTAAACATTTCTCTTATATTTATTTCTTTAAAAACGTAATAACCTATTTGACAATTTTAGCCACCTAACAATTACTATGAAGAATATCCCAAGCATAAGTAGTAATTCAGTAGATACTGTGATTGGCTCATCAATTGGATCAACTGGAGTTTGCTACACACATTAAATGTGCTTAAAAATTATATCTTACATAACTCATCCTTAGACAATTTACATTTTCCTCTATTTCCTGCAGCTTTCTCCTTCCTAGGTCAAGTTGAATGGAAAAATCCAAAAACAAACAAAAAATCCCTTTATATCTAGAACTCTATGGACTAGGAAATCTACTTGCTTATTAGTCTAAATTTACTCATTTGGTATGAATTGATTCTGAGTTCTGGCTCCAGTTTCCAACCACCTGCTAATGTAGACACTGGGAGACAGGAATGATGGCTTAAGTAATCGAGTCCCTACCAATCAGGTGGAGACCTGGATTGAGGTCCTGGCTACCAGCTTCAGCTCCTAAAGAGGAATTATGGGCATTTGGGCAGTGAACCAGCAGATGGGATGGTTTTTTCTAGCTCTCTTTTCTATCTATATTTCTCTTCAAATAAGTAAAAATTAAAATAAATAAAGAGTATAATGGAACTGAGAATGTTGAGATACATTGATTCATGGATGAGTACTGAAGCAGAGATTTACAAGTTGTCAAATAGGATGTTGGACTTCTCCTTTCTATTCCTATCTACAAAGGGATCATTTTCTACCAAGATGGGGAAGAATCACAGCACCTATAAGTTATGGGGACACTAAAAATCAAGCATAAAATATAACCTTTTATTTCTCACTTATTTTGCCACTTTTCTAAATCTATTGTTTTGGCAGGGAAAGATACTTACATGAGGAATCTCAGAATCTCAAGGTTATATTTTATGCTTGATTTTTAGTGTTCCCTTAACTTACAGATGCTATGATTCTTCCCCCATCTTAGTGGAAAATGATTCCTTTGTAGATAGGAATAGAAAGGAGAAGCCCAACATCCTATCCGACAATGAACAGACCACTAGCCTACGTGCTAAACCATGTAGACGGGCTAGGGATTAGAGTAGGGTTAGAGTTTCTCTCCAAAACACACAAATTGCTTATCTCAGTGTATGAGAGGACACAGATGAAATATTCCAAACACCATAAACTGGTGACAGTGGATTTAATTATGGGGAGAACTCAAGGTATCTGCATTTCTCTGCAAGCTATTCTTTTGTATCATGATGTATCTGGAAAGTCATGCTTAGCCTTTGAAAATCTCCAGTCAAGTACCACACGACTGATTCTGCCCTCAAGGAGTTCACAGAGATGGAGTATGAATATATCCCTAGGGCTGAGATTCAGTCCTGGTCCTTTCAACAGAAAACTACTGTCTGCACAAAATCAAGGATCACTTGCAGAAAGCCTCCCTTCAAGTTTTCAAATTATAAAATATATTTATCTACTTTGAAAGGAATAGTCATGACAGGTAAAACCGCTGTATTTTATTCATTTTATATATATATATATATATATATATATACACACACACACATATACATATATCTGTATCAATCTAGAGACAAGGGAGTGGATTAAGTACAAGACAAAATTCTGTCTCATCAATATGCAGTGCTTTGGGATTTAACTGTAATCTTTCCTTTCCAGAGGCCCTATGTCTACAATCTCTGAGGATGTCAGTTGTGAGGCAAGTCCCTCTGAGAAAACGGAGCAGGGTCTTCTTAGGATCAAAGTAAACCTTTGACATGTCTCACATTCCTTTTCTGTCCATCCATGGCAATGAAAGGATGATAGGAGTAGACAATGGATCTCTCCTTTGGAAGTAGTGTGAAATAAAGAATACTTCAAACATCTGTAGAAAATGTGAATTATGACAATATGCATGGAATTCAAATTTTTCAACAACATGAATGTATCACTTAATTCTTTTTTTTTTTTTTTTATCTTTTATTTAATGAATATAAATTTCCAAAGTACGTCTCATGGGTTACAATGGCTTTCCCCCCCATACCGTCCCTCCCACCCACCACCCTCCCCTTTCCCACTCCCTCTCCCCTTCCATTCACATCAAGATTCATTTTCGATTATCTTAGTATACAGAAGATCAGCTTAGTATACCTTAAGTAAGGATTTCAACAGTTTGTTCCCACACAGAAACATAAAGTGAAAAATAATAGATGATTTTTTTTTAAATGATGATGAAATCATATCAGACCTATTGTCATGTTTAATCCCAGTGTATCACTTAATTCTATATTCCATTAACTTTTTGAAATAACTTCACCCAGTGAAATGACTGTTAGGTGGCTTTGGGGCAAAACTTGTAAATTTTTACCTTATTTACTCCTTTGAGATAATATAATATATACCAAGATCTTGGTCGTGAGGATCAAAATGGAGGTGTCATTCCCTTCATCTTCTTTCCAGTATTTTTCTTCCTTGCATGGATCAAATACTGGGATGTGCTGAAGAACCATAAGGAAGGAAAATGTTGAGAAATTCTGGGAACTTGGAATAGAATGATTCTTCCCACCATTCCTGCCCTCCCACCCATACTTCCACCCTATCACTTCCTCCCTCTCCCATTTCCAGTCCCATTCTCCTCTAAGACCCAGTTTCAGTTAACTTTATACACAGAAGACCAACTTTATACAAAGAGTTCAACAATTTGCGCGGAAAAAAAAAAAATTGTTCAACAGTCAAGACAAAGGCTGTTCATAGTCATTGCATCTCGAAGTTAATTTCATTTTTTTGAGAAACTTTAAAGAAGCACCAGAGAATGATACATTTTGTTTGAGCATTTAATACATTAAAAAAAAAGTAAGTCCTTGAGAACAAGTTTTATCATTAATTAATGAAGCACCTAAGAAAACAAGCAATGGAATTGGACACTAAGGCATAACTAAAACTTGAGACATAAGAATATCCTCCACTTAACACACTAAACCAAGTAAATCTTTGAAAAGAAGTTTTACTGTTAACTCTCATAATACAACTCTGAGAACAGAAGACCTGAGTGGGAAATTAGTGCACAGTGACTCCTACTGTTAATTTAACAATTAACACTCTTAAGTAAAATGTCAGTGACCACCCAAGGCTCTTGACATGCTCTGCCTAGGCTATGGAAGCCCTTTGAATTCACACAGTCAGTATTTAGACAAGGCTTTCTAGGTTGGGGCATTCACTCTTTTTTTAACTCTCTATATTATTATTACCAGACACCTAATCCTATTTATATGATCACTGTAATACTTAATTCTATCTATAGCCAGTTCTTTTGACTCAGTTATGCCCCTCATTTTTTTTTTAATATTTAGTTATATATTTATTTGGAAGGTAGAATTACAGAGAGGAAGAGAGAGAGAGCGCTTCCATCTACTAGCTCACTCACCAAATGGCTGCAATGGCCAGAGCTGGGCTGATCCAAAGCCAGGAGCTTGGAGCTTGGAGCTTCTCCTGGGTCTCCCACATGGGTTCAGGGACCCAAGGAGCTGCTTCCCCAGGCACATTAGCAGGGAGCTGTATTGGAAGTGGAGCAGGCAGGATTTGAACCAGTGCTCATATGGGATGCTGGCACTGTAGGCAGCAGCTTTACTCACTACACTACAGAGCTGGCCCCTCCCCTCATCTTACTCTATAGCTACCATTTTCTGTAGGTATATTGGCATACGTCTTGAGATGACTTGATAAGGATAATTTACTTCATCACTGATGGCAAGATCTCTTATACAATATATGAAGCTGTTGAACATACAGGTCTTAAATTCTTTGGGGCATCAGTGAAATATGTTATTCCCTTTATTTCCTCTTTGGATTCTGTATGAATTCTGACTGAATCATCTCTAATGATGGCCTTCATCTCATCAAACTCTCCAAAACATCAATGATAAACTTTCTACCTTAGTCTTTCTTAAATCTGGTCTTGATCCTATACTGTTTTCTATGAAGAAGCAGTTATCAGACTCCTTTTTGATTCCTCTTTATCTCTTGCCACCATCTATTCTGAGACCTCTGGGAGTCTCCTTAGCATTCTGTCTAGCTGAGGACCTTACTGAGGTTCCTTTTCTTTCACTGATCTTATTTCTGATTTCTTCTTCTTCATCTTCCCCTTGATGTTACTATACTTTACCTTCGAGATGACCTCACACCTCATTACTTTATTCACCATCCTCACAAACTTTCTTCTGGGTACCAGAGTCCATCCTATAATTGGCCTTTTTTTTTTTTTTTAAGATTTATTTATTTATTTGAGAGGTGGAGTTACAGACAGTGAGAGGGACAGACAGAGAGAAAGGTCTTCCTTCCATTGGTTCACTCCCCAAATGGCTGCAACGACCAGAGCTGGCCAATCCAAAGCCAGGAGCCAGGTGCTTCTTCCCGGTCTCCCATGTGAGTGCAGGGGCCCAAGCATTTGGGCCATCTTCTACTGCTTTTCCAGACCATAGCAGAGAGCTGGATTGGAAGTAGAGCAGCTGGGACTAGAACTGGCGCCCATATGAGATACTGGCACTGCAGGCGGAGAATTAACCTACTGCACCATGGCGCCAGCTCTGGCCTTTTCATTCTTGTTCCCATTTCCCCACAGTAGCTGATGTGTATTTCCTCTATATTCAGAGCCCTTATTGCCTCTAGTCACTTCAAATCCTTTGCAATTTCCTGCTTCACATTAGGCTTTCTTGCATCTTTCAACAGTGTCCTTTCTCCCACAGTGTACTCTCCAGCCCATCCAAATGATCCCTTTATATCACTCAAAAACCTGTATCTGTCACTGGATACCTGATTGCTGCTGGATCCTTTTAAGCCTGATTTTCACTCCTTCCACCCTCAAAATTGGGTACCTCTCTGCTACCAGTACCTTTTTTCGCTGAACTTCTCACAACGCTGTGGACTGACTTCATGAGGATTTTAGTTCTCCTGCTCCCAACCTTTTTCAGTATAACCTGGCTCATCAGGACTCTGTGCCAGTATCCATTATTCCTGTACTGGTTTCCATCAGTGATGACATGTAAAACTAACTACAGCATCGCCCTCAAAGAAGCTCCTCTAACACTGGTGTACTCTGGATGACAAAATCTGAACTTCTCTGGCACTGATACAACATTCAGGGAAATTTAACGGAAATGGTATTGCCAAAGAGCAAGTGGATTTTAAGCCCTCTGTACTTAAGGATCAAAGTGGCAAGAATATATAAAATAGATTGAACTTTCTCTGTGAAATTCCCAGCAATTTTACAGCTAGGAAATAGTGTGGTGAATGATCTGGAGCATATCTTAGGAAGGAGTCCAAAAGATAACCTATTAATGCACTCAGAAGGCTACTTCAAGAAGGTTCTATGATAGAGAAAATTGACTAGCTAAGTGACTCCCAGAAATGAATGATGAATTGCCACAAGATGTTAAAGGAGGAAAATAGTTAGAAGACTTGGAAAATGACCTGAAGGTACACTTGGCTTTTAATAAGTTGAACAGTACCTCGATCACTGGTTGTCTTTTTTAGAAGTGGAAGCTATATACTTCTCAATACCAGGTTTTGCACTTTAAAACATGGGTGATAGAGTAAATTTTGAGGATGCAGTTAAATTGCCAACCTCAACTATGTCTTCCAAGATTTTTATGTGATGTTGTTTAAATAATAATTTGACATTTTTAGAAAACACACATTTCATTGTAAATATTTTCTGTAATTGAAAAATCTTCACTAATATCAACTGTACTGATTATGATATTTATCAAACCTTTCCTTTTCCTTTGACATCAGGATTTTTCTAAAATTTTTGACATAAGGTATCATCTATGTGTATAAATGTACTAGCCAATAAATTGTCTTATTCCACAAAGCTTGAACTATTTCCTTAATGACAAATTATTTCTTACTAACATTGCTTCTCTTGATCCATTGTTCTTATTACTCTACACTTTAAGAGAATCACCAATATATGTGCTAGTTATTTTAGAACTGATTTGTGTCTGAACAATCAGCAAACAAGGAATAGAAGGAAATGCTCTCAACCAAATAAAGAACCCTTATAACTAACACCATAGTTGATAGTGAAATAAATTTTGCCTCTCTAAAATCAGGAACAAGATTATGATGCTCTCTTTTATCACTTCAACATACATGTGGAAAATCCTAAGAAATCTATAACAGATCTACCAAAGTTTACATGTGATTTCAAGGTAGTGACAGATGTCTACAAACTTTGTGAAGATAAACAAATCAACATACAGTAGAAAAATGAACTGTGTTCCAAGATCAATATCTTAAGACATTACCTACAGATTGATTTACATATTTAATTCAATCTCAATATAAACTGAAACAAACATAGGCATGCTAACTTAAAAAAAAAGACTCATAATAGCCAAAATTTTTTTTTAAAAAAAAGACAAAGTTGACAGAACAAGACTACTTGTTTTTAAGACTTCTAATATGGTTACTATAAAGCTTGGTGTCTACTTAAATGCAAATAGATCAATGGAACAGAATAGCGTCTAGAAATAGATTATTTTTCAAATTATGCAAAGGAAAGAATAAGAAATGAAGGAGGGAGAGAGTGGGAGTGTAGGAAGGATCATTATGTTCTTAAAGCTATATATTTGAAAAACATGAAATATGTTTCATTTATATAAATAAATAAATATTTAAAAAAGATATTAAATCAATTCCTTCTTAGCCCTTCAGACTATTTCCAATGCTTAAAGTTTCAACTTCAGCCTCTTTGGAGAGCACGCAGGTATCTAGAAAGTATATATGAACTGTCACAAATTATGGATACATGATGAAATTCTGCTTAAATCATATTCAAATTCGTAAATACAAGAGTAAAAGTGTTAAATGAATATGGACTGCCCGGGAGTTGGGAAATTCGACTTACTTGCTAAGATGGAAGTAGCCGGGACACATTACCCTGTTTTAGACCTGAAACACCCAGCTGAGGATGCTTATTCATTCATCAAGCAATTGACCAAGCACAGTTTAAGACGACAAAGCTCAACAAGACCGGATTAAAAGAAAGAAAACAGCACACGTGCACAGAGCGCCCATCGTGCGCCAAGCGCGGCGTCGGGTGACCACTGCGGGGGTCTCCAGACTGGGGCTTGGGGAGGAGGAGGCCCTGGAGGAGAAACGAGCAGAGATTCCCAGCAGTCACTTCCAAGTAGGATCCTGGGGTCAAAAACTGAGCTCTGCAACCTGCGGGCTGTCCACCACTGCGCGACTTGGGGAGGGGGCGGATCTGCTCTTGGGGAAGCTTCAGGCGGGATCCCGAGGACCCCGTAACTCTTCCAACCCCAGGCATTAGCCTACGCGCGAAGCAGAACACACCGGAGGCCACGGACGCTGTCACAGCGGGAAAACTCTGGCCAACTTCTAGCAACTCCCCTTTGCCTAGCTCTAATCCAGTAGCTCCTTCCTGGTCACAACCTAAACCGCACGATGCCCTTGAGGAGCAGCCGCCTCCTTCAATCACCGTCTAGAATCTCGCCTGATGGGCGGGGCCATGCCGGCCTCGGGCGGAGACAGATTCCCCGCCTTCCTCAAGCTTGGTTGAGAGGTCTGCCTGCAGTTCCAAGTGGACAGCTGTTTGAAAGCCGGCGCCAGAGGTGGCTGTGCGTCCATTGGAGGACTTGTGAGCCAATTACGAAAGGGTGGACTCTGGAGTGGGCGGGCTTATAAGTTCGCTAGAGAGCCATAAGCACCTGGTCTGCTATCTTTGATCAGTAAACAAAGCGGGATCCCTAGCACCACTGGGCAGAAGCAGGAGCTGTGGCTCTTAACCTTGACCATTTCCACTCCTAAACTCCACTTCTCGGCTACAGCACTCAAGCTCCGTGTTTCCTCACAGCACTCTTGCCTTAGAGATTTTTGCATTTGCCCTTCTTTCCTAAGGCGCTGGTTTCCCAATAGCCAGATGTGTTGCTTTTGCTTTGTCGTATTGCTCCCTACGTCCTGCCTTGTGTAAGTGTGGTTTTAATTACTAAAAAGATGCCACGTGTTCTCCCATGTGTATTCACTGACTTCCTTGACTATGAATGCTTTTTCACTGAGGTCTGTGTTAACCTGTCCTTTAGGGCAGCACCACCTGTCTTCTATAAAACCCATTATTATATCGATCTCCGCTGGTTAAAGGGTTCCCGTGAGCATCAAATGTTGGCAGCAGCAGGTTCATCATAGCCTTCTAATTAGTGCTTTCCTATGTGTATTTGCGTATAAAGTGCTTGTTCAAGGCAAAAAAAAAAAAAATGGATAATCATTACAAGAACTAAGGATGAAACAGTTGGAAATGCATATTCTAAAATTAATACAATCCTTCCGTAACATATAAGTAATGATTCAAGATAGACCATACTTAAGTATGAAACCAACTATTATAAAATTTTAAAAGAAAATAGGATTAAGTCTGTGAGCAGTTTACTAAATATTTCTTAGTTAATATACCAAAAGCAAGATCCATCCATGAACAAATTAGCAAATTAGACTTTGGGGCCCACACTGTGGCGGAGTGGGTAAAGCCACCGCGTGCAGTGCCGGTATCCTGTATGGGTGCCGGTTCGAATCCCAGCTGCTCCACTTCCAATCCAGCTCTCTGCTATGGCCTGGGAAAACAGTAGAAGATGCCCCAAGTTCTTGGGCTCCTGCACCCACGTGGGAGACCCAGAAGAAGCTCCTGGCTCCTGGCTTCTGAATGGCACAGCTCCAGCTATTGAGGCCATCTGGGGAGTGAACCAGTGGATGGAAGACCTCTCTCTCTCTCTGCCTCTGCCTCTCTGTAACTGTGTCTTTCAAATAAATAAATAAATCTTTTTTTAAAAATTTAAACTTGACCAAAATTGCAATGTGTTATTTGCAAAGCAATATTAATAGAACAAAGGAAATCTGCAAACTTTAAATAAACATTGTCAAAGAAATATATATGACAATATTCTTCTATCTAGAATATATGAGGGTCACTAAAATGTTCATAAAAATGGAATTAAAAGATAACATATTTTCCATGACGTTTGAGGATCCCTCATATAAAGAAATCACAATTGAATAAGAAACAAGCAACTCAATAAGAAATTAGACAAAAGATTTAAGTAAACAAACACATTGTTAAGTTCATTTCTTTACCTTTTTGTTAGGCTTGATTTTGTGGCTTGACTAGGCCAGTGGAACAGTTTTTTTTTTATTATTATTACTTATCTGTTGCTCCCCCTCTTCGCGGAGGAACGACACAGGACCCTGCGCTGTTCTTTTGTCTGCTTGGCCCTTCCCGGGTTTGCTGCTGGTTCTTCCCGGGTTGGCTACTGTCCCTTCCACCTCCATGGAAGGGCGGTTCCCCCTGCCACTTTCCCCACTTCCGCGGGGGAGCGGCACACCGCCAGCCAGCCGGCCCTCTCGGGGGCTGCTCAGATGTTATCCGGATGTTCCCCTTAGATGTTCCTGGTGCATGGTGTCTCTCTCCTCCTTTATAGTCCTCTTCCACCAATCCCAACTCTGCTACCCACACGCTGAGTACGCTGCTCTCCTCCAATCAGGAGCAGGATCAGCTCCTGCAGGTTACTGGTTGAACTGGAGGCAGCTGTGTAAAAGTTGTTTTTACTCCTCTCCCAGCGCCATATTGTGGGAGAGCAGATGCATAGAATAAGTCTTAATTCCAGTAACTTAGTCTAGTCCGAGTTGCTCCCCACACTTATCCTGGTTCTTTAAGAGTCACAATATGTCTATAACATTCCCTCACTCTTTCCCACTACCAACACGTCCCTGCCATTCTCCTAAAAAGCAATAAAAGGTTACTTCACAACAGAGACTTTTTGAACATATTTCCTGATTTCCTTGGACTGTTTATATTAAAATATGATTGGAAAAAGATAAAAGTGAGGAAACTATTTATTAAACAGAGAACCAGAACTAGATTGTTTGAAAACATCTGGCCTCTTCAGAAAAGGTGCTAAAATTAAGAAATGTTTTCTGAGATATTTGGTTTAGAGATAATGCAAAGGTATGCCTACATAACCTTTTATTATGACCTCAGGGGAGAAAAATGTTCAGTCACACAAAGGGTTCTTTAGAAAGGTTAAATGCATGTTTCATAGATACTTAGGGTGGGAAGTATCACTATGCTCCTAAATCTGTATATTTGAAATACATGGACCTTATATACCTTAAATAAAATTCAAAACAAACAAACAAAAAATGTATGACCAAATTTCCAACATTCATCCAAATGGATTTCACAAGTGTTTTGGAGCAGTGAGTTCTTTGAGCCTCCCATTTTTCCTTATCTTGAACAGGAATCTTGGTGGCAGTTATGACTGTTTAATCATCATATGTTGAATGTGTGTGAAGTGTGTGTGCGCACTGGGGGAGCACTGCAAATAAATTGCCTATATCTGTTCCTCAGTTCCAAAGCCTTTTTAGTGTTTGCCATAGAACTGGCCTACATCCAGTAGTGAAATGTCATCTGTTCTCTACTACTGTGTCATTAAGTACTCCAGAACCTTGTGGCTTCAATTTACAACATGTATACCTTACAGTTTGTGTAGGCCAAATCCCGAGGCAGCACAGTAGGGTCCTCCATGTATGATTTCTAGAGGCTGCAATCATGATACCAGTCAGTGCTTCAGTCATCACAAGGTTCATCTGGAAAGCTACCCACTTTCAGTCTCACTCAGATGGCTGCTGCCACAATTCAATTCTTCTAAAGCTGTTTGCAAGAGGCCAACTTTTGTTACATTATGCAGGGTTTTGAGAGAGGAAGAGGGGCCTCACTGCTAGTTCATTTCCTAAATGCCTCAAGGGCTGGCACTGGGGCAACTGAATCCAGGAATCAGAAACTCAATCCAGATTTCCCACATGGAACAACTACCTAAGCCATCACTGCTCCCTTTCAGGTTCTGCATTAGGAGGAAGTGGGAGCCAGGAACTGGAGCTGAGAAATGAACCCAGGCACTCCAGTGCGAAATACCAGGTTAAATGCTCATCCTCATGTAGACTTTTCAAGAAGGCTGCTCATTGTGATCAAGAAAGAATAAAGACGGCACAGGCAAGAATGAAATCACATGTTAGTATTAGAAGTACCACTCAGCTGTTCATTTCCATTTAATTCTTATTAAGATTAGGCTATCAATCAGATAAGCCTGGCCTTTTCATTACTTGGGAAATTTGTTTTAACCTTTCCAATTCTTTACTAATTCTAATTGGGTACTAGTATAGGTGAAATAATCGAATAGACATGTAAATTTTATGAGATAAAATGATTTGAAATATTTTTGGTGGTATTAAGTATGAACACATAGACTGAAGGATACACAATGATTATTTCTCTGGAGAAAGGGAGAGGGAGGTGTGGATTATGGAGACAATATTTTTTATGTCTCAATACAATTAAGGACCTCTGAGAAAATCTTACTGACCTTGGGGACTGGACCAAAAATTGTGCATTATAAGATAATTTATGGCTTCAAAGACAGTGAGAATGAATGAGAGACAGATCAAGTGTTACATTCCAAGGGAGGATGAGTCCCAGGACCTCAAAGACACCATTTGCTTTTAACTTTGGAGATGTCACTTTCATTTTTCCCCTGGAGAGACTTATTTACTTTCCTAAGTGCGAGGACATGGAATTATTCTCATAACATTTTCAAGGACACTCTCTCAGAAGTTGAGGACAAGAGTTTCCTCTCTGTCTTCTATAAACACCAAGATTCATTTTGTTGTTGTTTTGATATTTCTTTGGTTATAATAGACTCTCATGCCTGTAGGATGACATCTTGTCCTTAACATCATCTCAGGAATAGGAACTTAGGAAAAAAGAAGCCAGTGCAATTGTTTGCTGTAGGAAATAATAACCTCTTTAATTTCAGAAACCTCATATCTGAATTTTGGATAATATAAATAATTATAGATATATGAATATTCTCAGAGGTTTACATGTGCATTTCAATTATATTTGTATTATCTTATTTCTTGATAAAATAATATCTGAAACAAATATAACTAAATATTTACATGGTTCAACCTGGTAAGATATGCAGTAACTAATATATTAGTGTCATATTTTAAAAGAAGCAAATAAAACTATCTTTCATCAACATTTTGGTACAGTCAAGAAAAATATGCTGAAAGAAAAATTTGACCTTCACACACATTTTTCTGTAGTGAAAACATGAAAGCAGTAATTTTACTCTGAAATGTATAAGGAAGTTGTCTGCTTTTCAAAAATGAAACCTTACTGCTCTATACTTATAAACTTCTGAGAAATAATTCATACAGTTGTCAATATTCTGATTTGAGAAAAAGCTTATTTTAAAGATTATAATTTTAATTAATAAATGTATTTTGTAAAACAATCAATTTTTAAAGCAAATCAGATTTTCAAGAGTTAATTTTAAATTTTTTTAAATAGATGATTTTGTCCATAGGGATAATAGTGGCTTATAAAAGTGGCAGAAAGGTGAAGCAAGTGTGCATTCATGTCATCTGTATGGCACATGATATTTTGGAATTTAAAAATTATATAACTACAAGGATCACACGCTCCCAGTTATAGCAGAAGACAGTGCCGATTTCCAAACGGGAATTTCTCCAGATTGGAAGAATTGCCCTTGAATAGTTTAATTACCAATCCTGTAACCACAGTCTATTTATTAATTACTTGAAGTGCTCCCAAATCGTATCACCAGTCATTATTTTAAATTTTAATATGGTTGAAGATTTTACCTGTGGGGATCTATTAAGGGAGAGGAAAAATTTAATCACATAGCTCAATGACTTAAGTCGGCGGTCAGCATACCCAGTGAATTAGTTACTAATGCATTCAACCAAAGACATTAGAATATGGAGGATTATTTGAATCACTGAAAGAAGTCCAGAGGCATCCAATCCAGTAGTCACAAAGTGGGCTCAGTGATGTAACTGGGGACACATTTTTCAAACTTCTTTTTTCTACCAATTTTCATGTGGCACATTATGTTAAAGTGTAGTCTGCAGATGGCTCCTGTTGCTCAAAATCTTTTAATATTAGTCTTACAGGTAGAAAGAAGGTAAAAAGGGCAGACAAGTAAATATTTAACTAAGATTTAAAGAGAAAACCTTCTAGATATCCTAACTATAATTTCATTAGCTATAAATCAGTGCCACATGATTGTCCTCACTTATAAGGGAGTTTGACAAAGATAGTATTTTTGGCTGAGAATATTTCCTCACTGTGAAAACTGGGATTCTGTTATTAAGGAAGAGTAGCAAATTGACAGTGGATAAGCAACCTACTAATGTGATAACAAATTAGTATCTTCTCTGGGTCATTGTGAATTTGGATTCTAAACAATGCATCTCATTAAAAAAGATTAACATGCAGTCGGTATTCACTGTGTTTTTAAAAAACGATGACAGCACTTTTTGTGCTAAATAATTATAAACAAAAATTTTATGAAATGGGAATAATCACCCCAAGCATATATGAGGGAATTATAATATAAATAATTAGCTCATGGTCACTCAGATACCACATGTGGTTAGATTCTGTAGCGTTAAAGTCCTCATGGTGATACAGTAATGACCAAATAAAGGTCTACACGGAGACCTCAATATGGTAAATCTCCAATTAAATTCAAATATTATTACTATTTGAACTTTGCCACATTTTTAACAAAGATAATTATTTATTTATTTAAAGACAGAGCAACAGAGAGGGAGAGACATGGGAGATTATATATATGTGTATATATATAAAAAGCTATATATCTTCCATTCCCTAGTTCGCTCCTCAAATGACTGCAATAGCTGATTTGAGCCAGACTGAAGTCTGGAGCCAGGAACTCCATCCTGGTCTGCCATGTGAGTGGCAGGAGCCCAAGCACTTAGGCCATCATCTGTGTCTTCCAGGGTGTATTAGTAGGAAGCTAGATTGGAAGCAGAGGAGTAGGGACTTGAACTGGCACTGCGATATTGGATTCTTGCATTGAAAGCACCTTAACTACTGCACCACAGGACAAACCCCATTTGCCCTATTTTTAAAATATTCTGGAAAAGGCCGGCGCCACGGCTCACTAGGCTAATCCTCCACCTTGCGGTGCCGGCACACCAGGTTCTAGTCCCGGTCGGGGCGCCGGATTCTTTCCCGGTTGCCCCTCTTCCAGGCCAGCTCTCGCCTGTGGCCAGGGAGTGCAGTGGACGATGGCCCGAGTACTTGGGCCCCGCACCCCGTGGGAGACCAGGATAAGTACCTGACTCCTGCCATCGGATCAGCATGGTGCGCTGGCCGCAGCCGGCGGCGGCCATTGGAGGGTGAACCAACGGCAAAGGAAGACCTTTCTCTCTGTCTCTCTCTCTCTCACTGTCCATTCTGCCTGTCAAAAAAATAAAAATAAAAAAATAAAAATAAATATTCTGGAAAAAAAGGTGCTTAGATTAGTATTTTTTTTACACATAGACAATTCTGAGAAATTTAAAGCATATGACTTTCCATAAATACATTAGTGAATTATTAAAATTTCAAGATAGTTAGAATAAACACAAAAAGCAGGGCAGCCAACAAAATTTCATTTTCCTGCTGATAATTTAAAAATAAAATATTTTCACTAAAAATTTCAAACTGAAATTTTGGAACCATTTTATCATTCTTCAATAAAAACACAAACTGTCTTGTTAAACCTTCACAGGAGCCAATAAAATAAATGAGCCAGTTGTTTCACTTCCACTTTTTAGAAATGATAAAATTAAAACTCTGCTTGATTAAATAACCCACTAATTCAAAAGCCCAAGGACCTTGCAAAGGAGGGGCTAGAATTCATTCTGGTGATACGAAATTCTGAATCCAGTGCTTTAAGCACAGGTTGCAGTGAAATTATAATGACATCTTAACCTGTATTTTCCTGTTGATTCAGAAAGTAAACAAGGAAATAAGTATTCAATCAATTTTAAAAAATAAAAATATATTTTCTTTTACAGCCGAGTGGTTTTTCAATATCCTGATTGTTCACTTGAATGCAGAACAGTACAAAAATCACTACTTCTAGTGTTTTTTAAAAAAGATTCATTTATTTATTTGAAAGGCAGAGTGAGAGAGAGAGGGAGCTACAGAAAGAAAGAGATCTTCAATTAGCTGGTACAATCCCCAAGTGGCTGCATCAGCCAGGGCCAGGCCAGCCTGAAGCCAGGAGCCTGGAACTTCATTCAGGTTTCCCATGTGGGTAGCAGGGGCCCCCTGCTTTCCCAGGTGCATTAGCAGGGAGCTGGTTCAGTGGTAGAGCAGTTGGGACTTGGATCTGTATTGTGACACGGGGTGGCAGAATTGTAATCAGCAGCTCAACCCACTTTCAGTTTTCATGCATTAAAAACAGACTCAAACACAGGTCAAAAAAGGTTAGTGAAAAAAACTCAAACTCTTATTTCAAATATTGCTTCTCCAATTGATTTGCTGAATGCCCCCAAGTACATGACTCATAATACATTTGTGTCATTTTCTTGTAGTAAAACGGAAAGTAAACTGCTTCTTTTTTTTTTAACCTTGCATGGGTGTTATATTAACTAATTAGTCAAGTTTAATTAGCAGGTAAAGACATGTTCTAATTAGTCAGTTACAGAATAGACAATTGACTGGTCAAGCTCCCTAACATTTGCTAAAAAGTAGTATTGACTGAAAAAAAAATACATATTTATTGCAAGTTATTTTAGTAAATTTAAACCACATTTACTGGACAAAATAAATACTTGTTAGCCTTTCTCTTAAGAAAGAATTACCTCTTCTGTTTTTAGTGAGTTCCTGAGAGGTTGGAACTAAATAGATCATTATTAGAATTTCTTTATTACAGATACTTATAAGAAATTATGGCATATAGCTTCAGCATGAAAATGTACCATTCATTTCCTGGAAGCCTACCATATATTTAATTCCTTTCTTTAATCCACTTGCCCTGTTACCCTGTCTTTGAATATTTCTAGTGAGCCCACTACATGTAAGTGTATAGGTGAGTACATATTCATTGCAGACAAAAATGATCAATATTTTCAATCGGAGGTTGTTTAAATCCATTATATGTAGAACTCATGGACATGGAAGGCCAATTTAATATTAAAGTATACAAATGTAAACATACAAGACATAAGTGGTAGCTCAGTGAATGATCAGAAACTGAATACACATGTAATCTCAATTTGAGTTAAGAAATTAACCTTTTCTTTTTTTATTTGAAAGAATTACAGAGAGAAGTAGAGACAGCGAGAGATGTCTTCCATCTGCTAGTTCACTCCCCAGATGGCTGCAACAGCCGAAGCTGAGCCGATCCGAAGCCAGGAGCCAGGGGTTTCTTCAGGGTCTCCCACGTGGGTGCAGGTGCCCAAGGACTTTGGCTGTCTTCTACGGCTATCCCAGGCCATAGCAGAGAGACGGATTGGAAGAGGAGCAGCCGGGACTAGAACCCGTGCCCATATGGGATGCCGGCGCTTCAGGTCAGGGCTTTAACCCAATGTGCCATAGCAAATTAACCCACGGCCCCCAAATTAACCAATTTTAACACATACATTCCTGTCAACACCTTTTCAATACACATCACATTTATCTATTGAAAGGCAGGAAGAGAGAGAGAGAGAGAGAGATCTTCCTTCCATTGGTTCACTCCCCAATGGTTGCAATGGCCAGGGCTGGGCCAGACTGAAGTAAGGAGCTAGGAGCTTCATCTTGGTCTCCAAGGTGCGTGCAGGGACCTAAGCACTTGGGCCATTTTCTGCTGCTTTCCCGGGCCATTAGAAAGAAGCTGGATGGGAAGTGGAGCAGGTGGGACTTCATTGAGTGCCATTATGGGATACGTGCTTTGCAGCAATGGCTTGATTTGGCTTCTGGCTGTGGCTCCTGATGCCAGCTTCCTGCTAATGTAGGCTTTAGAAGGCAGTAGTGATGACTCAAATGATTAGATTCCTCACACCTACGTGGGAGACATCAATTGAGTTCCTGGCTTTTGTATCTTTGGGGAGTGAAACAATAGAAAGTCTCTCTCATGAATTTAAAAAATTTTGAACGCAGTTTCAAAAAAATTAGATGCATAAACTGCCGGTAAACATACAAAAAAGTGCTCAACATTATTGATCAACATAATATAAATTAAAACCACATTTTGATACTTTTTCATACCCACCAAAATTGCTAAAAGACTGATTAGCACAAATATGTTGAGCACATTTTCATAGGATTCTTGGCAACTCTCTTATGTGTTGAAAAATATATCCAATGTTTTAACTTCCCTAGCTTGTTATCATTGTTAGAATGAAAGCATCTGTCTCTAGTGATTTTCTACAACTTCATCACAAGCAAAAGACTGAAAATCTGTTTATCTTTTATCTATTGTGAATCTTGCAAAATGTACTATTATCATGAGAAAAAAACAACTCACAGAAAAATGTACACCCTTCCTCCTAGATTCTAAGATGTCATACCTTTTGTTGTAAGACATTTTTGGAATTTAATAGAACTTTTGACCCTTTGAAGAAAAAAACAAATAAAAACAAATAAAGTACTATCACATTAAAAGTACATTTAGTCCCAAAACTGTACCTATCTATTAGAAATAAAATAATTTACTATCATTATCATAAAAGCATGGGTTTTCAAATTGTTATCAGCAAATTTCTGCTTGTAATTCTAAATGAGCTTGTGTTGGGCATATACGATTCATCACTCATAACAAACGTGTTGTGGACAGTACAATTATGATTACCAATCAAGTGAAAAATCCTATAATTTGTTTAATTTATTCAATGCTGTCAAGTAGAAATAAAAAGCTCTACAGAGAGCTCCTGCAGCTGTGGGGATATTAAAACCTCTGGGTCCACCCACTCTCTTGAACCAGAAATAATCGCTGTGCAGCAAGGAATTCACTCATTGCTATTTGTTGGTACACATTAAGTGTCTAATAATATTAATACCAATGAAATGAAAATATATGAAATAACATCAAAGTAAGCATAATTACATTTAAGAATTCCGGTAACAATTTCAGATAGCTTTTAGGCAATCAAATTGGAATGAGGATAGAAACCCCAAATACTTTCTCACCCCAACAAACCAGTCCTTTGAGGACAATTTTCTTTAAAACTTTATGTATTTGAAAGGCAGAGTTACAGAGAGAATTGGAAAGACAGATATATCTTTTCCATCTGCTAGTTCACTTCCCAAATGGCCACAACTGCCCAGGCTGGGCGAGGCGAAAGCCAGGAGCCTGACATTCCACCAGGTCTCCCACATGGGTGGCAGGGGATCAAGCACTTGGGCCATGTTCACTAATGTGCTTCCCTAGGCACATTAGCAGGCAGCTGATTTGGAATTGGAGCAGCTGGGACTCCAACCAGCACTCGTATGGGATTCCAGCAATATGCTGCACCAAAATGCCATTTTCATGAATGATTCTAAGTATATTTTATTTAATAATGACTTTCATTTATTGCTATTATTATTAATTGTTCTTTAAAGTACCTCCTAATGTTGGATAAAAACTAAGACAATCTCTGGTTCCTGTTATTACTTGAGAGGGAACAATCAAATAATTTAAGAACCCAAAAAATTAAGAAATCAATTTGTATAGATTTAAGTTTAAATTATTTATTTTATGAAAAACTTAACTAAACATTGATATTACATTATTAAACAAGTATTGTTACATTGTAATTTTAATTTTTGAGAGAAAGAAAAATGATAATTTCTGTTGTGGGTCATTGAAATATTCATGGTGAGCTAAAATATTAACACTAAGTGGGAAAACAAAAATGAAACAACAATCAATTAAACTATTTTCCAGTTACTAAGAGAAATCTATGGTGCTTAAGGGTCTAAAATACTACCTTTCACATAGTCACCATTTATTACATGTTTTATTAAATTCACTAATTTTACTTATCTTTATAATTTGTGTTAAATGTATAAGTACTATATAATAGGGGTAGGTTCTCTGCAGCCATTATTTAATTTAAGCAAGAGATAATTTAAATAATTATGAATATACTATTACCAGCCAGGTAAGGATGGGGAAACTAAAGTTACACAGTAATTGGTAGATGTGCTATTGTCAGTGCCTACAGCTGTGCTATAAGCTCCAATGAATGTGTCTCTAATATGTGTATATGAGTGTGTATCTACAAGGATATATTGAAAGTTGCTCTATATTTGATAGAATTTTTCTTCCAGTTTATCTGTACTATCTTTATTGTATGGTATGATTAATTATATGGATATTACATTTGAGATGACTATTATTTTAATACCATAGGATATTTATAAGGTATCAGAAGAGCTAATAGGAAACATTTAACCAGGCTGCCAAGTTTTATTAGGGCTCATGTATTTATTGTGACTTTGTAATTTTTTTTTTGACAGGCAGAGTGGACAGTGAGAGAGAGAGAGACAGAGAGAAAGGTCTTCCTTTGCCGTTGGTTCACCCTCCAATGGCCGCCAAGGCCGGCGCACTGCGGCCGGTGCACCATGCTGATCCAAAGGCAGGAACCACGTGCTTCTCCTGGTCTCCCATGGGGTGCAGGGCCCAAGCACTTGGCCATCCTCCACTGCACTCCTGGGCCACAACAGAGAGCTGAACAGGAAGGGGGGCAACCGGGAAAGAATCCGGCGCCCTGATGGGGACTAGAACCCCGGGTGCCGGTGCTGCTAGGTGGAGGATTAGCCTATTGATCTGTGGCGCCGGCCTATTGTGACTTTGAAACTGGCAACACATCTTATAAACTTAAGCTAAAGATTTTCTCAAATTAAAACACATGCAGGATCATTGTGAATAGGAAACTGTAAGACCACATATTGGTGTATTTCAAGTTATTTGTTCCCATAAAATTACTATGCTTGAATTTCAAGTTTAGCTTAGGACTTTTCAACATTTTGATCATTTGTCCCTAATAATTTTCAGTCATACTCCCTGTCTGGCCTTTCTCTCCACATCAGAGTTCTGTTGCCAGAGTTCAGAATAATCAAGTTGAAGACCATAATAGCTACTATGTTTGAAATTTTTTAGAAAGAGAATGAAGGGCTTTTAGATAAATTCTGTTCCCTTGTATCAATACAGTGATTTAGAACAAAATCCAGCAGTGTTTATCATTTTTTCCTTATTTCCTCAATTACAGGATCTCTGTCTTTCCTTATAATGAAAATGAAACTAGAAGTCATCACCCAAGGAATTATAAGCATTTCCACACTTAATTGAATACTGGAGCACATAAAACTTCACTGTAAATTTCTTGATTAAATTTTCCACACTTTCCGACTATTGCCTTTTGTCATTTAAATACTTCTTGTGAAAGGGCAAGGAACAAATTTAATTTAGGATCTAATTCTGAATGGGTCTGATTATTGTTACAATAATAGTCCAGTTAAATAAGATGTGGTATGTAGGATTTATTAAGTTCGAACTCCAGAGTGTAAGCATTCTCCTAAAAGAAAGATGATTTGATGGTTCTAACACTAGTTACGTGGTTAAGAATATGTTTAAAAAGAGACTCATTTCTTAGGAGGTGCATTTAGAGAGAATCTGAGCCTCTGCATTTGATGATTTAGCTGTGCCGCTTTAGAATGCTGCTTGGTCCAGAAGTCATATGGGATTCTCTGCCAATACCAGTTATGGGAAGTTTAGGTACACCTGTCAGGATGATTAATTTTGTTCAGTATAAGCATTTTATCCACAGCTAGATTATAAAGGCTGTTAGTATTTTATTCTTTTTAAAGATTTATTTTTGTTTATTTTAAAGATAGAGTTACAGAAGGAGTGACAGAGAGACAGACAGTGTTCATCCGTTGTTTTACTCCCGAAATGGCCACAACAGCTGGGACTGGGCCATGCAGAAGACAGGAGACAGAAGCTTCATACAGGGCTTCCACATGGGTATAGGAGCCCAAGGGCTTGGACCCTTTTCTTCTGCTTTCCCAGGCACATTAGCAGGGAGCTAGATCGGAAGTGGAGTAGAGGGACTTGAGCTGGCATTGCAGGTGACAACTTAACCCACTGCAGTGACAACTTAACATTTTAGAGAGTCTCTTAGATTTTCTCAGTGCTTGGAGGATGTGTGTGTCTGTGTTTTTGCATACTAAGTGGAAAAGGATGAATTTTCTATGTTTATTCAAACAATTAGCTGATTTATTCCAAAGGGAAAAAAAGAACTTCATTTACTTTCCTATGACCTATTACATGTTCAGAAATTTCACGGAAATAATTAGTTATTGAAAGAAATGCATATTTGCATAAAGAGACATCTGTAAATTTATAAGAACACTTCTATCTATGTTGCTGAAATTTATAAAACATTATTCTTTCACTTGTAGCTATTTAATTGTAAAAGGAACTCATTCAAGTAACTATGATTCTATTTACTTTATAAGTCAATAGTTGAAATTAATTAAGCTTTATATAATATAATATTTTGTGTTATGCACTTTCTAATTAATTATAATAAAATTAGCATATGTATATCAACTATAATTTTAAGAAACAGCATGTTATCAATGTTGTCAGATTTCATTAGATAAAATTCTCATCATACTTACTAATTTACTTATTTTCTGATACATAATGGAATGACAACATGATGAAGAAGAACATGCTTTATGTAAATAGACATGTCAGTTAGATGAGGATTTTGCAAGAAAATGAAAATTAAAATGGTCGTGGGGCAGATATTGGATACAAAGGCTAAGATGCCACTTAGGCCAGCACCGTGGCTCACTAGGCTAATCCTCCACCTTGCGGCGCCGGCACACCAGGTTCTAGTCCCGGTCGGGGCGCCGGAGTCTGTCCCGGTTGCCCCTCTTCCAGGCCAGCTCTCTGCTGTGGCCAGGGAGTGCAGTGGAGGATGGCCCAAGTGCTTGGGCCCTGCACCCCATGGGAGACCAGGATAAGTACCTGGCTCCTGCCATCAGATCAGTGCGGTGCGCTGGCCACAGCACGCCGGCCGCGGTGGCCATTGGAGGGTGAACCAACGGCAAAAGGAAGACCTTTCTCTCTGTCTCCCTCTCTCACTGTCCACTCTGCCTGTCAAAAAATTAAAAAAAAAAAAAGATGCCACTTAATCTCATACCAAGGGTATCTGGGTTTGACTTCAGCTAGGTTTCCAGTTCTAGCTTCCTTTAAATGTGCTCCCTGGTCCTTTGCAGGCGATGGCTGTTGCGGGGGTATGGGGAATGAATCAGGATGTAAGATTTCTGTTTGTCTCTGTCTCTCTTTCTTTGTCTTTCTGCCTCTCTGATATGAAATAAATGAGTCTTTAAAAATATATGAGGATCGGCCGGCGCCGCGGCTCACAAGGCTAATCCTCCGCCTAGCGGCGCCGGCACACCGGGTTCTAGTCCCGGTCGGGGTGCCGGATTCTGTCCCGGTTGCCCCTCTTCCAGGCCAGCCCTCTGCTGTGGCCCAGGAGTGCAGTGGAGGATGGCCCAGGTGCTTGGGCCCTGCACCCTATGGGAGACCAGGAAAAAGCACCTGGCTCCTGGCTCCTGCCATCGGATCAGCGCGGTGCGCCGGCCGCAGCGCGCCAGCCGCGGCGGCCATTGGAGGGTGAACCAACGGCAAAAGGAAGACCTTTCTCTCTGTCTCTCTCTCTCACTGTCCACTCTGCCTGTCAAAAAAAAAAATATATATATATATATGAGGATCATAATATTAAAATATTCTAACTTTAAACATTTCTAACAGAAGATTTTTCAACATTTGTTGTAGGATTAGTAACAATAAAGCACTATCTGAATCCTTACAAAAGAAAGGAATTCTGCCATTTGCAAGAACATGGATGAATCTAGAGGACATATGTGAAATAAGCCAGATGCCAAAAGACAAATACTGCATGATCTCACTTGTATGGGAAATCTTAAAAAATCAAACTCAGTTAACTGACAGTAGAACTGTGGTTATCAGGAGCTAGCAGTTGAGAGAAAGGGGGAGATATTGGCCACAATTTCAGTCCTAAAATAGAGTCCTGGAGACGTAATGTACAATATGATGACTAGAGTTAATAGAAATGTAATTATTTTCAAGCAGAATTGAGAAATCCATCCTCAAGCAGAAATTTAAAATAATATACCAAAACCAAATAATACAAACAAGAGATAAAAGTGAAAGAATGGGAACTATGGGAGGACATATTTAATAGCATTTGAAATCAGGAACTAATGTATGGAAAAATGACAAATAAATGCTAATCCCCAAAACCTAGTAAATGTGGCAAATAAAAAGGTGGGGATGTTCACAACTCAGACAAACTTAAGTCCTTATAAGCAAGAAAAGATATGGTTCCAATGCAAGTGAACAGGACAAAAACTTTCATTATAGCAGGAAATTTACTAGGGAAAAATACTGCAAAGTAGATAAAATTTTAAAAGGCAAGATATGTAACAATAGCATTGCAGCAAAGCCGTATAATGAATGTCATCCTGAGGTTGGCATGTGGACTAGTGATTAAATTGACGTGCACCCATCTTATATCAGAATGCCTTTTCCAGTTCCTGCTACTCTGCTTCCAACTGTTTCTTGCTAATGCACACCCTGAGAGGTAGCAAGTGACAGCTCAAGTACTTGAGCCCTGCCACTCACGTGAGAGAACTGAACTGAGTTCCTGGCTTCTGTGTTTGGCCTGGCCCAGTCCTAGCTGTTCTGGCATTTGGGGAGAGAAACTGAAGATGGAAGATTTCTGTCTTTCAAATGACAATGAAAATAAATAAATATATTTTAAAATGTACATATTTATAAAGGAAAGAATATCATTTGAATTATGATTTACATATAATATTAGAGAATGGGATAGAGATAGTCACTGCTTGCAACTGAGTGTAAAAGTCCAATTTTCTTTCTGCCTGACATGTTTCTGATATATACTTTTTTATCATTTTACGAAATCTGCTGATAAAAAATAAATCAAAGAAAATTTAAAAATTCCAATAACTATGGGAATATATTTTTTCACACTCATTATTCCATTTACACAAGTTGAATTAAAAAGTGGAAGAATTAGAGCAGAAGGAAAAATAAATTATACTTTAGCCGTAAATGGAATACAATTTGAATTAAAAAGGAATAAACTTGCAAGGCAAGGATAGACAAAAGAAGCTTGAACACATGTGACAGAAGGAGTGATGTAATTGAAGATAATGTTACATTGTTTTCCCCAATTGATTTTTAACAAGCATTTGTTTCTTCATTGTCAAATATTATATCATATTATATTTATGTATGTATAAATCAATGTTTACAATATATCATAATGGTCATCTCAATGAAAATACTTGGGCACATAAACTATGGTAATAATCAGTTAATACTTTAATAAAACCAAATAAAAATTCTTCTAACTACTCTAGCCACCATGGTTTTAAAATTATTTATTTATTTATTTACAAGGCACAGAGACAAAGAGAGCTCCCATGTGCTGGTTCATTCTCCAGATGTCTATGATGGGTGTGGCTGGGACAAAAGCTAGGATCCAGGAACTCAAACTATGTCTTCTACATGCCCATTTACCTAAGTCATCAACACTGCCTCCCAGGGTCTGCATTCTGGGGAGGGTACAGTCAGGAGCCAGAGTTGGGACTTGAGCTCAGGTATTTTGATGTAGTACATTCAGGTTTTAAATCCTGGGATAAACAGCTGATCCACTAACTGCCGTGTATTAAGTATCACAATTTTACCAGGGCATGAATCAACAAATGTTTATTGTATTAGTGGCTTTGGACCTGAAAATATTGAATAAGATTTTTGTACCTGCATGTTAAATTTTTGAAGAATATTGAGCAATGACATATATAAAATACATACATAAGGCACAACTGTTACATATTCAAGATGATGGCTATTATTTTAACTAGAGTAAAAGAAATCTCTAGAAGTTTTTCAGAATGCTTTTTGTGAATTATTATACAGAGGTCATTGAGAATAGTTACACTGTCTCCTCAAGTGCTTACCATTTGGCTTTCATAACACACACAACTCCTACAGTGCCTCATAATTCATAGCACTTAACTAGCTGTCATACATAATGGGAAGAGATTGTTCAATATATCTGACAATAATTCAGCACGTTGTCAAACTGGATTATCAGCTCCATTAAAATCCAATTAGACACAATAATGAGATGCTTGATTAATTTCACCATATGTGGATTATAGTTTGACCTCTGGGAAAGAAGTATATATATATATATATATACACACACACACACACACACACACACACATATATATATATATATATATATAAATCCAGAGGAAATACACATACTGCTGTGATTTGATGTGCCCCCAAAAGGCATGTGTTGAAAACTTATTCCCTAGTGCAACAATGACAAGATCATATGTGAGGGCTTTGAGAGGTGATTAGGATTAGGCCATGAGGGTTCCTCCCTTATGAATCGATCATCATCAATTATACAAAGGGGTTTAGGCTGTGAGTTTGATCTCAATTTTTCTTGTTCATGCTCTCTTAACTTTCTAACTTTTCCCATGGGTGGATGATGCAGCAAGAAGATCCTTGCCAGATATGGCCCACTTGAATTTGGACTTACCTATGCCCAGAATCATAAGAAATAAACTTATTTTCTTTACAAACTAAACACTTGATTATATCACATTATAGGAGCCTAAATAGACTAACAAACCACACACACCACCCTATCCTACATGCATATAATTACTGTAGGGAACAGTTTTATTTTAAATGGGATACCAATGATTTATATACCTGTAGCTTTACTTTCGAATTATTTTAAATACTATGATGCATTTCTGACTGTGGAACATTAATTGACATAATTTATATTTTCCTTAAAAATTACAATTTCTTATCCATGACATGAAGAAATAAAGCTTGCTTTGTACAAGTGTAAAGTAAGTGATTTAAATAAATGTAAGGCTTTTCTGGTATAACCAATTGGATCTCATGCCCTATGTACTTTGATAGCAGAAGCAATACTAATACATATTTATATGGTTCTCTGGTAATTATCATAAATGTTTCTAACCTGGAGAAAAGAAAAAAGAAACCATAGGGAAAGTCTATTTTTTGAAGGCATCATGTAGTATTTCAGGGGACATATCTGTTATTAGTATTTTTAGGTTTTGTTCTTGTTAACTTACATTAAGTGGGCATTTTAAATTGTCTTTTTTAATTTTTATTCCTATAATAAAAGGTGAGATAATCTTTAAATAAAATATTTCCTTGAATTTTAAAGTTTCAAAAAAAAAAAACCCTCACTGCTCCAGAATCCTAATGATTTTGGTTTATATTCAAGTTCTTCTGCCTATTCTTTGTTTAACCTTCATCAAATTCTGTGTTTGTTTCCTCATCAGGAAATCACATTTCTTTTTGTGAGTAGTAATTGCAAATTTGCCGAGGAATAAACTTTCTAAATTTAAAGAACTATGCAAGTGCAAAGCAAAAATTTAGTAATGAGAGTGTCATTAGTCTTACATGGTTCATGAATCATAAACATAATAAGATAGTCAAATATTTGTGTCATATTTAACAGTGGTGCAGAAATCCACTTCTGTCCAAAGAAAATTTAATGTAGATTTCTTGATGATATTTCAATTTGCTTTCTCTTGTCTTGCATCTCCCACCCTTGTGTGGTCAGATTACAACATTGTATCCGATGTCAGATTTTGACATCACACCAAAGTAATTATTTATGTTCTCTATTAAAAAAATCTGTAATAAAAGTTAACTTTAAGATGAGTAGCTAATTTAGTTTAGATGTTTTTTCCAAGCCCATGGTTTAATTTATTAAAACCTCACTGCTTTATGGATTAATTTCTGCTTTATAACTTTAGTTTTATTGCAGCAGAAACTGGGGCATGGAGAGATTAAGTGACTTCTCCCAAAAGTCGTCTGATAAGACAAAAAGTCAGGAAATGAGCAAGACGTTGTAACTGCAGAATCTTCAATATTAATGAATATGTTACTTTCCTTTAACATCTAGATTCCAGTGTGGATCTCAACTCAGATACTCATTTTTTAACTATTCTTTTTTTTTTTTTTTTTTTTTTTTTTTTTTTTTTTTTTTTGCTTCAGCATCTTTGTCAAGTTAATTGGCCATTACTAAAAGTGGGGAGGGGAAGACACATCCCAGGAATAATGCAGAAGGATCAGGATATATGCTGAAAATTTCACATGACTACTTGCATGTAATTTTATAATAATCTTATAAGAGTTATATTAACTTCCTGTGACGGAGAAGAAGAAATCTTGAAAAGTATGAAAGTCCTTATAATCAGCAACTGAGAGAGACATCATCAGTTATGCTCCTAACCACCGCACAATCTCAATACTCAAATGTCATTCTTTAAAACGAAGTGATCTTCCCTCACATATCACATTCTACAACATAATTAAATTAAATGCATGCAAACTTTATAGCAAAAACAATCATGGAAGCGAAAGTTGTGAAATAATTTGAAAAATTGAGGAATCTTCATTATGTTTCAAAATGTACTTTAGGAATTTATCATTTTTCTGAAATACCTCAGTGTCACAACTTAATATCTTGAGATTAAGGGTAGGAAAGTTTACATTCATTATACTTTCCTCTGCCAGTAATAGAGAGGAGTGTCATGAAAAGAGACACTTTGATCAAATATTTGAATGCACTTTTAAAACTTAAAATGATATAAAAGAGGATAATTTGTTATGAATGAATAAGGAAGTATAGGTGAGAGTTAACAATTTTTTAAAAAAATATTTATTTATTTACTTGAAAGACAGAGTTACAGAGAGCAGAGGTCTAAACAGAGAGAGAGACAGAGAGAGAGAGAGAGGTCTCCCATCTGCTAGTTCACTCCTCAAACGGCTGCAACGACTAGAGCTGAGCCAATCTGAAGCCAGGAGCCAGGAGCCTCTTCCGGATCTCCCACGTGGGTGCAGGAACCCAAGGATTTGGGCCATCTTCTGCTGCTTTCCAAGGTCATAGCAGAGAGCTGCATCAGAAGAGGAACAGCTGGGACATGAACTGGCACCCAAAATGGGATGCCGGCCCTGCAGAAGGTGGCTTTATCCGCTATGCCACAGTGCTGGCCCTTTAAATTTTTAAGATGAGAAACTAATTGTTTTCATTAAGAGAAAGTGATAACCGAATTGAATGCATGTTTATTGAGGGATAGTAAGATAGCTTAAAAGGGAGCAGCATGGGTAGTGTCGCGCCCCGTCTTCATGGGGGAACCACACAGAACCCTGCCTAGGCTTCATATCCGAGTCACGGCACCATTATGTCGCTCCCCCTCTTCGTGGAGGAACGACACAGGACCCTGTGCTGTTCTTTCGTCTGCTCGGCCTTCCCCGGGTTTGCTGCTGGTTCTTCCCGGGTTGGCTACTATCCCTTCCACCTCCGTGGAAGGGCAGTTCCCCCTGGCCACATTCCCCACTTCCGCAGGGGAGCGGCACACCGCCGGCCGGCTCTCTCGGGGGCTGCACAGGTGTTCCCCTTAGATGTTCCCCTTAGATGTTCCTGGTGCATGCTGTCTCTCTCCTCCTTTATAGTCCTCCTCCGCCAATCCCAACTCGGCTGCCCACACGCCGAGTACGCTGCTCTCCTCCAATCAGGAGCAGGTCCTGCAGCTTGTTGGTTGAACTGCAGGGAGCTGTGTAGAAGCTGTTTCCTCCTCTCCCAGCGTCATATTGTGGGAGAGCAGATGCATAGAATAAGTCTTAATTCCAGTAACTTAGTCTAGTCCGAGTTGCTCCCAGTTGCTCCCCCCCACAGGTAGTTATTTGGAGTAGCAATTAAGACATCACTTGGGACTGCTGTATTCCACTTTGGAGCTTGTGGTTTGAGATGCAGATCTGCCTCAAAATACAGCTTCTTGCTAATGTTCACCTTAGCTCAAGTTGGTCAGCACTCACATGGGAGATATGGATTGAGTTCCAGGCTCTTGGTTTCAGTCTGGACCAGCCCCAAGTGTTGCAGCATTTGGAAAGTGAACTAGTACATGGAAGATCTCTCTCTCTCTCTCTCTCTCTCTCTCTCTCTCTCTCTCCTATCCTCTATACTTCAAACAAAATAAAATGAAATGCATGAGGATCACCATCAGGAACTATATATTCTTATTGAGTAGATCTCCAGTGAATTAAATGAGTGTGCTTTGTCAAAAATAAATACCACTTGATATTCTGAAACAGGTGATGTAAAGATCATATTTCAAAAGATGTATGTTTTGGTTGCCTCTTCTTCGGGTAGTATCTGAATAAGTTTTATCTCCTGTGGATTTCTTTTTTTTTTTGCTGAGTGGAATAATCAGTAAGAGAAGTCTGTGGTTTGTCCCAAAACCATTGAATGGAAATGATTTCAGTCCCAGAAGGCAATAGCCTTTATATCAGTTAAAGACCTTACTTAAAACAAGCAAAGAAATAAAAGTGAAAACAAGTAAAAATTCAAATCAACAAACTCAGAAATGGATTTTATTCAAAAATATCATGTGATAGCCACATTGCACAATGGAAGAGGAATGGAGAAAGCCTGCAGGCTTTAATAGGCGGCCTGAAATGTTTGCTCAGGTGTTTGTACCTTTGCCAATCGTTAGGAGAGGAGCTTGCCCAGTTGGCATTTTTTTTTTGACAGGCAGAGTTAGACAGTGAGAGAGAGACAGAGAGAAAGGTCTTCCTTTTCCGTTGGTTCGCCCCCAAAATGGCCACTACAGCCGGCGCACTGCACCAATCCGAAGCCAGGAGCCAGGTGCTTCCTCCTGGCCTCCCATGCAGGTGCAGGGCCCAAGGACTTGGACCATCCTCCACTGCCCTCATGGGCCACAGCAGAGAGCTGGACTGGAAGAGGAGCAACCAGGACAGAATCCGGCGCCTCAACTGGGACTAGAACCCGGGGTGCCGGCGCTGCAGGCGGAGGATTAGCCTAGTGAGCTGTGGCACCTGCCGCCCAGTTGGCTTTTGACACTGGCTTTTACAATGAGAAATATGGGGAGACTTAAGACTGACCATACAGCCTAAAGCAGACAGATCCCAGCTAACTCAAAAACTCATGAAGGAGAAATAAGTGAAATTTTCAGTTGCATAAACTGAATTTATGTAGCAAAAATGTAACAAACAATGAGTAATTCTGATGTCATGAAGGAATTACATTCAAACCATGCATACTTATACTATTCTATCCAAACACACTTGGATATTGTGATGCAATATTAACATTGGATGCCAGGAACTACATGCTAGAACCATCATCAATATTTTCTCTAGAAAGGCAAAACTTCTGCCCATTTCCTAATGAAAACAATTACTATTAGGGTCTACTTAGCAGTGCTACTCTTTTCTGAATTGAAGATGTCCTCATACTAAACCTTGATGTTATGCCTATGTATGTTAAATTGTATGATAAAGATGACAGCACAGAAGGAATTAAGATTTTTGACCCTAAATTAAAGGATTATCATAGGTAACCTGGGGAGCTCCAATGTGATCACACACTTTTGTAGAAGGCAGAAAACTTCAGTCAGAGAGATGAGACAAAACGAGAACAAGTATTTGAAAATGTAGGAAAGGGGCCAGCACTGTGGCCTAGTGGATAAAAGCCACCACCTGCAGTTCCGGCATTCCATGTGGGCGATAGTTCAAGTCCCAGCTGCTCCACTTCCGATCCAGCTTTCTACTATGGCCTGGGAAAACAGCAGAAGATTTCCCAAGTCCTGGGGCTCCTGCACCCACATGGGAGACCTGAAAGAAGCTCCTGGCTCCTGGATTTGGATCAGTGCAGCTCTGGCCATTGCAGCCAACGGGGGAGAGAACCAGCGGATGGACGACCTCTCTCTCTCTGTCTGTCTGTCTCTCTGCCTCTCCTCTTTGTGTAACTCTGACTTACAAACAAATAAATAAATCTTTAAAAGAAAAAAAATGGAGAAAGAAAATTGGGAGCCAAAGGATTCAGCAGCTTTTGGAACCAGAGAATGGCTTGCTGACACCGACACAGGACCTTGGTCAAACAGCAGTAAGGAACTGAGTTCTGCCAACAGCCCACATGAGCAAGAAAATAGAGGCTGCAGAATGGAATGGCCCATGGGATCTGCAATGCACTTCTGAATCTACAGGTCTACCATTAATATATTTGTGGTGTATTAAGCTGTATATTCGTGGTAATATGTTTGGACAGCAATAGAAAGCTTAAATCTTTATATATTTTAAAATGTGCACACTGAGGTGTTAGCTGTGTTTCACAGTTTATTTATTATCTACTGTATTTCCTGACCTTCCAGTGTAGGAGAGAAACTAGCACCTTTTACATTCCTCCACATCTAGTCTTCTCTCCCCACCTCTCGGCATCAGTCTGGTGTACAATAAGTTTATATTGCTAAGGTGAAGAACAACTGTAGTTTCATAAGATTAAATTCCATGGCTTCATATTTACATTGTCAAAAAATTTAAAACATTTGTATCATAACAAAATATCCTTACATCTTCTCTATGGATGATTGTATGAAAAGTAAAAGCTCAAAAATACATATTTATGATGTTTTGATAATACAAATATGATTCACTTCAAAACCACTGAATTAGAGAGTAGTTTCAATCATAGATTAGTGAAAGTTACTTCCATAAAATGATTTTCATTACTTTTACATTTCATATTTGCTACATACATGACTTTAATAACTGTCAAACAAATCGCCCCTCTTTGTACTACATCAATAAAGTGCTCTAACAAATATTTATAGCCTCGTTAGACTGTATCCCCCATTGTAATGTTTGGGTTCAATATTGGTTATGTTTTCCAACTCTATCTTCTTTGTAATGAAGAAGGGTAGTGCTGACTTCAAAGTGATTTGAATCCTGTCCAGCCTGATCTGTGTAGTGAAACAGCAGATAGGATTTCTCCCTCTCTCTCTCTCTCTCTCTCTCTCTCTCTCTCACACACACACACAGACACAAATAAATACATTTAAAAAAAGAATAAAACACATGCCACAATTACTTTGACTCTTACTCAAAATGCAAAAATTATTCCATTTCTTTATTTACTTCATATTTGATAATTCTTTACTTTTCGGGATTTTTTTTCATTTCATTTCATTTTGACAGATAAATCACACATGACATTGTTACTATGTCACTTAAAATTTTCATATTTCTGTTACACAATTTATGTAATTTGAGATGTTCTCACTTCTAGATCTTGAATTTACTTTTATTTCATATAATGTGAGTATTTTCTTGACTCCTATAAAATCATGTTTAGACTTCTCCCTTTTTATTTTTTAAAAATTTTTCTGAAGTTTACTTGAAAATGATTTCTTTCTTTCAAAAGCTAAATCATGGTATTTTAAGCTTTGAGAAATTATCTTCTATTAATCCACCAATTCTATCTGTCTGTATTTTTTGTCCTTTTATTCTAGAACATTGGAATATGATATGTTTACTACATTTTCTCTCATTTTTTGTATCTCTGTAGTTTGCTCCTAATTCTCACAGATAAGCTCACTATCTTTTCTCATAGAGTACAAAAATATGTTTTTAATTTTCATGAGTTCCTATTCTCTAATTGCATTTTTCCTTACAGATATTTATTATAGTAGAGTAGAAAAGTTATTTCCTCTTATGTCTCTAAGTTCACTGTTGGATTTTTTTGTTTATTCTTTGTTATTTAAGAAAATTAAATTTATTTTCACTTTATTTGAAAGGTAGAGATAGCGATAGAAAGAGATCTCCCATCTACTGTTTTACTCCCCAAATATCTGAAAACAACCAAAGCTGCACCAAGCTGAAACCAGGAATCCAAAACTCTTCACCACCACAATCATCAAGTAGCATATCAAAAGATCGAACTCTGAAGCAGTAGTCCCACTATAGGAACCCAAATGCGAGTTTGGTTTTCCATCTGAGAAAAAAATGTTGATGTATACACTTTAGAGATAGTAGAAGGTGATGACAGAACTCAGTAAGACTATGTAAGAATGTATGTGGAAGTCCCTGAAGAAAATTTTAAGCTTGACAGGAATGATTTTTTTCTCTACTTCCTCTCTTTAATATGTTCTATAATATTAGTAACACAGTGAAGTCTTTATTGTCTGCTTTCCTTGAAATATAAAATGAAGATCCCTTTGTTCAATTTGTTTCCTTGCAGTAAAACTTCTGTAGACAATTTTCCCAATTTTATTTCAAAAGGAAAATATAAGAGGTATCTTCAAAATATCCATGGAAAATGCATATTATGAAAAAAAACCTATGCATGGATATCAAATTATTTTAGCACAGAAATAAACATGTTTTAATTCCTATGAACTTTTTGAAGTACCCTCATATGTGTTTATGATATACATTATAAATAATTTGTAAATATTTTCTAAATTGTAAGAAATGTTCTAATGAATTGCTTAAAATACTGTCTAGACTGTATTATTTATCCCTGGGGATAAAAAGGCATTTTGGATCAGCAGATATTTTGCTCTCTACAACTGTTCCCCACATTGAAAGTTAAATAGTGTCTCTGTTCCTCCTACTAACGTGTTATTTGCTTTATTGCTATGACAACTTCTAACAATCTCGCACAGTTCCACCCTTCTTGAAAGATACAAAGGGTTCCCACCAATGACCACACTATGTCAACAGTTGATGTCGTCTTTTCCTATCAGATCTGACTTAAATATACATAGTATATGATTTCTTTATCTAACTCTAATTTAAATAATTTGAGTCTATAAACCATGCCTTCTATTACCTTTGTGTTTCTTGGAAGTGACTGATATTAGATGATGCTTATCTTTTAATGAATATATGCTATCTGAGATGGACCTCATTCCTTTGGGTACTGCATCAGCATGAATGTGATTACATGGCTTATCTTTTGTAGGTTCTCAATATCAAAATTTTTAAGTTGAAGAGGTAATGGAGTATGTGTGTGGAGAGAGAGAGAAGGAGAGAGAGAGAGAGAGAGAGAGAGAATATGGATGTGTTGTGTTAAGGTACTGTGTACTGAATACAGCCAATATAGAAGTTTTGGAAAGTTCTGTATGAAGACAATAGTTTCTGACATCAGTAAGAACACATGAAACTTAGGTTTGTCTTATTCATATTAAAATGTAAATATAAAGCAGACAAATATAAAGCAAAAAGCATTCAGTGAGCAAATTTGATGTGATTGGGTAGGTCTTGTAGTTAGCCGTAAAATGTGAATTTTGATATTAATGTTAAAATAGTCCAACACAATGAAATGCATATTGATTTTGCAGTTAGACAGACTTTAGAATGAATTCTAGTTTCTACCACATTGTGAGAAAAAAATTTTTAATTATATATGAATTTGGAATGGGGAGTAGGAATTTTAGGATATGCAATGTAAAACAAATATATTGATTCATTATTCATACAGAATAGCTAAATGCCATGCCTGGCTAATAAAGCTGGGATGTAGTAGTGTGAACAGGTATAGGCCAGTTGGTGGAGATTTGAGTGATGGTAGCAATTTTCCTCTGGAGAGAGCAGATTTGGATAATGAATCAGAGACCTCTGTCTTCCTCCCAAGACTTTACTTAACATGGATATTGTAATGAACAGGATGGAAATATGAGAGCAGTGAACAGTCAATACAAGTCAATACAAGTTGCTGTAGGAGTTGGAAACGATCTTCTACTACCCCATTAACTCCTAACTTTTTTTAAAAATAAAAAATTTAGAAGCCAGCATTGCAGCCCAGAGAATTAAGCTGCCATCTGCAATGCCAGCATACCATATGAGCACTGATTTAACACGTTGCTGCTGAACTTCTGATCCAACTCCCTGCTAATGCACCTGGAAAAGCAGAAGCTGGATCAAGTACTTGGGACCCTGGGCTCCTGGGTTTGTCTGGCACAGCCAGGGCTGTTGCAGTCATTTGGGAGAGTGAACCAGTGGATGAGAGATCTGTCTCTCTGTGTCTCTCCCTCTATCTCTGTCTGTAATTTTTCAAATAAAACTAAATCTTTTAAAAAATATTTAAAAAAAATCTGTCAATTGACCTTCAGAATACACTTTATAAATTCTAATTCACACATATAAATCCCACTGAGAACTTGGAATTGTGTTATGTTGTATTATAGATTTTTCTGTAAAACATAATATCTGGCTGGCGCCGTGGCTCACTTGATTAATCTTCCGCCTGCAATGCCGACATCCCATATGGACACTGGGTTCTAGTCCTGGCTGCTCCTCTTCCAGTCAGCTCTCTGCTGTGGCCTGGGAGGGCAGTGGAGGATGGCCCAAGTGCTTGGGCCCTGCACCCACATGGGAGACCAGGAGGAAGCACCTGGCTCCTGGCTTTGGATCGGCATAGCTCTGACAGTAGCGGCCATTTGGGGGGTGAACCAACGAAAGGAAGACCTTTCTTTCTGTCTCTCTGTCTCACTGTCTAACTCTTATCTGTCAAAAAAAAAATAATGTCAATAATGTACCCTGACCTATAAATACTAGAACACATCAAAAAGTTATAGTAATCTTGTGTGGACTTTGCAAAATGGAAGAATGAGTTTAACAAAGCAAAAGTCCAGACAAATGAGATTAATATTCATAAACATTTAGAATAGCATGGAATTTATATATCAAAATAAACCAAACTGATTTTATGAACAGAATTATAAACATTTGAAAAAATAAAAACCATATCCTCATGCCATATAAAACATAGATTATTTGAAGATATAATCATAAAAATGAAAAACTATATATTAAAGAAATGTTTGCTTGAATATTTATAGAATTTTATAGTAAAAAGCCCATTTAAGAATAATATAGACAAAAGCATAAATGAAAGTTTTGATATATTTTTCCATAAGCAGACAATAATTTTTGGCTCAGAAAATTATTGGAAATTGTTTGAATAAGATTCCTGACATAATTACTAATTGTTTCTTTCTTTCTTTGTTTTTACAAGTTTATATATTCCCAGATTTGAGTATAATTTTTAAAAGTCTTATATTTGAAAAATTACTTTTATTTCCTTCTGATAACAAAACAGTGTTCAACAACACAAATGGGGAATTCATAAATTACTCAAGCTAAGGAAGCCATATTTATACTTCTACTTGTCTAGAGATAGGTAAAGCTTCACGAACTAGGCCCCTGAGCCTCACTTCTCTTTATCTGGTTTATAAATCAAAATGAGATGATTCAAATGGGATTTTAAACATTCATAAAACTTCAAAGTGATGGATCATATTTTCAGTTCTGGAACAGAAGTTGCAAGATTTGCATTTAAGTTCCATTTATTCCATATACTAAGAATTTTTACTTCAGTCAGATTACTTAGTTTATAATTTTAGTGATCAATGTATATATATATATATTTACTTTTCTAAAAAGAATATTTTATAATTTATAAATGCATTTTACATCATAGCATTGAGTTTGTTTTTTTAAAACTATCAAAATTATGTTTATATTCCACAAAATGTATTATTTTATTCTTTGATTTTTCTGCAGATAAGTGAGTATATTCACTGTTGATTCTGGGTTGTACTCTGCCTAGGCATCAGAGATAAAAGATTCTAAGATGAAGAAGGTCCCTAGTCACTATGCTGGAGTCAGGAACAGAGCCAGGACTTGAACCCAGGCACTCTGATGGGATGTGGGTTTTATAATCTAGGCCAAATGCCTGCTCCAAGAATATGTATTTTTTATTTTGAAACATGTATTTATTTACTTGAAAGCCAGAGGGACACATATAGAGGGACACAGCACACACACACACACACACACACACACCCAGAGAGAGAGAGAGAGAGAGAGAGAGTGAGAATCTATCGTCCACTGGTTCATTCCCCAAATGGCTGCAATGGCCAGGGCTGGGCTAGGCCAAAGTCAGAAGCCAGGAGCTCCTTCTAGGTCTCCCACATGCTTGGCAAGCCATGAACCAAAGCTTTCCCAGGCACATTAAGAGGGAACTGGATCCAGTCTGTTGGGTGTATAAGCTGCAGTCTAACCTGCTACACCACAGTGCTAGCGCAGAATATATATTTTTAAATATTTTTCATTAAAGATTTATTTTCAGACATCAGCTAAAGAAAAAATAAAAACACTCTAACTCTTACTTTCCACAATGACAAACACAGTAATTAAGGGCTCATGTAGACGTGCAGTTTCCTCGTATGCTGCTAGAACCAGAGCTCAGATTGTCCCCTTGACCATCCAAGGAAAGAGATGTAGCTGCTATTGCTATCACCAACACCAGAGACTTAAATTTCAGGTAGTCTTTGATATTTGAATGCTTTGTTTCTGTCTTTTGAGTGTAAAGTTCAGTCCTTTCTGTGTAAAGAACCAATTCTAATTAATCTCACTTCACTTAAAAAAATATCCAGCTTTCATATGTAGGGATTCATGCTTGCACTTTATCCAAATTGATCTGTGATTTCAGAGTATCTTAGTTTAGTGCTACAAGTCTCTCAATTTTTTTTAAACTTTTATTTAATGAATATAAATTTCCAAAGTACAGCTTATGGATTACAATGGCTTCCCCCCCCCATAACTTCCCTCCCACCTGCAACCCTCCCCTTTCCCTCTCCCTCCCCCTTCCATTCACATAAGATTCATTTTCAATTCCCTTTATATACAGAAGATCAGTTTAGCATACATTAAGTAAAGATTTCAACAGTTTGCTCCCACACAGAAACATAAAGTGAAAAATACTGTTTGAGTACTAGTTATAGCATTAAATCACAATGTACACCACATTAAGGACAGAGATCCTACATGAGGAGTAAGTGCACAGTGACTCCTGTTGTTGACTTAACAAATTGACACTCTTGTTTATGGCATCAGTAATCACCCTAGGCTCTTGTCATGAGCTGCCAAGGCTATGGAAGCCCCCTGAGTTCACCAACTCTGATAATTTTTAGACAAGGCCATGGTCAAAGTGGAAGTTCTCTCCTCCCTTCAGAGAAAGGTACCTCCATCTTTGATGACCTGTTCTTTCCACTGGGATTTCACTCATGGAGATCTTTCAATTAGTTTTTTTTTTTTTTTTCCCCAGAGTGTCTTGGATTTCCATGCCTGAAATACTCTCATGGGCTTTTCAGCCAGATCCTCATGCCATAAGGGCTGATTCTGAGGCCAGAGTGCTGTTAGGACATCTGCCATTCTATGTGTCTGCTATGTATCTCGCTTCCCATGTTGGATCGTTCTCTCCGTTTTTTATTCTATCAGCTAGTATTTGCACACACTAGTCTTGTTTATGTGCTCCCTTTGGCTCGTGGTCCTATCATTATGATCAATTGTGAACAGAAATTGATCACCAGGACTAGTGAGATGGCATTGGTACATGCCACCTTGATGGGATTGAATTGGAATCCCCTGGTATGTTTCTAACTCTACCGTTTGAGGTAAGTCAGCTTGAGTATGTTCCGAATTGCACATCTCTTCCCTCTCTTATTCCCACTCTTATATTTAACAGCGATCACTTTTCAGTTGTTTCAGCACTTAAGAAGAATTGTGTATTGGTTACAGTATTCAACCAAAAGTATTAAGTAGAACAAACAAAAAATACTAAGAGGGATAACATATTAAGTTGTTCATCAACAGTCAGGGTGAGAGCTGATCAAGTCACCTTTTCTCATAGTGTTCATTTCACTTTAACAGGTTTCCTTTTTGGTGCTCAGTTAGTTGTCACCAATCAGGGAGAACATATGGTATTTGTCCCTTTGGGACTGGCTTATTACACTCAGCATAATGTTTTCCAAATTCCTAACAGGGATCACATTTCAGTTAAAATTTAAACACCTAAGAATAATTGTGTGTTAATTATAGAGTTCAACCAATAGTACTAGAGCAAAACAAAACAAAAAAATACTAAAATGGACACAGTATTACATTGTACATCAACAGTCAGGACAAGAGCTGATCAAGTCACTGTTTCTCATAGTGTCAATTTCACTTCGACAAGTTTCCCCTTTGGTGCTCAGTTAGTTGTTGCTGATCAGGGAGAACATATGATATTTGTCCCTTTGGGACTGGCTTAATTCACTCAGCATGATGTTTTCCAAATTCCTCCACCTTGTTGCAAATGACCGGGTTTCATTGTTTTTGACTGCTGTATAGTATTCTATAGAGTACATGTCCCATAATTTCTTTATCCAGTCTACTGTTGATGGGCCTTTGGGTAAATTCCACGGAGTGTATGGCTGGGTTGAATGGTAGGGTTATATTCAGGTTTCTGAGGAATCTCCATACTGAATTCCATAGTGGCTTAACCAGTTTGCATTCCCACCAACAGTGGGTTAGTGTCCCTTTTTCCCCACATCCTCTCCAGCATCTATTGTTAGATTTCTGAATCATCAGAAATTACTACAAGGACCTGTATGCCAGCAAACAGGGGAATCTATCGGCAATGGATAGATTCCTGGACACATGCAACCTACCTAAATTGAACCAGGAAGACATAGAAAACCTAAACAGACCCATAACTGAGACAGAAATTGAAACAGTAATAAAGGCCTTCCCAACAAAGAAAAGCCCAGGTCCAGATGGATTCACTGCTGAATTCTACCAGACATTTAAAGAAGAACTAACTCCAATTCTTCTCAAACTATTCAGAACAACTGAAAAAGAGGGAATCCTCTCAAATTCTTTCTATGAAGCCAGCATCACCTTAATTCCTAAACTGGAAAAAGATGCAGCATTGAAAGAGAATTACAGACCAATATCCCTGATGAACATAGATTCAAAAATCCTCAATAAAATTCTGGCCAATAGAATGCAACAACACATCAGAAAGATCACCCACCCAGACCAAGTGAGATTTGTCCCTGGTATGCAGGGATGGTTCAACATTCGCAAATCAATCAATGTGATACACCACATTAACAGACTGCAGAAGAAAAACCATATGATTATCTCAATAGATGCAGAGAAAGCATTTGATAAAATACAACACCCTTTCATGATGAAAATTCTAAGCAAACTGGGTTTGGAAGGAACATTCCTCAATACAATCAAAGCAATCTATGAAAAACCCACAGCCAACATCCTATTGAATGGGGAAAAGTTGGAAGCATTTCCACTGAGATCTGGTACCAGACAGGGATGCCCACTCTCACCACCTCTATTAAATATAGTTCTGGAAGTCCTAGCCAGAGCTATTAGGCAAGAAAAAGAAATTAAAGGGATACAAATTGGGAAGGAAGAACTCAAACTATCCCTCTTTGCAGATGATATGATTCTTTATTTAGGGGACCCAAAGAACTGTACTAAGAGACTATTGGAACTCATAGAAGAGTTTGGCAAAGTAGCAGGATATAAAATCAATGCACAAAAATCAACAGCCTTTGTATACACAAGCAATGCCATGGCTGAGGAAGAACTTCTAAGATCAATCTCATTCACAATAGCTACAAAAACAATCAAATACCTTGGAATAAACTTAACCAAGGACGTTAAAGATCTCTATGATGAAAATTACAAAACCTTAAAGAAAGAAATATAAGAGGATACCAAGAAATGGAAAAATCTTCCATGCTCATGGATTGGAAGAATCAATATCATCAAAATGTCCATTCTCCCAAAAGCAATTTATAGATTCAATGCAATACCAATCAAGATACCGAAGATCTTCTTCTCAGATCTGGAAAAAATGGTGCTGAAATTCATATGGAGACACAGGAGACCTCGAATAGCTAAAGCAATCTTGTACAACAAAAACAAAGCCGGAGGCATCACAATACCAGATTTCAGGACATACTACAGGGCAGTTGTTATCAAAACAGCATGGTACTGGTACAGAAACAAATGGATAGACCAATGGAACAGAATAGAAACACCAGAAATCAATTCAAACATCTACAGCCAACTCATATTTGATCAAGGAGCCAAAACCAATCCCTGGAGTAAGGACAGTCTATTCAATAAATGGTGCTGGGAAAATTGGATTTCCACGTGCAGAATCATGAAGGAAGACCCCTACCTTTCACCTTACACAAAAATTCACTCAACATGGATTAAAGACTTAAATCTACGACCTGACACCATCAAATTACTAGAGAGCATTGGAGAAACCCTGCAAGATATAGGTACCGGCAAAGACTTCTTGGAAAAGACCCCAGAAGCACAGGCAGTTAAAACCAAAATTAACATTTGGGATTGCATCAAATTGAGAAGTCTCTGTACTGCAAAAGAAACAGTCAGGAAAGTGAAGAGACAACCGACAGAATGGGAAAAAATATTTGCAAACTATGCAACAGATAAAGGGTTGATGACCAGAATCTACAAAGAAATCAAGAAACTCCACAACATCAAAACAAACAACCCACTTAAGTGATGGGCCAAGGACCTCAATAGACATTTTTCAAAAGAGGAAATCCAAATGGCCAACAGACACATGAAAAAATGTTCAAGATCACTAGCAATCAGGGAAATGCAAATCAAAACCACAATGAGGTTTCACCTCACCCCGGTTAGAATGGCTCACATTCAGAAATCTACCAAGTTTCTCAATTTTTATATATGGACGTGGTAAGAAATTTTCTTCATGGCATATAGTGTCAGAATGGCTGGTCTTAGCTGTTCTTCATGAAGCCACTCTAGATTCTTCCCTCTTCTTTGGTAAGTTCCCCTTTAGAAGCTCCTTGATAGTTTCATTGTCACCTTGGATCCAGATGATCTCAACCCAGCAGAGATGAGATTGGATCTCAAAAAGGGAGTGATGGAAGTCTTGAAAGTTTTCATTCCAGGAGATTCCTTCTGCCTTATGCATCTTAGGCCATCTCATCGCAGGAATAATACAATCCACTAACAACAAGGAAAGGAATGGGCAGGTTTCTGTCATTCCAGAAACATCTCATTTGAATATTCTTCCAGAACAATGGAAGCTTTCATACAAGTGTGATATTCAAAATTTGTAATAGGTCTCTTGATACAAGCATTGACCTCACAGAAGAGACTTTAAGCAAAACTTCTGACTTGATGACTCATCAATTTATTCTATACTCCTAACAGGCGTAACTAAAAGCTTTCACTCCAGTAGTTCTTTCTAAGATGACTGCACTATTAGTAACATTTTAAAAATTTAAATACCAGTCATCCCCTATTAATAAGTTTCTATTTTAAAGATTCATTTATTTATATAAAGGCCAGAGTGGGAGAGAGAGAGAGAGAATCTGTCTGCTGGTTCAGTCCCCATTCCCTAAATGGACACAACTGGCTGGGCCATGCTGAAGCCAGGAGACAGGAGCTACATCCTGGTCTTTCACATGAGTGGCAGAGGCTCTACTACTTGGGTCATTATTTTCTTACATTAGCAAGAAGTTGAATTGGACAAAGTGTAGAGAGGACTGGAGCAAGCACTCCGATGCATCACAAGTGGCTGCTTATCCCTCCGCATCACAATCTCAGCTCCATAACTTGCTACTTTATTTATTACACTCTCAAGTGCGGTAAGATCACTTTGTGAGGACAACATACTATTTTAATTAATAATGTTAGATAAGCTTAACATACTTGGCATGGAATTGAAAAATATATATAATCATTGGTTGGGAATGATACAGGGGCTACAGAATAGGCATCAAAGTTTATGAAATAAAGCAAATAATCCACCCTTTTAAAAGAGATTTAATTTTTATTTGAAAGTCAGAATTACAGAGACAACGAGAGAGAGAGACAGACAGACAGACAGACATTGATCTTCTGTCAGCTGGGCTCACTCTCCTGATGGCTGCAGCAGCCATTGCTGGGCCAGGCCGAAGCCAGGAGCCAGGAGCTTCATCAGGGTCTCCCGTGTGGGTTCAGGGGCCTAAGCACATGGGCCATTTTCCACTGCTTTTACCAGGCCATTAGCAGGGAGCTGGGTCGGAAGTGGAACAACCAGGACATGAACAGTTGCCCATAAGGGATGCCAGCGTTGTAGGCATCGGCTTTACTCAATAGGTCACAAGTCCGAATAATTCGTCTTTTAAATAGAAGTGAGGTAAGCTGATCAGAGAAAAAGTTGTGTATCATTGCCCATTATCATCTGTAATAAAAACTTTATAATATCAAAACCCATTTCTGTTGGGAGTTGAAGTTATCTCATGTTGGCTTCATTACTAGTCAATTACTGTTATAGGTACATTCAGTATCCATCCCTATTACCACAACTTTGATCATCTTTCCTGTAAACTCTCCTCTTCTCCCTCAGCCTGTCTCAGGAATTATGTTGATGAATGACACATTAAGGACTCAGCCCCAGCATACCAGGGGGCCTGCCTTTGTGGGAAGAGAGGTTATACCAGCTCAAGATGAGAACTGTTGGAAAATTAATGTATGCAAAGATGATGATTATGCTACAGGCTTCAAAGAAGCTTGATTGAATAGACTTGACGCAATCCGTTCACATTTAACTACAGAATTTTTAAATTTGAAAACATAATATTTGCATTTGTGATAGTCTGAAAAATTATTTAAAATAGGAGGGCTGAATTGGCATTATTATTTTATTTTTTAAATGTTGATGAGCATATTATTTCTACCTATTATAAGTTATAATATAATAATTCAATATATGTATAAAATGCATAGTGTTTAAATCAAGGGGGTTATCATTTCCCTCTTCATGTACATTTATTATTTCTGTGTGTTGGGTATCTTAAAGTCTCTTCGTTTGCAGTTATTTTGAGCCATATAATACATTCTTATATATTAGTTACCCTGTATTGCTGTATAACACGAAACTAATTCCTCTGATCTAATTATATTTTGGTGTGTATTATCTAACCTCTGTCTCCCTACCCATTGGCCATGCGTATTGTCTGGGGAAACTGTTTTACTCTCTTCATTATGAGATCAGCTTTTGTAACTTTCACAAATGAGGGAGAACAGACAATATTAGCTTTTCTGTTCCTGGCTTATTTTACTTAAGAGAATGTTCTCCAGTTCTACCCATGTTGCAGCATTGGCTGAGTTTCATCTTTTTTATTACTAAATAATATTACAGTATGCATATATGCCATGTTTTCTTTATTTTTCTGTCAATGCACAAGTGACATAACGATTTAGTTTTCTTTGGCTGTATACCCACTCTTGTGATTTTCGGATCATTTGTTAGTTCTAGAAACTATGCTGTTTTCCATTATGGGCTATACTAACATATTCTAACAAATATCATATAGAAGTTTTCCATTATCTGCATTCACACCAGCATGTGTTACTTTGTAGCTTCTTGATAGTAGGCTTTCTAACTGAGGTGAGATGAAATCTCATTGTGGTTTGGATTAGCACTTCTGTGACATTAGTGGGATTGAGTATTCTTCCATATAGTTGTCAATTTATATGTTTCCCCTTGAGAAATGTTTATTTGGATTATTTTTTCATGTTTAAATTGGATCATTTGTTTACCTACTGTTGAGTTTTTCATTTTCTTATTGATACTGGATATTAATCCTTTATGACATGAATAGTTTTCAAATATGTTTATTCATTCAGCAAGTTGTCTCCTCACATTGTTCTTCATTTTCTTTGTTTTGCAGAAGATACATTTATTTATGTATTCAAAAGGCAGAGCATCAAAGACAGGGAGGGAGGGAGAGAAAGAGGTCATACATCACTCGTTCACACCCCAAAATACCACAACAGTCAACCCATGAATATGGAAGACTTTTCCATTTTGGGGGGTCTTCTATTTGTTTCATTAATATTTTAAAATAGTAGTATTCTTAAAATATCTAAATACCATTTAATCTCCTCTAACATAATATAATCAATAAAATTCTATTTTTAAATATTTATTTTTGTGAAAGTATCTTCTGTCTGTTGATTCACTCTCCAAATGGCCACAGTAGCATATGCTGGATCTAGTTGAAGCCAAGAACCAAGAACTCCATGTGGATCTACAACATGGGTAGCAATGGTCTGAGTACTTGGGCCATCATTTTCTGCCTTCCCAGGCATATTAGCAGGAAGCTATATTAAAAGCAGAAAAGAGGGCTGGTACTGTGGCATAGCAGGTGCTGGTATCCCATATGGGCACCAGTTTGAGTCCTGGCTGCTCCACTTCCAATCTGGCTCTCTGCTATGGCCTGGGAAAACAGTGGAAGATGATCCAAGTCCTTGGGCCCCTGCACCCACCTCGGACACATGAAGAAGCTCCAGTGTTCTGGCTTCGCATTGGCCCAGATCTGGCCATCTGGGGAGTGAACCAGTGGATAGAAGACCTCTTTCTCTCTGCCTCTCTGTAACTCTGCCTTTCAAATAAATAAATAAATAAATAGGAAGCAGAGAGGCTGAGACTTGAACCAGTGCTGATGTGAGATGCTGAGTCCCAAGCTGCAGCTTAACCCACTTTGCCACATGCCAGTACCCAAAGTATTTGTGCCCATGCTACCATCAGAAATCTTTCCTCAATGTTTTCTTCTAGTAGTTTTATAGTTGCAGATCTTGTATTTATATCTTTTTATTAGTCTGTTTTTCATCACTGTAACAAAATACTTAAGACTAATGACTAACGAAGGTGTGAAGTGTATTTTGGGTGATGGTTTGGGAAATTCACAGTTCAATATGTGTCCCATTTATTTGATATCTGGTGATAGCATTGTTACTGGCAGAGCCTGAAGGAAGCTAAGCATATCTCATGGTAAGAAGGAGTTCTGAATGCAGACAGAGGAAGGATCACATGTAAAGCCAGGAAGCAGAGAGAGGGGCAAGACCCAGGTGAGCTTTTATAACTCTCTCAGGAGAACTACTTCCTAGGGCGTGTATCCAGTGACCCAAGGACTTTCCACTAGGTCCACCTTTTAAATAGCATAACAGGGTTATTTACTCCCTTTTATTGCCTTTTTCTTATGACTCTGGTGTTTATACATTTGGGTAAGTTTGGAGGTCAAATCTTGTTCAAACATAGCAGTTTTGGGTACATTTTGGTTAGATTTATGTATAAGGTGAGAAATGAGTCTATTATTCTCCTGCACATTAAATTTATATCTAGGTTTCAGAGCTCAAGTTATTGAAAAGGCTGTCCTTTCTCCAATTTATGTTCTTGATGCCTTTGATAAATGTTAGTTGAGTTGTAAGTATGTGGATTTATTTCTGGGATTGCTATTTTGTTCCATTGGTCTATGTGTCTGCTTTTATTATAGGACGGAGTGTTTTGGTTACTGTATCTCTGTAGAAGAGTTTGGGATTAAGTGCTGTGATTATTCTAGCCTTACTCTTTCTGTACATAATTTCTTTGATTACTCACAGTCCTTTGTGATTACACATGGAATGTTTTTGTTTTCTGAAATGTCATTGGTATTTTGATGGGGATGACATTGATTCTATAAATCATTTTAAGTTGTAAAAACATTTTAACCTTAATTCTTTCAATTCATGAATATGTGATGGCTTTCCTTTTTGGTATCTACAGATTCTTCCATCAGTGTTTTATAGTTTTCACCACAGAAATCTTTTACTTTTTGGCTAAATTTCTTCCTAAATATTTATTTCACTTTTAACTATTATAAATATTTGCAAATTTGTTATTAGTAATAAAAATACTATCTTGGCATGTTGATTTCATTTCCTGAAATGTTACTGGATTCACTGGTCAGTTCTAATGGGTGGAGTCCTTAGGTTTTTCAACATATAAGACCATGTCATCTGCACACAAGGGTAATGTGATGTCCTCTTTTCCAAGTTGGATGCCATTTAATTCTTTCATTCTTCTGACAGGACTGACTAGAATTTCCAATATATATTCAATAAAAGTGGTGAAAGTGAATAACCTTTTGTTGCATCTGTGTTCCTCATTTATTGAAAGTTCTTTATTGTGAAGTGTTGTTGGATATTATTGAATGTTATTTCTTTATTTCTCAATAGAATCATATTTTGTTCCTTATTCTGATGTAATATATTATATTTATTGATTTGCATTTGGTGAACTATCATTGCATCTGTGAGATAAATCCCACTTGTTCCTGGTATATAATCTTTCAGATGTGGTGTCTGATTAAGTTTGTTTATATTTTGTTGAGAATTTGTTTTAACATGTGCCATCATGTTCATCATGCAATTTTCTTTTCTGTTGTGTATTTTATTTTAATATTTTTGGATTTTATTTGATTGAAATTCAGAGTTACAGAGAGAGGAAGGGTGTGGGGTGAAAGGAGCGAGAGAGATAGAGAGAGACAGACAGAGAGAGAGGATCTCCCATCCCCTAGTTCACTCCTCAAATGGCAACAGCAGCCAGTACTGAGCCATGTGGAAGCCAGGAGCCTGGAACTTGATACAGATCTCACATGTGGGTGGCAGGTGCCAAAACACTGAGATCATCTTCTGCTGCTTTCCTAGGTTCAGTCCTAGCAGGGAGCTGGATTGGTAGTGGAGCAGCCAGGACATGAATCTGCACTCTCATGGGATGCTGACATTACAGGCAGCACCTTAACCCTCTCTGCCATGATACTGGCCCAGGGTCTTTGGTTTCAGTATTAGGATAATACTGGCCTTAGAGAATTAATTTGGCAGAGTTTCCATATTTTCAATATTTTTGAAAAGAATCTAAGAGTAATTCAAATTAGTACTTTAAAATATTATAAAATCAGGCAGGGATTTCTTTTTTGTTTTGTTTTTGTTTTTGTTTTTGATTTGAGATGCCTGTTGTCGCTCCCCCTCTTCATGGAGGAACGACACTAAACCCTGCCTAGGCTTCATATCCTAGTCACAGCACCATTATGTCGTTCCCCGTCTTCGTGGAGGAACGACACAGGACCCTGCACTGTTCTTTTGTCTGCTCGGCCCTTCCCGGGTTTGCTGCTGGTTCTTCCCGGGTTGGCTGCCATCCCTTCCACCTCCATGGAAGGGCGGTTCCCCCTGGTCACTTTCCCCACTTCCGCAGGGGAGCGGCACACCGCCGGCCGGCTCTCTCGGGGGCTGCACAGGTGTTCCTTCAGATAGATGTTCCCCTTAGATGTTCCTCGTGCATGCTGTCTCTCTCCTCCTTTATAGTCCTCCTCCGCCAATCCCAACTCGGCTGCCCACACGCCGAGCATGCTGCTTTCCTCCAATCAGGAGCAGGATCAGCTCCTGGAGGTCATCACTCAAGTTGGCAAGAGGCAGCTGCGTAGAAGCTGTTTTCTCCTCTCCCAGCGCCATATTGTGGGAGAGCAGATGCATAGAATAAGTCTTAATTCCAGTAACTCAGTCCAGTCCGGGTTGCTCCCCACAGATCCCCCTTTCTTTTTATTTTTTGGCGTTGATACGCACCTGTCTTCGGTGTCCCGCGGCACACACTCTGCTCTGCTTGCTAGAGTTGTCCACAGGTGCTTACAAGCCCTACCAATAAGGCAAACCGAATCCGGGTCCTCTCTTCGCCATGTTGCAAGGAGGTTTTTAGGCGCTGATGCGTGCCTGTGTTCGGTGCCCCGCAGCGCATGCTCTGCTCTGCCTGCAGGTGCTTACAAGTCCTATCAGGCAAACCGAATCCAAGCCTTCTCATTGCCGTATTGTGGGGAGACTCATTGATGTTGATTCGTGCCTGTCTTCGGTGACCTGCAGCCGCCCACAGGTGCTTATCGTCTTACTAATAAGGCAGACCGAATCCAAGCCTTCTCATTGCGGTATTGTGGGGAGACTTATTGATGTTAATTCGTGCCTGTCTTCGGTGACCTGCAGCGCATAAGCTGCTAGCCTCCCACAGGTGCTCACCGCCTTCCTAATCAGGCAGACCGAATCCAAGCTCTCTCATTGCCGTGTTGTGGGGAGGCCTTATTTTTCTCTATTTCTCTATCTCCGGGCATTCCTATTTCTCCCATTTTACTTCTAAACTTCTGTTTCTCTTATCCCTGCGGCTTCCTGGCGCCCGCCCCGAGGCTGCTTCTCGGCGCATCGCCGCCCCGCGGCAGCTTCCTGGCTCTGAGCCGCTTCAGCCCGCGCTTCTCTCATCTGTGCGGCTTTCTGGCGCCCGCCCTGCGGCGGGCTCCCGGCTCTGTGCAGCTCAGCTTCGCGCGCACACTCTGCGGTCTCCACGCCCTTCACGCCCGCAACACGGCCTCGCGCCAGCCCCGCGTTCCCTATCTATTCACGCCCTGTGCTCTCTCTGCACGCGGCAGCTTCCGCGAATCACACAGCGTAGCTCACGTTTCCGCCACCACTGGTATTCAGTCCAAGTTCCCCGGACTAACCTGGCGAATTCCAACCTGGCGGCCCACGTCTCCGCCTCTGGTTCCAGATTTTCGCCTTTTGCTCCCCGGGCTGACTTGAAGAATTCCAAGCTGGCTTACGACTCCGCCTTGGCCTGCACTCGCGGCTTCATCCTCCCTAACATTTTTCTCTACCCGGTATGTTTCCCTAAGTTTTCTTCCAACAATATTCCTCCCTCATTTCTCCTGGCTTCTCCCCACAGTCCGTATCTGAGTCTGTTTGTTCTAGTTTTCACTTTCGCTTTCAATCTCCTAGCTTCCCAACCATAGTCCGCATCCGAGTCTAAGTTTCTTCTTGCTTTCACTTTAAATCCTAACTTCTTTCCCACAGTCCGTATCCGAGTCTATGCCTAGGCTTTCAATAGCTTCTTCCGGCACCTTTTCTGTCCGGCTTTTCCCTAGGCTTTTTGCTAGTCTCTCTCTCCGGTATTTTCCACTTCTTCCCGTTTCTTCCCTCCTAAGTTTCCTATCCGAGTCACGGCACCATTATGTCGCTCCCCCTCTTCATGGAGGAATGACACTAAGCCCTGCCTAGTCTTCATATCCGAGTCACGGCACCATTATGTCGCTCCCCGTCTTCGTGGAGGAACGACACAGGACCCTGCGCTGTTCTTTTGTCTGCTCGGCCCTTCCCGGGTTTGCTGCTGGTTCTTCCCGGGTTGGCTACTGTCCCTTCCACCTCCGTGGAAGGGCGGTTCCCCCTGGTCACTTTCCCCACTTCCGCAGGGGAGCGGCACACCGCCGGCCGGCTCTCTTGGGGGCTGCACAGGTGTTCCTTCAGATAGATGTTCCCCTTAGATGTTCCTCGTGCATGCTGTCTCTCTCCTCCTTTATAGTCCTCCTCCGCCAATCCCAACTCGGCTGCCCACACGCCGAGCATGCTGCTTTCCTCCAATCAGGAGCAGGATCAGCTCCTGGAGGTCATCACTCAAGTTGGCAAGAGGCAGCTGCGTAGAAGCTGTTTTCTCCTCTCCCAGCGCCATATTGTGGGAGAGCAGATGCATAGAATAAGTCTTAATTCCAGTAACTTAGTCTAGTCCGGGTTGCTCCCCACACCTGTGTGTATCAATATTGCTACAAATGTAGTTTTGTTGAGCTTTTATACCTTTGTCAAACCAATGGTCAACAATGTTATACTACTATAGTCTGAATGACTTGTGATTATTTTAAAATTTACTGTACATGAGTGAAAAAAAAAACCTGAGGCATAGAAACTATCAAGTCATGAAATTTTGATTGATAGGAGACTATTAAATAGTCCTTCAATCTTGTCCTTTCTTATTATTCTGTTTAGATTTAAATTTTATTCAATTTTGGTAGTTTTTGTGTATACAGGGATTACCTATTTTTTCTAGATTTTCCAATTTGAAACGTGCATTTTTCAGTTTCATATGATCCTTTGTATTTCTGTGATATCAGTCATAATGTCTCCTGTTTCACTACCTTTTTTATTTATTTCAGATTTGTCTCTTTTTCTTTGTTAGCCTAGCTAACGTTTGCTGATTTTGTTTTTTTCAAAAACTTAACTTTTATTTTGTTGATTTTTTTGCTAAATTTTGTTTATCTGTGCTGCAATCTTTGTTATTTCTTTCCTTCCATGAGTTTTGAGTTTGATTGATTCTTGCTTTTCTAGGGTCTTAAGGCACATGAGTATGCTGTTTATATAAAATCTTCTACATTTCTGATGTAAACATTTATTGCTATAAACTTTCCTCTTAGAACTGTTTTTAATACATCCCGAAGTTTTCATATTTTGTACTTTTATGTGTTTCAAAATTTTTTTTTATTTTCCTTTTAATTTTTTCAGTGACTCATTGTTTTTTCTGGATAATATCATTCAGTTTCCATGTAATTGTATAATTCTCATTATTCTTGTTGATAGAGTTTTTGTATTTTTAAATTTATTGCAGCTTTTATGTGGCCTAACATATGCTCTATGCTGGAGAAATCTATGTGCTGATTTTAAGAATGTGTATTCTAGGGTATGTTCTAAAAATGCCTGGCAAGTGTGTTTGGCACATAATGTAGAATAACCCTGGTATATTTTATTTTCCATGTGAGTTAACTATCCATTGTTGAAAATAGGATATTGAAGACCAAAACTACCACTGGGTTCCATTTTCTCCCTTTTAACCAGTAATATTTGATTTTTACATTTGAACATTCCAGTATTGAGTGCCTCTATATTTATAATTCTGTTATTTTCTCACTGAACTTGAACTGGTCCACTTATTGTTATATAATGTCTTCATTCATACATATCTTAAATTGGGCTATTTTATCTGGTATAAATATAGCTATGCTTTGCTTTTGGTTCTGTTTGTGTGGAATGTCATTTTTCATTCCTTCATTTTTACTCTGTCTCTGTTTTATAATAAAGTGAGTTTCATTTGGTAACATATATTTGTGACTTTTTTTTATTGTTTGGCCAGTTTATATCTTTGTTATCTTTAACTTATCTTTTGTGCTGTTAATGTGATGGGGATCCTTTCTATGCGATGTGATGTTTTGTCTTGCTGTTTTTAGAATTTGTCTTGTATTATTTATAGCTTGAATATAAGCCTTGCAGATGACCTTTGTGAGTTGAGTCTATTTGGCACCCTTTGACTTTTAGAATCATGTCCATTGCTCTTTCAAATGTGGGGAATTTTCAGCTATTATTAAATCAAATAAATTTTTTTTAAAAGATTTTATTTATTTATTTGAGAGGTGGAGTTACAGTGAGAGAGAGAGAGACAGAGAGAAAGGTCTTCCTTCAGTTGATTCACTCTCCAAATGGCCGCAATGGCCAGAGCTGCGCCGATCCGAAGCCAGGAGCCAAGAGCTTCTTCCAGGTCTCCCACATGGGTGCAGGGGCCCAAGGACTTGGGACATCTTCTACTGCTTTCCCAGGCCATAGCAGAGAGCTTGATTGGAAGAGGAGCAACCGGGACTAGAACCGGTGTCCATATGGGATGCTGGCGCCGTCAGCGGAGGATTAACTTACTGTGCCACAGCACAAGCCCTTTCATCAAATAAGTTTTAAAAATATATTGATTTATTTTTACTTATTTGAAAGGAAGAGAGACAGAGATAACTTCTGTATGTTGGCTCAAGTCTCAGATGCCCATAATAGCCGTGGTGGGCCAGGCTGAAACCAGGAACTAGAAATTCAGTCTAGGTCCGCCACACAGGGGTCAGGGACCCAAGCACTTGAGGCATAACTTAATGCCTTCTAGGGTGTACCTTAGAAGGCAGCAGAAATCAGAAGTAGAGACAGACATTAAGCGGTTTTTTAATTCCATTATACCTCTCATATCTTTCTGGAAATCCCATAAAATGAATATTTTTCATTTAATGGTCCCATAAATTTGTTTTTTTTTTTTCATTTTTTAATCTCTTCCCCTATAATTTTGTCTGATGAGTTATTTTAAAAGATATGTCTTCAAGTTCAGAATTTCTCTTCTCTATTGTTGATGTTCTCAACTTGGGCCCTGCACCCCATGGCAGACCAGGATAAGTACCTGGCTTCTGCCATCGGATCAGCACGGTGCGCCAGCCACAGCGCGCTGGCGGTGGCGGCCATTGGAGGGTGAACCAATGGCAAAGGAAGACCTTTCTCTCTGTCTCTCTCTCTCACTGTCCACTCTGCCTGTCAAAAAATAAAAAATAAAAAAAAATTATCAAATTATCCAACTTCAAAATTACCATTAATTTTCAAAAATAATATCTATTTTCATGTTGAATTTCAAATTTATGTTATGACTTGTTTCCCTCATTTGACTGAGTTGTCTTCTTGTATTCTCTTACGTCACAGAGTTTAGTAAGAATCATTATTTTGAATTCACTTTCAGGCATTTCACAGATTTTCTGTATAGGTGAGGAATACTTCTGGAGAATTCTTGTGTTCATTTGTAGGTGTTTTCCTTACATTTTCATGCTTTCTGTGTCCCTATGTTGCATCTGCAAACAAGCAACTTTTCCAAGGTTATGGACTAGCTTTCACAGAGGTAGATTCTATATTTGTAGTTTAGGAAACGATTCATATATTTAGGCCTTTGGATATGTATTTTATTCATTCAAATATTTATGTATGCTGAAACCATAGATAAAAAAGCATATTTACATAGAAATAAAAGTTTTAAACAAAATGGAAAGGAAATATAATAAAGATATAAGTATATAATTACCAGAAAATATACTCTGGAAATTATAAATGTGTACTCTTAGATGCAATTGGAATTTATGAATTGTCAGGATTTGTAGAGTTTAGGATGATGTCATGAAACGTCTGTTAATTAAGTGTATTAGGGATAATGAAAATATCTGAATGTATTGACCTTACTTAAAAAGAATCTTACAGGGGTCTGGCTCTGTGGCACAGTAGGTTAAAGACCCAGCCTGCAACGCCAGCATCCCAAATGGGTGCTGGTTCAAGTCCCAGCAGTTCCACTTCTGATCCAGTTCCCTGCAAATGAACCAGGGAAAGCAGCAGAGGATGGCCCAATTCTTTGGGCCCCTGTACCCACGTAAGAGACCCAGAAGAAGCTTCTGGCTCCTGGCTTCATAGAGGTTCAGCTCTGGCTGTTGCAGCCATTTGAGGAGAGAACCAGCTGTTGGAAGACCTCTCTCTCTTTTTTTGACAGGCAGAGTGGACAGTGAGAGAGACAGAGAGAAAGGTCTTCCTTTTGTCGTTGGTTCACCCTCCAATGGCCACCGCGGCCGGCGCACTGCGGCCGGTGCATCGCGCTGATCCGAAGCCAGATGCCAGGTGCTTCTTCTGGTCTCCCATGCGGGTGCAAGGACTTGGGCCATCCTCCACTGCACTCCCGGACCATAGCAGAGTGCTGGCCTGGAACAGGGACAACCGGGACAGAATCCGGTGCCCCGACTGGGACTAGAACCCGGTGTGCCGGCACTGCAGGCAGAGGATTAGCCTATTGAGCCGCGGCGCTGGCCGTTGTAACTCTTTCAAATAGATAAATAAATCTTTTTAAAAAGCCTTTCAGCAAATCCAGACCTTGCTATTTTTGTATAATATTGACTCCGATATGATCCCTAATACACTTTCCAACCTTCATCTTTATTCTGTATATACGAACAATATGAATTATTCTAGTGAAATTTTTAAGGTAAATATATATAAGATATTTTTACTACAAAACATAATCAATTGAAAAGATCATTGCCAATTACTTTACATTTTTTGATGTTAAGTTTTTGAGATGCAGTGTGCATTTACACTTAAAGCACATTCCAAAATTGGACTAACTGCATTTCAATTGTTCATTAGATATATATGACTTGTAGCTACCATATTCAGCAAATCTTCTCAGGAACATTTGTCACAACATGATGATCTGGCGCCCCTTTCTCCAACTCCCGTGAAATTATGTGTCAGTGTTAAGAACATTTCTGGTATATTAAGGAGAATTTAACAAAAGTTCTTCTGAGCAATCACCTACCCTATTTCTGAACTGAGTGATTTTGTACTATTTTATTTTTATACTTTATCAGCGAAATTGCTATAATAATCCTACCTAGTAATGATGTTATCAGATTCTTAAGAACATTAAGCAAAAATGATCACACGTAAGGCATATATTGCTCAATAGGAACTGGCTGTAACTACGAAATCAGTAACATTAGTTGTTGAAGGTGGAGTAGAATATTGTGGGCTGAATAATTTTCCTATTTTTGTCAAAAAAGGTTATTATTGTTTGCATATTGCTATCGCTTGAACAGGATTTGGTTTCCAAAATCATGTAGCTATCCTCCCCTCCCCGTGAATAAATTAATGGTACTACAAGTGTGGAAACGTAATCGAATCATGTTGTTTTGGAGGTGAGCCTTGTGGGAGGTTCTTAAGCTATTGGGGTGTACCCTGAGAAAGTAGCTCTCATGGAAGTGTTGGTTATAAAAGCCAGAGATGGTGGCTTTATATATATATATATATATATATATATATATATATAAAGTATATACATATAAATTATATTATATATATATAAACCTACCCACCTTTGCTTCCCAGTCTACCATCAAATTCAGATAGAAAAATCTCCTGTTTTCCTACAGCATTTCCTAACAAGAAGTATTTCACATAGATTTGTATTGGTTGGGGGTAAGAATTTTATATGTCAGTTTAATATTTTTGTATTCCAGTATTTACAGGCTTTTTATGTGTTCAACTTGATATCCTGAATTAAAAACAATGGTCAGAAAAAAACAGTCTACGTTGGGTCCACCCATTATTTCTGCTTTCTTCCTTTGCCAATTTTCTCTGTTCCCATTTGGTGTTCTGTGCTACCTGGTGACTCTGGCATCAGGACCAAACAATAGGGCCCACTCAATCTTGGACCTAGAACCTCAAAAACTGTGTATCTCTCCCAAACTAGGAGCCAAAATCAACCTCTTTTCCTCATAAGTAGTTGTTTCATGTATTTCATCATAATTATATACATATTCATATCCAATAATCCAAAGTTATAACTCCCAATAGCTAAATTTAACTGTATTGCATTTAATGTTTTAAATTACAGGGAACAACTAATTAATAATTCTAGAGAACATAAGTTTTCAAAATTCTTTGAGCTTATTTTCAATTTATGAATCACAAGACATTCAATAAGTATTTTCCAGACAATTGCTCCCTCTTTTTCTCTGGCTGAGAACTGAACACATTGAAAGTCATGACTTGTATTTCCCAGTGTTCACTTAATTAGCTTAGTACACTAACCAAGTAAAAACGCAGTGATATTCAAATATTTCAGGGTACTATTTAGGTTAATCCTATGCAAGTTAGTATCCAGAAAAAAATTGAGATAAAGAAACTAACCTCAGAATTATTAAATTACAGGCTAAAAGTCCATAATATGAGTTATAGTCACAATCTATTTATTATGCCTTCTGCCATGATATAGCTCTTGAAAGCAAAGGGCATAGAATAACTCTTTTTTTTTTTTTGGAATAACTCTTTAAATTGAGTAGTTCAGTAAAATTTAAATTTAAAATTTATTTTTCATTTTCAGAAAAAAACTTAAGAAGAAATAAATTTGAATACAAGTGATGGAGAAAATTTACAAAAATTAGATTCAGAAATCTTCCTGTGCCTATGATTAAAAGTAAAGGGAGATTACTGATGCCATAGACAGGAGTGTCAATTGGTAAAGTCAACAACAGGAGTCACTGTGCACTTACTCCTCATGTAGGATCTCTGTCCTTAATGTGCTGTGCATTGAGATTTAATGCTATAACGAGTACTCAAATAATATATTTCACTTTGTGTTTCTATGGGGGTGCAAACTGTTGAAATCTTTACTTAATGCATACTAAACTGATCCTCTGTAAAAAAAAAAAAAAAAAAAAAAAAAAAGAAAAGAAAAGAAAAGAAAAGAAAAGAAAAGAAAAGAAACTATCAACTCCCAACTTGACTCTCACTGGGATTAAACATGACAATAGGTCTGATCTGATTTCATCATCATTAAAAAAAAAAATCATCTATTATTCTTCACTTTATGTTTCTGTGTGGGAGCAAACTGTTGAAATCCTTACTTAATGTATACTAAGCTGATCTTCTGTATATTAAGATAATCGAAAATGAATCTTGATGTGAATGGAAGGGGAGAGGGAGTGGGAAAGGGGAGGGTTGTGGGTGGGAGGGACGGTATGGGGGGGAAGCCATAGTAATCCATTATTCGTACTTTGGAAACGTATATTCATTAAATAAAAGTTAAAAAAAAAAAAGAACCTAAAAAAAAAAAAAACCTTCACTTTCTAAATTTACACATTTTAAAATTCAGAATTCAGCTATCATTATAACTGACTCAGTTTATAACAATGACTAATCATTTTGGAAGTCAACAACAAAGGAATGTATTTGTTTGTATTTTGATTCTAAAATATTGACAGCTGTCTTGCCTTCACATGAGTCATAAAGTCAATATTGGGTGTTTTAACTACACTCTCATGATGTTCATACTATTCTTTAAATATGTACTTCCTAAATCAAAGCAAGCTGTATTTTCAGATTCCCCTAAATTTTAATTTATTTTCTGAAAAGAGGTATTATTTATAAATAAAATGTTCCATCACATTCAACAATAAAAAAAAAAAATAAAAGTAATGATTGCATCATTAGTATTATCTAAAAAGAACTCAAATATTTTGACAAAGATATTTCATATCACTCATTCAAAATAAGTACCTTAAAATATTTTTGTGGGAGAACAAGCATTAATTTACTACAACAGATTCTCCAAATCTCAAAGTTTTATTTTCAAAAATTGTTATCACATCACATGGATACATTACTTGAATACATAGGTTGATATGGTGACTAACACATGGTGGAACTGGTAGAGGCACAAATATAGTGAGTCTAAAGAATCCATGTAGCATTCTCTAAGAGGCATAATTACCATTTCTATAGTTAAGAAGTATAAACTATACTTACATAGTTAAGAATTATAAAAACTAGGCAAAATTGAAATGAAATTTGGAATCTATACTGCTTTTTTTTTTTTAAAGATTTATTTTATTTATTTGAAACAGAGTTACAGAGAGAAAGGGAGAGCTAGAGCTAGATCTTCCATCAGCTAGTTCACTCCCCAAACGGCCAAACAGCTGGGGGCTGGCCCAGGCTAAAGCCTGGAGCCAGGAGTTTCTTCCTGGTCTCCCACATAGATGCAGGGGCTCAACCACTTGGGCCATTCCCTGATGCTTTCCCAAGCACATTAGCAGGGAGCTGGATTGGAAGTGGAGCAGCCAGGACCTGAACAAGCGCCCATATGGGAATCCAGTGCTACAGGTGGCAGCTTAACCTGCTATGCCAGAGCACCAGCCCCCAGAGTTTATATTTCAAAGCATGGTAAGAAATACATGAAAAAATGATATGGTATTCCTTAAAATTTATTTTGAGAGTTGTGTTTACTTTGTAATGTTACACAAAACAAGGATCTATATTTTTGGTACTTAGGGCATTGAGATATCTTAATCTGACCCTACTCATTATGCAGATAATGAGCCATGTATGGATTTGTGCCTGATTGACCATGAACAAATTAAAGAAACTATTTCAGGCCCCTAAAAATTATTAGGGCTATTAAGTCTGAAATAGGACACAGAAAATAAATGATCCCCTGCTAAAGTTGTTTCAGTGCCTGCAAGGAAGGAATTGGATGGGGTGGGCCCTGAAAGTTTATCAAGAAATTAAGATGCAATGCAAGTAGAGGTGGTACCAAATGCAAAAAGATGGAAGCCTTTTCCTCCATACTCCTTATGTGTTCCTGTTTGTTTTCACAAAGAGAATGTCCTGTTATTCTTGACCACTCTTCTTCATTGGAAAGAGAAAACCAACAGTTTATGTGCTAATGAATTAATAATGAATTATGAATGTTTAATTGAACATTCTTTGATTATCAGATACTAAAGGGGTCAGCTTAAAACTATGCATGCCTTTTATTAATAAAGGAAAATGTAGGATGCTCATTCATTTTTAAATCTTCCTATAACTACTAAAAGAATCAGAGGGTAAGTACTTACCTGCTCTCTAATTATTATGAATTTTTTCAGATTACCTTTCCTTTCATCAGTTACATTCTTGATAATTTCCACAACTGTGCACATTATATTTTCATATACTTAGTAAATTACTACTAATAAAATCTATTAATTATGAATAAATATGTGTGTGATTTAGATAATATCTGAAGTTAGGAGATTTAGCTTATTTCTGGGCTACTTATATTGAGTTGATAACATACCGTAGTACTATAACGATAATTTAAAGTCTACTAATGAGATATTTGATCAAATGGCCTATGTTTTCCAAGCCATTAGGAAAGAGGTTAACTAATTTGTTCGTGATTATTAGAAGTACATGAGTGTGAGATATTACTTAATCCTAAACAAAAGAAAATTGGTTTATTTAGTATTAGGATTTCCACTTATGCTACTTAATTATTTGTTTCACTTTTTCAACACAATCCACTTACTGTTTTCTTTGCTTCCCTTTGACCATTACTTTCATTGTCAAAACAAGGAGTTTCAAGTTTGCATAGTACATTATTTCCAATTACCTTGTATGCATTATTTTACCTCTTCCCCACAACATCTTTGTGTGGTAAGTTGAGTAGGGCTTATTTTCTAACCTTTACTAATAATGAAAATACATCATTTTGTTAAAAAGTTAAGAATCAACCACAAGCCTTTCTAAATATTATTGTTCATTTATTTTTGAATGACAGAGTAAGAGAGAGACAAAGAGAGCACTCCCATACGCTTGTTTACTCTCCCAAATGCCTGCAAGACAGGGTCTAAAGCAGGAGCCAGGAGCTCCATCCAGGTCTCCCATATGGGTGGCAGGGACCCAAGTAGTTAAGCCATCATCTGCTGCCTCCAGGGTTTACGTTAACAGAAAACTGAATTGAAAGTGGAAATGGAACTCAAATCCAGGCCCCTGCCAATGTGGGATGTGGACATCCCAAGGGGTACCTTAACTAGCTGCACCAAAATGCTCACCCCGAAATAGTCCTTTTTATTCAAGCCATGGGTTTTTTTCCATCATGTTTTCTATATAATTTCTATCTAATTTCTGTAAGTTGCAGATATTTTGTTATTTTATTTTCAACACATTTATAATTTCAGGATTATATTTATGAAAAGAGAATAGAAAACATAAAAATTAGAATTTTAAAAAGTCATGCTCAAAAATTTTGTTTTTGCTGAATTACTCAACTCCTTTCATCTCACCTGGACATTATTAGTTAAAATGTGTTTAGTTACTAAATAGAATATTTCATCTTCCAATGTAAATGTTCTAATTTTATGTAACATTCTCTTGGTAATATGAGGGGGTCTTCAAAAAAATCCATGGAAATTGCATATTATGAAGAAACTTAAAAAATCTATGCATAAATTTCAAAAATTGCTTTCCACTACATTCATCTTTTAATTCATTTATTTCAGAAACTTTCTGAAGGCTGCTCTTATGAACATAAAAATTTAGAACTTTAGGCAAATGATAAATTATAAAACATTTGGATATGTAGCAAAAGCACATTAAACATAAGATATGATTTATGTCTCCCCAAATAGCAATTAAATATTTTAATATATAAAATTCAGTATTTCTATTCATATTTTATTTCATTTATTTTTATGTCCAAATTATCCATAAAAATTTATAATATTTTACCTATGCTTGTGCATCCACACCACTTGTATATTGTATACATAAGCTTGTTTATATGGTTAAATTATTATTTTAAATATTGTCTTCCCCACTCGGGATCATCATACATTTTAAATATTTTAAGAATATTATTAAAGTCCATTTATTATATACAAAATTATACAGACTTGATATAGTAAGGTTGATATAGCCATTCCTTAAAGCTGAACTTTACTTTTTTCAGTATATTGTTATCTCATATATTAAATTATCATTATTCATATTTCATATCTTATCTTATAACAAGGACATTTGCTTTCCTTTCTATAAGGAGTCATAGTGCTTTTTTTTTTTTTTTTTTTTTTTTTTTGACAGGCAGAGTGGACAGTGAGAGAGAGAGAGTGAGAAAGGTCTTCCTTTTTCTGTTGGTTCACCCCCAATGGCCGCTGCGGCGGGTGCACCGCGCTGATCTGAAGCCCGGAGCCAGGTGCTTCTCCTGGTCTTCCATGCGGGTGCAGGGCCCAAGCACTTGGGCCATCCTCCACTGCAATCCCAGGCCACAGCAGAGAGCTGGACAGGAAGAGGAGCAACTGGGAGGAGTTATAGTGCTTTTCAAATTCAATCTTCATTATGTTTTCTTCCTAATTGCAGATCATTTTCCCAGAACATAAATACTTTCAAAACGTTTTCAGATCCCCAAAGGTACTCATGAACTAGTCCCTGGTTGATTTGCTGTCCTCATAACATTTACTGATTTTCACGACTTTGCAGTAACATCAGGCACCCACCTTCCCACACCATTGACTTCATGATCATTGTTCCCCTGCTATTCTTTCCACAGGTGCTTATCCTGGATAATAACATAACAGTAGCTAAAACTCTTGAAAATAATGTGCAATCGATTTAAGAAAGCAAATTGCCAAAGACTTGGTGCCTTCATATTATGTTGTAGCCCTAATCCATCATATGCCTATTTTTGAGGTTGAGCCTTTTAGAAGGAAAATAAAGTTAAATACAGTCATGAGGGTGGAGCTCTAATCTTACAGGGTTGATGGCCTTATAGAAAGAGCTTATGGAAATAGACATAAAACACCATTTTTATATCTCTCTCCACTGCATAAAGACACAGCAAAAAAGGCCACCACCTGCAAGACAAAAAGAGAGTGCTCACCAAAAGTAAAACTCTACCATAACCTTGACCTTAGAATTTCCAAATTCCAAATCTTACACGAAATAAATTTCTGAATTTGAGCCATGCAGTCTATGATATTTTAATAGGAGCTTAAGAGGATTACGATTTGGATGCTGAAAGGGGTTCTTGTGTAACAAATGTCTAAAATGGTGGTAGCAGCTTTGGAACAGAGTATTGGATAGAGGCTGGAAGAGTTTTGAGATGTATGCTAGGAGTATGGACCTAAGAGGATATTCTGCTGAGATCTCAGAATGGGAAAGTCAAATTTGGTTACAAAATGCCTACATTCTGGCTGGCGCCACTGCTCACTTGGTTAATCCTCCGCCTGTGGCGCCGGCACTCCGGGTTCTAGTCCCGGTTGGGGCGCCTGATTCTGTCCCGGTTGCTCCTCTTCCAGTCCAGCTCTCTGCTGTGGCCCGGGAAGGCAGTGGAGGATGGCTCAAGTGCTTGGGCCCTGCACCCGCATGGGAGACCAGGAGGAAGCACCTGGCTCCTGGCTTCGGATCAGCGCAGCTCCGGCCGTAGTGGCCATTTGGGGGGGTGAACCAATGAAAGGAGGACCTTTGTCTCTCTCTCTCACTATCTAACTCTGCCTGTCCAAAAAAAAAAAAAAAAAAAAAAAAAGGAAAAGAAAAAAAATGCCTATATTTCTTTGTGGAAGGTAGACTTGAGAACAATGAAGAATTTAGCAGAGGAGCTGTCTAAGCAAAACACTGAAGGTACAGCTTATGTCCTTTTTCTGTTTATAGTAATATAGTAATATGTGAGGAGACAGATGAACTGATAAAAGAAATTGTTAGGCATAAATAAAGAATTTTGAGTTATGGAAAACTTTCAATTTATGTATGTTATAAAAATGAGAAATTTTCTCTGAAAAGAAATTTAAGTAATGTTCGTTTGATAAACAGATCCTAAGTTTGACTCATGGACTTAGTCAGCTATTTCAGCAGAAGTCAGGAATGGAGTTGGGATTTTACTAGCACAAACATTGCCAGCTAGGACTTAAGAGCACAGCAAAATAAAATAAAATAAAATAAAATAAAATAAAATAAAATAAAATAAAGGAAGTTATCAGAATTCTGCATCTAAGAGACTAGACTTTAGAGCCATTTGGCTACAAACGTGTGTACTATACTTCAAGGAAAGGGAAGAATGAACCCAAAGGCAGTTCAGAGATCATCAGGGCTGCTTTCTTAGTTTCAGAAGTAGTCATTCTACTTTAAGAGAAAAGATGAACTCCAGCCATGGTTGTGGTGATGGGGGATCCCTGAAGCCTCAGAGGTACAGCTGGAGGCATTGTCACCACTCATCAGAGCCACAGGGCAGGATAGCAACCCCTGTGGATCTGGAAGATGTAAAATCAATGAAATCAGGTTACTGTCATCCTTTGAGATACAACTGGGGGCTGATGCTGTGGTGCAGCAGGTTACGCTGTCACCTGTGATGCTCGTATCCCATATGGGCATCAGTTCGAGTCCAGGTTCTCTACTTCTTACACAGCTCCCTTTTAATGTGCCTGGGAAAGCAGCAGAAAATGGACTAAGTGCATGGTACCCTGCACCCATGTGGGTACCCCGTACCTGGGAGAAGTTCTTGGCCTTTGCCTGGCCCACTTCCAGCTGTTGCAGCCATCTGGGGAGTGTACCTGTAGATGGAAGACCTCTCTCTCTCTCTCTCTCTCTCTCTCTCTTTGACATGTGAGGACACAAGAGGGCAACTGTCTGCAAATCAGGAAAAGAGCCCTCATGAGAAACTAAATCCTGCCAGAACTTAGATTTTAGACTTTTCAGTATCCAGAACTATCAGAAGAATGTTTCTTGTTTAGACAACAATTCTGTTTTGTCATAACAGTGGAACTGACTAACACACTGATTGAAAGCAACAATAATGATTAATAAGTAGATTAAATAAAAGGTTATATATTACTAACATAGTAAGTCTTATACTTGATATGAGTAACAAATATAAATATATTGATGTATATAACATACAGATTAAAGCACAGAGCTTTAAAAGCATCAGGCAATTTGATAATCAAATAACTAATTAAGAATATAACCAAGTCATTTGACTTCTCCTGGAAACTTCTATTCATCCTCCAGGCTTCAACTTTCATCACATCTTCTTGAATGAAGTACAGGTATAACCACACACTAATTTAGATAAGCCTATTTTGTGCTGTTTTTAAAAATAGAACTTAATATTTAATTTGCATTTTGGTTTAGCAGTGTTAAGTCCTATCATTTTGGAATCTTATGAGAATAGAAATCTCTCTCTGTCTCTCATTTTCAAGTAGGATCAAGGTAGCCATTGCTTACTAAAGTTCAACAAATACTTGTTGAATAGATGAAATTTTGACATGGGTTTCAAATATTTCATTGAAATATATTCAGGGATTTGGAATTGTTGAGAAAACCTATCATTTATATGTGATGGCTAGTTTCATGACTCAACTTGACAGGATCAAATCCAAGTTAAACATTATTTCTGAGTGTATCTGTGAGGTTGTTTATGGAAAAGATTATTATTTCAATCAGTAGACTGAGTAAAGCCAATGATAGTACCTACTACAGCCCGAGGCTATATGGGACCACTGTCATATATGCAGTCTGTTGTTGATGGAGCAGTAATTACATGGCACAAAATAAATTCGTTTTAAATAAAAGAAAATGCTTGCATAAATGGAAATACTTGCAGTTACTCTAGCAGTTGAAACAATTTAATAAGATACAAGCACATTAACACAATACAACATGGAGATATTAAGATATTATGATAAAGAAGTAAAAGTAAATAAAGCTGGTGGCAAGACTGATTGTAGAGTGGAAATATATATGTTTTAATTCATACCTTAATATATATATGTGCAAAAAGTAAATACTGATTAAATACTTTTTTAAAAAAAGAATATTTTAAAAAATATTTTAGAGGCAGAGAGACAGAGAGAAAGAGACAGATAGGCAGAAATAGAACTTCTATCAGCTGGTTCACTCCCTAAAGTTTCAAGTAGTTGGGGGTCCTGCCTCATACATGGAGACCTGGATTGAGTTCCCAGCTCCTAGCTCCTAGCTTTGATTTCTCAGCTGTACTGAGGAGTAAGTGATACAACGCATATCATGTACTTAGCAGTAAACCTGGCAAACCGATAGTAAGTAATCCAAAAGTATTGACTAAAGCAATAGAAATAATACTATTATCATAAAGTATATTTATATATGTAGGTAAAGAAAGGAAACAGAGAGCAATGGAAACAATGCAAATTGTTAGACTAGTATTGGAAATCATTTCTTTAAAAAATAGTACAATAATGCAATTTAAAACTCTTACATTAAAAAAATCAACTCTGTTGCAATGAAATTTTAGAGCAAGGACTTATCCCATCCCATAAAACATGCCTTTCAAAATTGATTTTCATGCACACACAGATATAACACATACATACACAAAAATAAAGGCACTACAAGTTTCTGTTTATACAGAATGTGTACAATTTTCTCAATCAGCTGCTTTGAGAAATCCAATTTCTAACCTACAAAGTTGAATTTTTCTATATTATGAAAAAAATGTATAAAAGAAGCTATTGTAATGACATGAAAAGCAGATACAAGAGTGCATCTCCAAGAAGCTTGTCATCTTGTAGAAAACCAAGTGTGAAATAACAGGCACTGAAAATGATGTAGGTGACACCATATACAAAACAATTTCTTTAGCCAGCTACTTTTCCTGGCTTCTAATGTCACCAACAGAAATAAATCAAATAAGTGATTCAGGGTACTAATATCTTTGTTGATTTTCAACACTTTACAAAATTCTTATGGATTATTGCAAAAATAACAAATCTAGGGCCGGCACTGTGGTGTAACAGATTGAGCAGACATCTGCAACACAGACAGTATGAAGTTCCTGGTTACTGGCTTTGGTCTGGTACAGCCCCAGCTGCTGCAGCCATTTAGGGAGTGAACTAGTAGATGGAAGACCTATGTCTCCCAGTCTGTCTCTTCAAATCTGCCTTTCAAATAAATAAAATAAATCTTAAATAAAATAATAAATCTAACATATTTACTTGGTAAGTTTGCTATACAAGTATTTCAACCAAAGGGATTCAAATTGTAATGTGATTTTAACCTCACAACCTATCTGAAGAGTGGCTATATCTGTAATGCTACATATTAGGTAAAAAAAAAATCTTTAATCATAAGTTGTATGTGATGTGATTTTAATTCTAAAGCAAGAACCCTTTCCTAGCAATATACTGCCTACACATACAGGAAAAAGAGGCAAATGGAAAATTTATATAAGAAACAACCACAGTGAGGAGTTGTTTCTGCATACAAGAATAAAAAATATTTTTTAAAATGAACAAAATATCTATGCTATCTAAAAGCATGTCATTTTTGTCTGGCGCTATTGTGCAGTGGGTTAACATCCTGGCCTGAAGCGCCAGCATCCCATATGGGCGCTGGTTTGCGACTGGGTTGCTCCACTTCCCATCCAGCTCCCTGCTATGGCCTGGGAAAGCAGTAGAAGATGACCCAAGTCCTTGGGCACCTGCACCCACGTGGGAGACCCAGAGGAAGCTCCTGGCTCCTGGCTTTGGATCGGCGCAGCTCTGGCCATTGCAGCCAATTGGGAGTGAACCATCAGATGGAAGACCTCTCTCTCTCTCTCTCTCTCTCTCTCTCTCTCTCTGCCTCTCCTATGTAACTCTGACTTTCAAATAAATAAATAAATCTGTAAAAAAATTTCATTTTTCCCTTATGAATTAATCAGTATCCAATATACCTATTTTAGAAGAAATGCATAGAAAGGTCTCTTGGACATACAAAGAAGTTACCCTTGGTTTATTCACTACTATGCAAAGAGGCTTGATTATTTGGATATAGGAGTCAGTTTATTTTAGTCAGTGGACATCACTACCCATGAATAATGGCCTTGATGTGCATTCAAGTAAATTGACTCTTTTCATTTGTTACGTATTTGTGTGCCACATTCTTCCTAAGCCACATATCATTGTGCTCTCTTTCAGTACTTTTGAACTTGCTGATGTAGATTCATTTTTAATATTAATCATGTATCCATTTATTGTAGCATTCATAGATTAGAAAATAAGAATTCTTATAATTCTAAAATAGAGAAATGAACAAAAATGTACTCCTTGCACATTATCAAACTTTATTTATTCTTATTTCTCTAGTTGCAATTATACTTGCATTTATTTATTCTTTTTTTTAAGATTTATTTATTTATTTGAAAGTCAGTTACACAGAGAGAGAAGGAGAGGCAGAGAGAGAAGTCTTCCATCTGTTGGTTCACTCCCCAGCTGGCCACAAGGGCCATAGCTGCACAGATCCAGAGCCAGGAGCCAGGAGATTTTTCCAGGTGCAGGGGCCCTTGGACTTGGGCCTTCTTCTAGTGCTTTCCCAGGCCATAGCAGAGAGCTGGTTTGGAAGTGGAGCAGCTGGCACTGGAACTGGTGCCCATATGGAATGCCGGCACTACAGGCAGTGGTTTCACCCGCTATGCCACAGTGCCAGTCTCTTATTTATTGTTTAAATAAATATTGAACTGTGTGTTTTGGGTGTTGTTCTGGCCACTGAGGATAAAGCAGTGAAAAATCTTCACTCTCATAGAAATACATTTTATTTTGGGTAGTAAGCTAAAAAATAAATGAATAGACATAATGCATTGCTTGTTGAAAGTTGAGTGATGTGAAGAATCATGTAACAACGGAGAAACAAGACCACAAGAGAGATGGGAGAATTGCAAGTTGCAAACGGCATGAGAGAAGAGCTCTCTGAATGAGTCACAGAATGAAATAGAAAGTGAAGAAGTGACATCCATGGCTATCAGTGAGGGCCAAGAGATAAATCTATTAGGTAACTAGAGGAGAGGAAGCAGAGAAAATCTGCTGGGGATGACAGTGGAGATGTAACAGGTGTCTGGATTAAATAAATTGTGAATTTTCTACATTCTGACTTGATTCTGAATATCTTGGGAACCATTGGAGAGTTGTGATCTGACATACGCTTACAGAAACACCCTGAATCCTTTTGAATATAAACTCAAAGAGAGCAAAAAGCAAAGAGAACAAAGAGCAAAAGCAGGGCAACCCATGAGAAGCCTCTGCAATTATCTACCCGCATCAGTAATGGCAAAATTTATTAAAAATGTATGACTTAGGTAAATTTAATTTTCTTACACAAAGTTAATGTGCTTGGTTTTAAATATCACCTAAATCTTGAAGTCTTTGCATGAATATCAGTAACTTTCTTTCCTCATTTCAGAGACAACCACTTTTTAAATCTCTAAGTCACTTCCATCCCCATTATATGTTGTTCCTTAGTTCTAAATAACATAGCTTTCATGAAAAGATTTCTAGTCATGGATACTACACTGTCATTCTTCCATGGAAAATGAAGACTTAGCCTTCTCCCTATCCCTTCCCTACAGGCTAACAATCCACACATATTTAAAAACAATAGTTTTTGTTTTTTGTTTTGACATACAGTACCCATTGTTGGTACTACATAGTTTTGACATACAGTACCCATTAGACCATTAATTAGCCTGTTCTATCAATGTAGTAAGATTTGGCTAAGTAAATATTCAACATTTGTGTAATTGTGTTTCTTTAATAATTATTTTCTGCTCCAGCATGGAATACACTATGATTCAGTTTAATCCACTTTCTTATAACCTCTTATTGTCTTCTCAAAGTTTACAATTTTCTAGTATGCTTAGCTTTTTATGGACTTGCCAATTATTTGTTCCCCAAATCTTAAGAGAAGTAAAACTCTTTTTGTTTTTCATTTACAATATTATTCTAGTTTTTTGAGTCATTGTGGGTTTATTATTACACTAACATAACTTTCTGCATTTCTGGGAGTAGGTGTTTTCAAGGAAATGCTTTTGATTTTGGAAACTATTTGGATAACTAGCTGTTAGGGCACCCATTTTTCACTTTGGAGTACTTGGTTGTATTTCCAGATCTGGTTATTGGATGTAGCTCCTTCTTAGTGCTGGCCATGGGACAAGGTAATGGCTCATGTAATTTGTCTCCTGACACCCTTATGGGAGACCTGGATGGTGTTCCCAGGTTCTGACCCTGGGCCCTGCTCACCCCTTGTCACTGGGGGCATTTGGGTGGTCAAACAACAAAAGGGAACTCCTAGCCCACCTCCTCATTTCAAACTAGTAAATAAAATTTTTAAATATTTCTGAATTTGATAGTCTGGTAGGTTTGTAATCACTTGTTGGTCTGTGTTACAGTTTTTAATCTCCTTGCACCTTAATATGTTACATTCACATGGTATTTAAGAGTTCACTGTGGACCAATGCCATGGCTCAATAGGCTAAACCTCCGCCTGCGGCGCGGGCACACCGGGTTCTAGTCCTGGTCGGGGCGCTGGATTCTGTCCCTGTTGCTCCTCTTCCAGTCCAGCTCTCTGCTGTGGTCCTGGAGTGCAGCGGAGGATGGCCCAAGTGCTTGGGTCCTGCACCCACATGGGAGACCAGGAGAAGCAGCTGGCTCCTGGCTTCGGATCAGCGGGGTGCACCGGCCGCCGCGCGCAGGCCGAAGCAGCCATCTGCGGGGTGAACCAACGGAAAAGGATGACCTTTCTCTCTGTCTCTCTCTCTCACGGTCCACTTTGCCTGTCAAAAATAAATAAATAAATAAATAAAAGCATTCACTGTGGTTTTAAGTATGGCTAGAACAAACTTTCTGAATAAACACATGCTAGACACACACACATACATATACAAAATACCATTTTCTTATATCTTTAATAATGTATGTAGGGTGAATTTGGTTATATACAGAGCTAATAAAGCAAATACTCATTTTAAAAAGTGAAATTAGTTATTATTTCTTACTGTTATATCACAAGTCATATAGGATTACAAAGTAAAGAAATGCTACTTTTAAATTAAAAAATAAATTCTGTGCAATAATGGCATTACTATATTTTAATATTTAATGATCAAAACTTTCCTTTTTTCTTTTCCTGTTTCTTTTTGTTTTCTCTTTCCTTCCTTTCTAGCTCTGTGTGCTATGTGTGCTTCTGGTAACGTGTATGCAGTACTTTACATGTAACTATTTAACTACAAGGTTGACAGGTGGGACTTGTAGTGTTTAGCAGTTTCTGTGGTAAATCAATCCAGTTGTAGCTGGTATCAAGCTATCAACCTCAAATCACTTTGGAAAACAGAGTTGTGAAGAAATGAATAAAACTGACACTTGTGAGCAAATGAGATGCAGTTCTTTAACAGTTATCATGCCAGGTAGCTTTTAGATGTTTGCTACTTTGTTGTTTGTATTTCATCTTTTGAAGTTTTTACTGTTATTTAAGAATTTCATTGTTCTCAGGCACAAAGAATTTTTTCATTTTTTATCTGCTTTTGTGTATAAAAATTTTTTTATCTTGCCTCTACTATTATGTAGCTTATTCATGCATATATTCTTCCAGTAGTGTTATATCCACCTGTAACTTACTGAGATACGAGGTATGGTGTATTTAACTTTATATATTTAAACATTACTATCCCATCAACAACATTTACTGAATAATTCTTCATCTAATAATTTAAAATACTAAGTTTATTTATTCCTCATTTTTATGTTAATTGGACTACTCTGTGTTTTCTTTATTTCTCTGTTTACTTATTCTTGCATTGGCACTGAACTATTTTAAAATCTTGAGGTTTATAGCATAATTTACTATCTAGTTATAATGTATCCTGTGTTCTTTCTTTTCTGAGTTATCTTTACTATTCTAACTACATTTTTTCTAATGATATTATATTTTCCAATGATACCATATTTCCATTCATAGTCATGAAAGCCTGCATAATGTATTCATCCTTTTATGTGTCTTTGTGGAATTATATACCTCTAATTATATATATTCTAGACATAATTGGTTAGCTATCCCAGACATTATATTGTTTATTTTATTGCTACTTCAATTTTTTCTGTTTATTTTGTCTTATTATTATATATGAGTTTTAGGTATAATTCGTAGTATAGACAGGTATAAGTTTCCAAAAATTTGTTCTTAAAATATTAAAACAAGTTAACTTTTTAGCTAATTTACTCACAATTTCTCAGTATGAAATACTATCATTTGTAAATAATTGTCACTTTTTCCTTTTCTTTTCTAACCTTTTTTTTCTTATTTTTCTGATGTTAATGCATTGGTAAGAACATCATATTCAATATTGTGGATAAGAAGGCACATCTACATTCGATAATTTTATTTACTGATTCATTGATTTATTCATCCCATTCAATTAGCTTTAAGTGCATACTTTATTTTTGAAAATGACATTTAGGTTTCACTACTGTGATGACCAATTTTTTACGCCAACTTAAAGATTGCCCAGTTGGTTGAGTAAAACACTACATCTGGATGTGTCTGTAAGCATTTCTCTGCAAAACAGCTTCAGGGTCAGAAGACTCAGTAGAGGAGACTCCTCCCACTCACCTATTGGATAGTGAATCATAATATCCTTTGAGGTCTCAGATGGAACAAACCAGGCAGGAAGAGGGTGAATTCTCTCTGTCCTTGAGCTCTGGAATCTATTTTCTCTGGATCTTGAACTATGGACTTCCTGGTTCTCAAACATTCAAATTCAGATGGGATTACCCCATTGGCTCTCCTAGTACTCCAGCTTGTAGATAGCAGATCCTGGAGGATTTCTCAACCTCCATAATCATGTAAGCCAGTTCCTGTTATAAACATTCTCTTCAGGGTAGGCGCTTGGAGGAGGGGTTAAGATGCCGGTAACACTTATTGGAGTGCCTGAGTACAAGTGCTAGCTTCGCTCTTGATTGTAGCTTCCTGCTAATGTGCACACTTCTACCTTTTGTTTTCATGAGTTCAATTTTTTAGATTCCATATATAAATGGCAACATGAAGTATTTTGTTTGTTTTTTTTTCACTTAACATAATGTTCTCTAAGTTTATCCATGCTGTTGCAAGTGGCAGGATTTCTTTTTTTCCAAAGGTGATTAACATTCCATTTATATATATATATATGTATATATATATACATATATGTTTTTATATAATACATATGTTTATATATAATACATATGTTTATCTGTAATACATTTATAAGTGTCACATTGTCTTTATGTATTGATTCATTGATGAGCCATTAGCCTCCTCCACCATATCTTGGCCATAATAATAAGAGTGAAATGAACATGGTGCAAATAACTTTTCAAGCTATTGATTTCACTTCTGTTGGATATTTACCCAAATGTGAGATAGTAAGATCACATGGTAGGTCTTTTTTAACTTTTTCATCATTATTATTATTGATATTATTATTTGATATCATTATTAGTTGATATTTGATAATTTGATCAATATTATACATTGCTAATAATTATCAGTATTATTCTGCATAATGCATGTAGCAATTTACACTCCACTTGACAGGGTACAAAGGTTCCCTTCCCCCCTTTGTACTTGCCAACACTTGCTATTTTTTGTTGTTTTGATTACAGCTATTTTAAGAGCTGTGAGTTGATATCTCCTTATACTTTTTGTTTTTAATTTTCCTAGTTTTTTTTAAAAGTTATTTATTTATTTGAAAGTCAGTTACACAGAGAGAGAGAGAAGGAGAAGCAGAGAGAGAAAGAGAGAGGTCTTGCATCCGTTAGTTCACTCCCCAGTTGGCTGCAACTGCGGGAGATGTGCTGATCTGAAGCTAGGACCCAGGAGCCTCTTCCAGGTCTCCCATGCAGGTGCAGGGCCCCAAACACTTGGGCCATCTTCTCCTGCTTTCCAAGGCCGTAGCAGAGAGCTGTATCAAAAGTGGAGCAGCTAGGACTTGAACCAGCACCCATATGGGATGACGGCACTGCGGGTGGGAGCTTTATCCACTATGCCACAACATTGGCTCCTCCCTAGTTATTCGTGATGATTACCTTCTCATGTCCTTCTCATCCATTTGCATGTTGTCTTCTGAGAAATGCCTACTCAAGTCCTTAGCCCAATTTTTAATTGTCTTTTTTTTTAACTATTGAGTTTTTGGAAATTTCTTTTGGATTTTGGAAATGAACCATTAATACTTATAATTATTGTGGACTAATACCAAATTTTGGAAGATTCATCATTACTTAAGATTTCAATTTCCCCTCAACTTTGGATATCTTTGTTTTAATAAACATTTTAAAAGTTTTATTTAATTTGAAAGAATGACACAAAGAGGAAGAGGCAGAGAGGGAGAACTCTTTCATCTACTTATTCACTTCCCAAAAGCCCACAACAGCTGAGGCTGAGCAAGGTTGAACCCAGGATCCTGGAACCCAGTCTGGGGGGGAGGGTGTCTCAGTTGAGGTCCCAGGACCCAAGCACTTAAGCTATTGTCTGCTGCCTTTCAAATCACCTTAGCGGGAATGCTGGATCAAAAACAGAGTATCCTCACATCAGTTGTAGGCATCCCTAGTGCCTACACTTACCCCCAGTTTTTGCTGTCTTGTTTGGACATCAAGGATTTGTACACATATTTAGCAAGTGTATTCTATTAGTGCCTTATGATAACTTTATATAAATGAGATGGCTGATGTACAAAATAAACACATTTTAATTGTGAATATATGGGGCCAAATTGCTATCCGGGGAAATTATATCAATTTAAAGATTGAATGGTGCAATTAATACTAGGTGATACTTCCTATTGAGAAACAGTTGCCCTTATCTAATTTTACAATCAATCTCTTTTTATGTAATATTTGATTCTGATTAAGTTTATAGTATAGATCATTTTAACTTTTCAGAATGTTATTAATATTCTAGTTTCTGTACAGTTGGAAAGAAAATGAGCTTCACATTGCAAAACAAAATTGATAGACAAGTACTTAAAATTTCCCTTTAAAAACTTATATACTGTCTCAAACTAAGGAAGAATATTCCTCAACACTGGTGATTTCAAAACTGGAGAGCCATATATCTCTTTGATTAGAAATGCAACTTACTTTATATATCAACATAGTTTGGGATAGGGTGATTTTAATTTTTCATGTAACACCAAAATTCTATCATTATAACTATTTAGAAATGTATAGCTTACCATGATGAATTTTGATGTGGTGAAAACATCATTCTTTATTCAACGTGTGGATGACTCTTCTCAGGCGTTATGTGTGCATTTCATTCGTAGCCTCTCATTTCCCCTTTTTGTGATTTGGTTAGAGAAGAAAGGCGACCTGAACTTTAATTATTTTCAAGTTTATTATTATGACTTTTAACATGCAACAGACTAGTATGATTGTACACTACTTTTAAAGAGAAAAACAGATTTTTTCCTGAATAAATCATGGTCAAAATATGACAAAAAATGAGCTTCTCATAAATGAACTGCGATAAATCATGTTTCAACTATGGAGACAAACAGTGTCATCCTCGCCTTTTCCTAGTCAAGTACAGCACTTATTTCATGAGAAAAGTAATTACCTCGGTGACATTAAAGGCCCATTTTAATAATATTACAAGTCTTCTTTGGTCTTTTCCAGCTGTGTTCCATTTGCAGTATTTTTTACATTCATGCACTGAAATGGAACTTAACTTCAGATAGCATGTGATGCACATTTCATTTTATGTTGTCCTTGAGAATATGCAAAGACATAGCAATAGAAGTGTTGATGGACCTCTATTCAAACTAACTCCTAGATCAGATTTCAATTAACTTCTCTTCTTTTCTGTATTTACTTCTCAAGCATTTATTCTCAAGAATAATATGTATTTACTTCCGTATTTATTCTCAAGAATACTTTTGGACTTGCATACATTTCTATATGTGATTGTTTTACAATATTTTGATACAAAAATTAGTTCTTTGTTTAAATTTTCAGAATTATTATTTCAATGTGACAATTTATGCTTATTCTGTCTGAAACAAAAGTAGAACCAAATGAAAAAGATCACTATTGCTACACAAATAATCAGCTTCACTTCAAAAATGAAGGGGGATTTTAGATTTTGCTTTGTGAACATACAGTGTTATATTTCTTTCATGAACCTATCCCTTATCTGTCTAGTTTTCTACAGGTTTCACCAATATTTACAAACTGGTGCTCAGGCTATACACTATACCTTAGCCAGAGTGGACTCTGCCAGGTCACAAGTAATTCATGTTGCTCATGAATGGGTCTTGCTAAGAACAATAACTGTAATCATGATTTTTTAAAATGTATTGGTCTTCAAAGACTTGCATGAACAAAAGATAACATAAAAGTCAGAGTATCCAAGTACCACAAAACATTACTGGTAAATTGATTGATGAATGTCAATAGTTCAGTGAGTATTTAAGACTAAATATTTCATAAGAAACTTGAAATTCTCTGAATTTCTATAGCTCATATATGAAAGAAATTTGATGTTTCCTTAAGTTTGACAACAATCCTAAGGTTTCTTTGATTTTACTAATTTTGAGTCATAAAGCTGAGATAAATTTTTCCAAAGTATTAGTATTAATTTGTTTTGGCCAACTTTTCTAACAGAAAAGCTTAATTACTTTTAAGAAATGATATCACAAAGTTGTTGTCAAATGAGACATATTTCAAAGGTAAATCAGCTAATGATTATAAAAATCAGTGATGAGGCCAGTGCTGTGCCATAGCAGATTAAGCCTCTGGTGTCCCTGTGTGTGCCAGTTTCTATCCAGCTCCCTGCTGATGGCCTGGGAAAGCAGCAGAAAATGGTTTAAGTGCTTGGACCCACATGGGATACCTGGAAGAAGCTCCTGGCTCCTGGCTTTGGATCTACCCAGATTTCTGTTGCAGCCATTTGGGGAATGAATTAGTGGATAGAAGACCTCTCTTTATGTCTCTTCCTCTCTGTAACTCTGCCTCTCAAACAGATAAGCAAATTTTTTAAAGAACAGTGATAGTATTAGAGTTTGTAAATACTGTGAATTTACCATTCTGTATTTAGAGATTATACGCTGACTAAAGTGTTTTGGTGTTCTCCTCATCTTGACAAAACTTTAGAGAGGCTTCTTCCTGACTATAGGCCCCTGACCTCCAATTTCTTAGAGCCTTTACTTTAGAAAATCTGCAGTTGTGACCTCAGAATCAACCCTTAAGGCTTCGTGGTCTGGCTGAAAGGCCTGTGAGAGCATCTCAGGCATGGAAAGCCAAGACTCTGTGGCAAAAAAATATCCTACATGAAGGATCTCTCTGAATGAGACCCCAGGGGAAAGAAGGGACCATCAAAGAAGGATGTACTTTTCTCTGAAGGGAGGAGAGAATTTCCACTTTGCTAATGGCCTTGTCCAAATACTGATGGAGTCTGTGGTCACAAAAGGCTTCCATAGCCTTGGCAGCTCAGGCAACAGCCTCAGGTGATCACTGATGTAATAAATAAGAGTGTCAATTGTTAAATAAACAACAGAAGTCACCATGTACTTACTCCCCATGTAGGACCTCTGTCCTTAATGACTTGTACTATGAGAATTAACTGCAAAACTTGATCTCAAAATGTACTTTATATGTTGTATATGTGTGTGGGTGCAAGCTGTTTAAATCTTTACTTAGCATAGAGTTGTTCCTCTGTATATAAAGTTAAACTAAAAATGAACCATAATGAAAAATTGGACGGGAGAGGGAGTAGGAGGTGGGACAGGAGTTGCGGTGGGAGGGTGGGTGTGGGGAAAAGAACCACTATATTCCTTAAGTTGTACCTATGAAAAATGCATTCATTAAATAAGAGCTTTAAAAAAAAAAAGGGAAAATCTGCAGCTGTAAATTCTTTCTCTGCTCCTTTTAGAGATAAACTACCCCCAGGAATGTCTTTCTCAAGGACCTGCGAACCATTCCTTTGAAAGAAACACAGGTACCCTTTCTCTCTCAGCCTCTGCAGAGGGTAAGAGCCTAAATTCTGAAAGCAACAATTAGCCAACACAGATGACCTCATTACATTAACCAAAACCCAAGTCCTTCAACAATTTCTCCTTAATTCTGTTGTTGGTTCTAACAGAGTTGTGTTCAGTCCCTCCAGTTTTGCAATATTCTTGTCCCATGGTAATAATCTTAGTCTTTCTTGTCATTTTTAACAAGTGTTTATTTTATGATTTTTTTCTTTGAATCACACCCTTCAAGTTTTCAAAAATGTGTCATTTCTTGCAACTGTGTTCTCTTCTCAACTAAAGTCACCTTTGTACGTAATTTGTATTTGTACTTTTTTTTTTTTAAAGAATAATGTCCTTCAGTTTTGTCAGCTCCAGACTCCAAAAAACTAGATTCCTCTTTCTTTCCTCTTGATTATCAGCCTAATATCAAGTATCAGAGAATATATTTGAGGGCTGGCATTGCAGTGCAGCATCCCATATGAGCATTGGCTCAAGTCCTGGCTGCTCTATTTCTGAACAAGATCCTTGTTAAGGCTACTAAAAGATGTTTGTCTCCATCTCTCTCTCCCTCTTCAACTCTGCCTTTCAAAAAAATAAAATAATTCTTCAGTGCCTTTATTCAACATCCACTCAAGTTTTTTTACATATTCATTTACTAAAGTACAACCAATTTACAGAAGATTAATTCGCCTCATTTGTGGAAATATTCTATGATCCTTCAACTGGAATTATGTCTTATGTCTTTTTCCTCCTAAGCTTCCTACTGTTGCTACTATTTTAGTAATAAAAGTTTATTAGCCTACCAATTAATAGAACTATTTCTACGGTTCCCCACTTTTACAGTAGAGATTTAAATTTTTAGACTGCAACACACTTATGTTATTAGTAATCACCTCATTACCTAAAACAGTAGATGTAAAAATATATGTGGAATTAAATTGCTGCAACACGAATTTCTTTGATTTAATTTGAAATTTGATTCTCGTCAAAGAAATACTGAAGACTCTCCCAAGATAATAAGCTACTTGAGAGCAAAAGTCATAATAGAGGAAAGAATATTCATGAGATCCTGTCATGTATCTTAGGGAGATAACCTTCGTGACAGGTCAAAATTGAGTTATATTTTTTCTCTTTCTTTGAAGATTTCCATGACATTGGATAGCCAGAGATAAAACTTATTTATTTATTGGTATGTTGAATATTCTCTTAACTCTATGATTTCCCTACAAAATAGAAATTTATGAGGTGATAGGCACTGTTCTTACTGGCCTCTTCTTCCTCAAGCCTGGTATAGGACTTTTCACATAATGAGGTACCAGATAGTACTTAAGGAGAAAAAGGAAAAGATGAAAGAAGGGAGGAGGGAAATAAGAAGAAAAAAGGATGAGGGCATAAGAGAGAGAGAGAGGGAGAGAGAGAGAGAGAGAGCGAGTGAGAAAGGTAGTAACCGAAAATAATCAGATTTGTCCTCATCTTTGTGAGATTCTAATGCAGTGATCTCTTTTTCGGTAGCAATGTCTCCCATTAGAAGACCAAGAACCAGCTGCACAGAATACTCAGTTTTGCCTTCAATTAAGATGCCAAAAAAAAAAAAAAAATGCAAGCACTAATGAAGACTATGAATCATTTCCCTTTTCAATGTAAATTACACAGCAATCAGCATAAATGAGTGTAGTGTAAGACGTATAAAGAAGTTGCCTTAAAAACCCTACAAACCTTTTCCTCCCACACTCTTCAGTTGCATGTATACTACTGCAAATGTTTCCTTTGTAAACTGAAGCACTTCTCTTTAGCTAGGACACATTATAAGCAAACACAATTTGCCTACTCACAAATGCGTTTGCAAACCTCTTTTTCCTATTATTTACATGTGTTCTTTTCTAGTAGAAAAAATGTACTTATTGTAATAAAAATATTATAAAATACATATTTATTTTATAAAATTTAAAGGAACAAAAAGTAAACTAAACTAGTCCTGAAGTTCAGCTGAGAAAATCGTCACACAGGATGCTTTTATGATTACGCTAAAGTACTGGTAGTGGAGATGTAGAGAACCAGAATCATGATGTGTACGGATTTTATTTTTCACATACTGATGGCATATTATAATGGGTTAGAAGTGAATGGTGGACTCTTTTCCCTGCAGCCTCCGAGGCGACAAGCTGGTTCAAAATGAAGCTGAATATCCCCTTCCCCTCTGGCTGCCGGAAACTCATTAGAGTGGACGATGAATGCAAGCTTCGGACTTTTTATGAGAAGCATAGGGCCACAGAAGTTGCTGCCGAAGCTCTGGGTGAAGAATGAAAGGCTTATGTGCTCTGAATCGGTGGTGGGAATGACAAACAAGGGTTTCCCATGACGCAAAGTGTCCTGAGCCAAGGCGAGGGTCCGCCTCCTGCTGAGTAAGGGGAACTGGAGAAAGAAAGCACTTATCTGTTCTGGGCTGCATTGTCGATGCTGATTTGAGTGTTCTCAACTTGATTATTTGTAAAAAATGAAGAGAAAGCTATCCCTAGATTGACTGATACCACGGTGCCTCATTGCCTGGGTCCTAAAAGAGTCAGCAGAATTCGCAAACATTTCAATCTCTTTAAAGAAGATGATGTATGCCAGTATGTTGTAAGAAAGCCCTTAATCAAAGGTAAGAAGCCCAGTACCAAAGCACCCAAGATTCCAAGTGTTCTCAACACAAATGCCAGGCATATTGTTTTGAAGAAACAGCGTACTAAGGACAAGGAAGAGGCTGCAGAATATGCCGCACTTTTGGCCAAGAGAATGAAGGAGGCCAAAGGAAAATGGCAGGAACAGATTGCCAAGAGATACGGGCTGTCTCTGAGCACGTCTGCTTCAAAATCTGAGTCCAGCCAAAAATAAGGTTTAATAACAACAAATAAATAACTGGGTTTCAGATCTCCAATACATATATGAATAAATCAATCAATCAGGGAATGGTAGAATTAGAATCAAGGTTAGCTGTCTTAGTCTGCTTGGACAGTTATAATAAAATGTAGGTCAACTGGCTTTTACAATAGTCATTCAAGTTTGGATTCTGGGAAGGCTGAGATGATAGGCGCTGGCCTTGTTGAGAGCCTCTTTCTGGTCTGCAGAAGTTTGCCCGCCTTCTCATTGCCGATTCATGTGGCAGAGAGAGATCTGCTCTCTGTCTTATCATAGCAAACTGATCTCTGCATGTAAACTCTACCTTCACGTTCTCAGCTAAACCCAATTCCCTGCCAAAAGTCCCACCTCTAGATCTCATTGCAAGAGGTTTAGGGTTTGAACACATAAATTGCAGGGAGGGAAAGACAAATATTCCTCCATTACAATGGTCCTTGCATAGATGGCCACTGCACTTGAGTTTATGTAGGAAGTTTCTTTTATGGAAAGGCACAAGTTTGGGAACACGTCAAGAGTTCCATTTTTGGGGATGGGATTGTCTAATATTAAAGGTGCCTATTATAAATTGAAGTTAGTATGTCACTTGACACTGTTAGGCAAAACTACAAAGCTGGTCTTTTCAAATTGGTTGAAAGGCGGTGAGTTTTGGCTCAAATGCTTGGCTCCCTCCCACCCATGTGGGAAACCTGGATTGAGTTCTTTGGTCCTGGTTTTGGTGTAGCCCAGCCCAGCTATTACAAGCATTTGGGCAGTGAATCAGCAGATGGAAGATACCTCTAGCTTCTGTCTCTCTGCATTTCAAATAAAATTAAAATAAATTATTATACTTTTTTAAATGATAGGAGCTAATACAAGACAATATTTTGTATTTGAACCTGCTCAAATTTCAGAATTTGGCATCTGAAACACAGGGAAGCTATCTTTCATTCAGCTACCTTTTTTTTTTTTTAAAGCATCTATTTCCCATCTGACAGTCATTTCACTTTGAATGCTAATGTCCCTTTCTGGCTTTTCTAAAATATTGTAATTTAAACATTGAGAGAATGTGTGTAATATTCAAGACATGAGTATATAGCTGAGTTTCTGGAGAGATATTTTTCCCTTGATACTTGAGAGCTCATTTCATATTTGTGGAATAACTGGCTTTTATGGAGCTACATATTTCTTCATGTGAGAAAATAGATTATATATAATATATACACACATATATATTTATATATATACACACATCCATATATATATATATATTTCTTCCAAAGAAATAAATTCCACAGGAATGTACTGTTATCTGGTGTCTGAAGAGAGGGGCTGAATTTAAATAAATGGCCATTTGTCAAATATGATGGTTGTTTATTTGTAATCAGATTCACAAATCAATATCAATATACTTATTGCACATCAAATGGCAGAGTAAGTCTCACGAAACTGTGGGAACTTCCTATACTTCAGAGTGTCCATTATTGTAGACTGTTGAGATATTTGTATAAAAAATGTTTTCCATTTTTGATTTCTCAACTATCTCTAATTTTGGATTATTTGATGATGTCATAGCCCAGTGTCTGTGATATCTGAATTGATTACTGAGGAAAAACACCACAGTGAGAGTGTGCATATGAAACTGAAGGAACAGCCTGCTGATTACACAGAAGAAAATTTCTATTTACATGCAAATATCTTTGTAATCAGCAGTGAGAGGAAAGGAAATGCATGAGAATCTAAAGCATTTAGTTTTGTAAGAGTTCCAACTTTCCCTAGACCCTACCTCAGAAGACATTCCCTGATATTAACGACATAGCTTAGCTCATTTAACACAATTTTATATTTTTTGAAAAAATACATATTAATGAATCTTCTCTCAGTTCTTTCTCAGTGAAGCTCTTACATTTTTGGATTATCTCTGGTTACATATTTTCTAGTCAATATTGTAGTTTTAGATAACAGCTTTTTAGAATGAATGCTTAAAGTCTTACCTTTGTTCTCTTAAAAGGGAATACTACTGACTGCCCAAGTTATTCTCGGGTTTAATTAAAACAATGCATCATGGGGCTGGCACTGTGGGGTAAGCCATCACTTGAGATGCCAACATTCCGTATCAGAGTACTGGTTCTAGTCCCAGACACTACACTTCCCACCCAGATTCCTGTTGATGCATCTGCTCAAGGCAGCAGCAGATGGCCTAACTGCTAGGACCTGACACCCATGTGGGAGATCAGTTCCTGGCTTATAGCTTCAGCCTGACTCGAAGTTGTAGCCGTTTGAGGGAATGAGCCAGTAGATGAAAGATCTCTTTCTCTCTCTTTCCATCTCTCCTTTTCTCTGTCACTGTGCTGTTAGAACAAATAATACTTAACTCAAATGCTGCATATTTTAGTACTTCTCTAAATGCTTGCTCTATCTCTTAAACACTCAAAAGTGATGGCGTTCATGTCCTTTAATTATTTTAACTTCTTTAAACTTATTTATTTGAAAGTCAGAGAGAGGGAGAGGTTAGTTTCCCATTCACTCGTTCTTTCCTCCAAGTGCCCAGAAAAGGGTTGGGCCAGGCCAAACTCAGAAGCCAAAACCTCGGGTTTCCAACATGGGTGGCAGGGACTCGAGTACTTGAGCCAACATCTGATGCTTCCCAGGGTGTACATTAGCAGGAATTTGGAAATGGGAGCTGAACCTGGTCTTAAACTCATGCATTCTAATAGGGAAGATGGTGTCCCAAGTGGCATCTTCTTCACTGCTAACTGAAATGCTCAACACATTTTGTTTGCTTTTGAATAAGCCTGAAATGATGTCTCAGCTCATGTGATCATAAGAAACTCTGTAAGGAAAATGATATTTCATGCCTATGATTTTATAAGCGGTTTAGTGCAATTGGTAATAAGCTATAATGTTAGCACAAATCTAAGATTTCAAAACTGGAGGTTCATAAACATTTAGAGGGAATTGATTTCTTATAAGTAATATTGTCACAGGAAAAAATGTCAATTGAGCATAATTTTAGTTTAAAAAATGAAATCCTGAGAAAAATTTCAGGTTCTACTTAGAAAATTAGCAGATTCATTCTTTTGTCAACTGTCATTACATGTGATCATTAATCTACATTTCCTTGACTCAAAATAATATAAGATGGATATATTACTTGTATGAGATTTGAAGAACCATGTGCTAAAGAAGATTAGAAAGGTAAGATTTTTGATGAAAGCAGTTGCTGTAGTGTGATGATACTTGGGGGTTGTACAGAAGTACTCAGAGTGGTTCAGGATACCTTTCTGGGAGTCCATGGGATAAAACATATTTTCATGTAATAGCAGATTCAACAAATGCTGCTGCCAATTGGATACTCACATACAAAAAATGTAAACATGGCACGTACCTTACACTAAGATTAATTCTAAGTGGGTCATAGAGCTAAAAGCAAGCACTAAACTGCAAAACTCTTAAACAGAGAAGTAAATTGGAATGAGCATGAGTTAAGCTGTGACTTCCTAGATATAATACCAAAAGCACAGAGAACAAAAATTTCACAAGTTGAACTTAAAATTTTTAAAAATTATGTTTCAAAGGACACTAAAAAGAAATTGGAAAGATAAAGTAACATAGGAAAAATGTGTACAAATCACATTTCTGATTTTAGAAAACTGCATTAGGATTTTCTAGTGAAGCAGAACAAGATATATAAATAAATATAGAGACAGAAATTTATTTTAAGGAATTGGTACAAGTGATTATAGAGAATTGATGAGTCCAAAATCTGCAGAGTATGCTGGAAACCAGAGAATAGTTACAATCTGTATCCAAAGACAGGCTGCCAACAGAATTCCTTCTTAGTGGAGATTAATATTTGTTCAAACAAGACCTTCAGTTAATTGGATGACTTTAGTTGACATGAAGGAGGGTGATGTTTATCAAGTTCCATCTATTTAAATGTTAATCTCATCTCAAAAATATCTTCACCGAAGTATTGAGAATAATGTTTGACCAAATATCTGGGAACCAGTTATCCTGCCGCATTGACACAAAAAATTAGCCATCATGACTGCAAAATATCCAGAGTTCTTGCAATTCAACAGTGTTAAGACACATAACTCAATTGAAAAAGGGACAAAGGATTTGAATACACAATTCATTGAAGGATATATATAAATAGATAACAAGTGCATGAAAAGATGCTCAACATTATCAATGATTATGAAAAATAAGTCAGAATCATGAAATACTACTGCTTATCCACTGAACTGTCTCAAATAAAGGAAAACGACAGTAACAAGTATTGGTGAAAATATGGATAAATTGGAACCCTTAAGCATTGCTGATGGAAATGCAAAATGGTTAAGCTGCTATGGAAAACATTTTGCCACTCCTAGAGATGCTAAACATAGAGTAACCAGAGAGTTGGCAATTCTCTTATGCATCTAAGAGAAGTAAAACTACTATGTGTCCAAGCAATATCTTGTGTACTAATGTTCATATTAGAGTTACCCTTAATAGAGAAAAAGCAGAGAAAACCTTAATGTCCAACAACTAATGAATGAATAAACATGAGGTATAGCCACAAAGGGATACATTAGTTTGCAAACAAACTAAAAGGAATTAAGACTGAAAGAATCCAGTCACAAATCAAATGTCTTAGAATATTATTTAAGTAAAATGATCAGAGTAGGAAAGTCTATATAGATAGAAAGAGAAATAGTAGTTTGAAGGTGCTGTATAAGGGAGATCAGAGCAACAGGTCACAAGTGTAGTTTCTTTTTTTGCATTGATGAAATATTCTGTAATTAGATTATAGTGATTATTATATAACTTACTAAATATACAGAAAAGCAATGAATTTTATCCGTAAACAAGTAAATTTCTGATTGTAAAGTTGTAAAATTGATATTAGCATATAAGTTAAATTTCCTCTTACTTTTTAAAAAATAGAATTTTCCAGAGACAATGTAACATGTGATATCACAACAGATTAATGCTGGATCAGATATACAGATTTTAATGACTTCTAAATCAAATAATAGTGAGATTTGCAACACATAAAACAATGATTTGGAAAATGTAAAGAAAAATCTTGAGAAACATTTTTCACAAAATATGTTACTTTTTTTAACATCTATGTATTTTTATTATGTTAAAATACATCAATAAATAAGTATATTCAAAATGTTCTAAGTTTTAATTTCTAATACAAATAAATACCTAAAGTTATACTTTACATAAACAAAAACTCTTAGGATTCTTTAATAAATTTTAAGAGTAGAAATAGATTCTGAAAGCAAAATGTCAGAAGACTGTGGGAGTAAGTTAATGAACACGCATAATTGGTTGAGGTAGTGCACCAGAGTGTCACCTTCCTAGGTAGCATGCTGTGAGTGAAAACGGAGTATAAATTGCACTGTAGGGAAATCCTCTTTTTCTCATATATTATGATGAATAAATATTGCAATGAAGTTTTCTGGTGATTACAGAAGCATAAATATAGGAAAGGGGAAATTATTATTTAGTTTAGCTTAGCTTTTGTTCGGTTTTACTTTGTAAATGAACATAAGGCAACTGAGCTAAAAGATTGCCATTTTCAGAACTCTTTGTCTCTGTGAAATCTCTCTGTGAAATAGTTGATGGTAAGGAAACACTTTGGAAATGAGCCCATGGTAGTTGTCTTTTGTGATCAAAGAGCATTTTACTCAGAGACATACAAAAGAGCATATTTCAAGGAGTACAACTCCAAACAAGAAGAGGGATATTTTCTGAGAAACAGAACTAAGTTTAGTCAAAACACACACACACACACACAGGCACACACACACATTCAACAAAGAAATACTCAGGAATACATCCATACATTGGCTAGAAATACATAGCAGAAGGAAGATACCTTATGGTGGTTCCTAGCATTTGTTGCTCTTTTCTATTATAAAATTCTAATAAAACTCTGATGAAATTTCAGATCTAGGTTTGGCTCTGTGACTTAAAATCTCAGATTTACATAAACTCTTTGTTTCACCATTTCCAAGTTTGTGAATTTATGAAAATAATGCAAATCTCATAAGGAAGCTGAGAGAATTAAACAAAGCAACAGTAAAATAAATATAATTTAGCTCACTTTCCATTGCATAGATAAGACAATCAGGCATAAAATATTAGCAACTTGCTTCAGGTGACACAAGTGCTGATAACAGGTCTTAGCTTAGTTACTGTTAGTTCAAATCTGATTTTTAAATACTATGACTCTTTTTACAACAGTATGCTTTATTTGTGAAGTGGAAAGCACTACACAAATAAAAATTGTGCTGGTTTTAAAAGTAAACTACAGTTAATAGGCACTTTGTTAAATTTAAGAAACATAAAATTACAGGACTAGAAAGGTCTTCTAATGGCTGTTTCAGGACTGCACTCTAAATAACTTCTATAGCTATCTTTACAGTTTTTAACAATGTGTAATAATCTTTTAATATTTGATTTTTTTAACTGTTCAATAAAAATTGAGATTGTTGTTGCCAGGAATATATAGCATTCATAAGCCACATTTGCTTATGCTTGACCAACCTTATCCAATGTCCTTTCATTTTGCAATACTGTGCAAGTTGAGGTCCATCTCTCTCTCACATTATCTCAAATTTCATTGCACTGTAAAAGGGAGCAATATTCACTATTCAATGGGGCAAAATCTCAGTCCCAAAGAAAAAAATAATTATTCTCCACCAAGAATTGATACATTCTGTATACCTTATTTCATCTAGTGGAACTAGAGGGCTGAATGCTTTTGTGACAATTATTAAGCATAAGGAGGAAGGGAGGGAGGAAGAAAGGCATGGGGGCACATTCTCTCATTTATTCTGTATTCTTTTTCATTCTACCTTATGTTTTGACAATCTATCCATTTTAATGTATATAGTTCACTTCTTTTAACATTCCATTTGATAGATATATTACATTTACAGATTCCTCTACTAGAGAAAATTTTAGTTATTACCAACTTTGGCTGCTTCAATAAATATGCTTGTTCAAGTTACTGAGCCAAATGTTTCTTGTATATTCCTGGAAGTCAAGATGCTGGATCATGAAGAAGATAAATTTCTAATTGAACCACATCCCAGAAGCACTATTTTTGCAGTTTACTGACAATTTATATATAATATATATTTTTTCTAATAATATATATAATATATTATTAGAAAGATATATTTTACTTTTAATTTTGACACATTTATTTCTTTCTGTGAGTTTAATGTTTGTTGTTTAAATATTTTAATTGTCTTGTTATTAATTTGAAAATTTGATTTTCTTTTTTTTAAAGATTTAGTTATTTATTTGAAAAGCAGAGTTGCAGAGAGTCAGAGGCAGAGGCAGAGAGAAAGAGGGAGAGAGATACGGAGAAACAGAGAGAGTCAGAAAGGTCTTCCATCTTCTGGTTCACTCCCCAGGTGGCTGCAATGATCAGAGTTGTGCCCATCTGAAACAAGGAGCCAGGAGCTTCTTCTGGGTCTCCCACGTGAGTGCAAGGGCCCAATCTCTTGGGCCATCTTCTACTGCTTTCCCTGGCCACAGCAGAGAGCCTGATCAGAAGTGGAGCAGCTGGGACTCAAACTGGTGCCCATATGGGATGCTGGCACTGCAAGTGGCAGCTTTACCCGCTATGCCACAGTGCCGGCTAACACAAAATTGATTTTCATGGTTAGTTTTATATGTGTTGTACACATCTTACAGAGGACTATTGCTAATATCTTAATTTTCCCCCATTTTCTTGTAATCATATTTATCTATACATGTCGTTCCCATCTGCTAAGGAAGCCCAGCTTATCCCAAGTTGAAAATATTTTTATAGTTTCTTCTTTTAGCAAAAAAAAAAGTAAAGAAAAGTATAGAGCAGGTTTATGTTTACAGCAAAAAGGAGTGGACTGTACAGAGATTTTCCCACCCATCCTGTGTCCCCAACATGCATATCCCCTATTATCAACATCCCTCCATACAGAGGTACATTTGTTCCACTTGATAAAACTACTCTGAAACATCACTATCATACAGAGTCCGTAAGTAACATTCAGGTTTGCTCTTGGTGTTGTACATTCATTTTTGTTTAATAATTTTTTGTGTGCTCATTAATTTAAATTCCTTTAGAAAAACACAAACTATAATTGCAGGACTGAATTTTGTTTTATAAGAAAGTTCCAAGGTGTCTTCCAAAATCATGTTACATCCCCATAAGCATGAATGAGAGTCCTTGTTGCTCTATTGCTTTACCAGCATTGCTCTTGTTGGTGCTGTAGATTTTGTTCATTCTCTTTTTTTTTTTTTTTCTTGACAGATAGATTAGACAGTGAGAGAGAGAGAGACAGAGAGAAAGGTCTTCCTTCCGTTGGTTCACTTCCCAAATGGCCACTACGGCAGGCGCTGCCCGATCTAAAGCCAGGAGCTAGGTGCCTCTTCCTGGTCTCCCACGCGGGTGCAGGCACACAAGCACTTGGGCCATCCCCCACTGCCCTTCCGGGCCACAGCTGGACAGAGCTGGACTGGAAGAGGAGCAACCGGGACTAGAACCCGGCGCCCACATGGGATGCCGGCACTGCAGGCAGAGGATTAGCCAAGTGAGCCATGGCACTGGCCACTTTTGTTCATTCTAATAGTGGTGCTATGTCATTGTTTTCACTTATATTTCCCTGATGGCATGTACTGTGGGACATCTTTTCATGTATGCCTATTTGTTATCTCTAACATATCTGGCCTGCTCTTAATATTTTTTTTAATTGTTGAATTTAAGTGTTTTTGTGGCTAGTAAACCTTTATCAAATATGTCTTTTGCAATAATATTTTTGTTTGGCTTATCTTCTCAAGCTGCGTTTGGATATCGTTTTAGCTCTGTTAAAATCCCAGACTACACTGTGGTCAAATCATCTTTCCTGAGGTCACACCTTGTTATGAAAAACAGAATGCTTGGTGCATTTCAAAAAGGTTCATCTCCTCTCTCTATAGAATGTTCTAGATGTTTCCCCAGTATTCTGTATGAGAACATTAGGACGTTCCAGGAGATAAAAGTCACAAATTGTGCCCCTTTCATCCTTCCATGACTAGGCCCCACAGAAATGTGTATCTCTCTAAGTTATCTTTTCTGAGATTTCAGGATTTCTCAGTTACATTTCTGGGTTCCCTACCCAAACTCTGGGTAGGTTTCCTGCAGAAGTTTGTCATAGTGAGTTTCTGCACATCCAGGTTGTGGCTATCTCACTTTGCTTGTTGGTCTTTCCAGTTTTCAATACAGCATTTTGCCCCATATCTTTCTCTCCCATAAATCAAAAAATTGCTGAATTTTCTTTTTTTAAGCTTTTTATTTGTTATTAATATGGAGTGGTGATTTCTTAAGTGCCATACTTTATAAAGTATACTTTTTTACATATACATTTTTTTGACAGTAAGATTTCATTTTGGAATGAGATAAGCAAAACAGAATTAATTTCTTTTAAAAGTTCATTAACTTGCCTTCAATCAATTCATTTTACAGTTCATTTCTTTCCAATATATCTAAACCTCCACCTACATCAGATACAATGGCCAATATTTGTGTATATTTGCCTCCATATTTTGTTTTCCCACTGTGATTGTCTAGTCCTTCACAAAAGCCATAGTTGTAATTAACATGTATTTTAATATGACTTCATACTTAAGAAATATGATCTCCCTTACATTAGCTTTTCATGTTTTTTTTTAAAATAACAAATGTAACTAATCTTTGTAACCTGAAAATGTTTGAATGTTCAGTGAATACTCTTATTTTGTCTCTTTATTAAAAGAACCTTTTTTTTTTTTTTTTTTTTTTGAGAGACAGACAGTGAACTCCCAGGTGAAGGTTCATTCCCCTTCTGCTCACAATGGACAAGAGTAAGCCAGGAATTCAATACATGTCTCCATCAAGGGTGGAAGGAATCCTGATACTGGTTCCATTAACACTACCTCCCAGGGACTGCATTAACAGAAAACTGGAGACAGGAACTGAAGCCAGGAATTGAATCCAGGTACTATAACATACGATATAGGCCTTTCAAGGATTGTCTTAACTGCTAAGCCAAATGCTTGTCCAAATGAATACTCTGTTTTTATAGATTGCCTATAATTAGAAATAAACTTGAGAAAACTTACTGTATTTATCTTGAACCTATATGAACACATTACTAAACATTTATTGATATAGTCACCCTCATGAATGTTCTGTAATTAATATTTTTCTCAATAAAGTACTTACAATTTGTGCTATTTTTATTGAATTTACTCTTCAGCATTCAGATTTGTGTCTTAATTTTTCTTATTCTATTTCATTTGCTAATTAGTTACTCTTCCTATATAAGAATTCTATAAACTTTTAAATATTAACCTTGAATTCTGTTTTGATAACTTCTTCAAATGTCACATCATTTTACAAATGTCATATCATCTTATAAAATTAGGCAATCAGCATTTGTTATTTATTCAATAAATAACCTTTTGAATTTCTTTTGTGCACATGGCACTTACTAGGTGCTGAAAGATACACACACATGGAATAGATACCTTTTTTAGAAATATTTTACTAGCTAAAGTAAATAAGCAAGTCTTATGAGTGAAATGAGTGGAATTTCAATACCACCTACATGATCATATTTTATTTTCTAGTATGGAATGACTAAAACAGTGAGTTGGATAGCAGTTGGCATTCATTCTTCTGGGGAGACGAAGAAGCAGCTAACCGCTGTTCTTGACTAGAACAGTCCCCTTGGTATAGGACCAGATCCTGTTAGCACAGAGGAATCATTAATTAAAAGCAGGAAAGATGTCTCCCTAATCCAAAGCCTTTCATTAGTATGTGTTAAACTTTTTCATTATTTCCAAAAACATATGGGCTTCAGCTCCTGTTGATGAAAAAACTCAAATTGGAATGGAATATAAAATTAGGAGACCCGGATTTATTATTACTTCTGGAATTAAGGCCTTGATACATTGCATTAGTGCACAGAGGGTCAAGATCTCTGGCATTTATAAATTTTATTGGATCTAAATTTGTGAAATTGAATTGGTATGGGAGCGGGCACTATGGTATAGCTGGTAAAGCTGCCGCCAGCAGTGGGGGCGTCCCATATGGGTGTCAGTTCTTGTCCTGGTTCCACTTCTGATCCAGCTCTCTGCTATGGCCTGGGAAAGCAGTGGAAGATGGCCCAGGTGCTTGGGCCCCTGCACCCGCGTAGGAGACCAAGAGGAAGTTCCTGGCTCCTGGCTTCGGATCGGCGCAGCTCCAGCCGTTGCAGTCATCTGGAGAGTGAACCAGCGGATGGAAGACCTCTTTCTCTCTCTCTCTGCCTCTCCTTCTCTCTGTAACTCTGCCTTTCAAATAAATAAATAAATCTTTAAAAATAAAAAGAAATTGAATGGATATGATGCCAAGATGGAGATGAGTAGAACCTAGTGATTGAGGACTACTCCTTTGCTAGTGAATTTTTTGTTTAAACTATGAAATAAATTTCTCAATTGGGACACATGGAAAATAGTTATTAGAGTAGAAGGCTACTAAGGAGATGTCCCATGCTTGAGAGACAGTAAGACTACATTTTGTGATTCTTTTCCCTTATAGATTAGAGATCATCTGTGCATTAAAAAGACAGTATTGATCTTACGTAAACTCTTGGGATTTACAGACAATAGGTGAATGTTTATTTGCTAGAAATTGTTGGATAAATTAAAACAGAGATGAAGAACCTAGATGCTGTTATTAAGGAGCTCAGTGAGAATCACAATATACAGAAGACAGTTTTCATAAACACGAAGCAAAAAAGTGCTCTATTAAGTAAAAGTGCATAGGATGCTCTAAGAACACAAAGGAGAGTAGCGAACTCAGTCTTTAGCTTTATTCTAGTTTGGAATGATCTAAAATGTGACTGTTGGGCTGACTTGAATAGTTCACAGCAGAAAGGGTATGTTGATGGGTGAAGTATGTCAGACAGAAAAAACAGGCTTGCTTTTTAACCTGCACTTGAAGGAAATGGAAGATACATTCAGAGGAATGCCACTGGTTAAGTGGGATAGATACAAGGGAAGCACCAAATATGAAAAATAAAAGATGACTGTTAGGTAGGTCATCTCATTGGGGCCTACTCAAAGAGATTTCCATATATTCCAAAAAACCACAACATTCAATAAATATTTTATGAATTTTTGTACTAAGCTTATTATAAAATCATAGTCCTCATTAATGTAACTTTTGTATGTAGTCACAGAACTGGGTATTTAAAACATATGGTGAGCAAAGATTTGCTTTAACAATGTCACTGATCACATATTGTATTACCTTTAGTCATTATGTTAAAACACCATACTGTGTTTGTACTGTTCAGATTTTTACAGAAGTTTTACTTCATTTGCTTGAAGGTATGACTATTCTTTGAATAACTGTCATTCACTCTTCTTCCTTGTGCATAGTTTTAGAAAGGTATCCCACTCACTCATGTTTCTGGTTCACTAACTACATCAACCAAGGATATTTAAAAGGCTGTATCTGTCTTTGAGATGCAATAGAACTATACATAGGAAAATCATTCCAATGTCCTCATTTCCATTTAAACATTCACTCTTATAAAGTAATCATGTGTCCCACTGCTTTGATCTTCAATAAGTTTCAACATGCCTAATTAAAAGAAATATAATATTTTTTGACGGGCAGAGTGGACAGTGAGAGAGAGAGACAGAGAGAGAGAGAGAAAGAGAGAGAGAGAGAGAGAGAGAGAGAAAGTTCTTCCTTTGCCGTTGGTTCATCCTCCAATGGCCACCGCGGCCAGCGTGCTGTGGCTGGTGCACCGTGCTGATCCTGTGGCAGGAGTCAGGTAGTTATCCTGGTCTCCCATGGGGTGCAGGGCCCAAGGACTTGGGCCATCCTCCACTGCACTCCCTGGCCACAGCAGAGAGCTGGCCTGGAAGAGGGGCAACCGGGACAGAATCCGGCGCCCCGACTGGGACTAGAACCCGGTGTGCTGGCGCCGCTAGGTGGAGGATTAGCCTAGTGAGCTGCGGTGCTGGCTCAAGAAATATAATTTTTAATCCCTATTTCTACATTTTAAAATAATGAAAATGAAACATTAAAAATCAATACACAAATACAAAAATAAAAATAAAACTTCAGCCTCTGTTTTTGTATACTTTATTTCTGAGAAGTAAAAGCTCCTTTTAAAGATTTCTCTTACTCATTTTATTTGAAAAACAGAGAAATAGAGATAAAGACACAGAGACAAACAGAGAGAGAGAGCATGAGATCATCTATCTGCTGGTTCACTGCTCAAGTACCCATAATAGCAAAGGCTGGGCCAAACCCAAGTTAGGAGCTGGGAAATCAATTTAATTCTTCTATGAGGTGACAAGGAGCCCATGGTGGGTTGGGTGGTAGGAACCCATGTTCCTGGGCCATCATCTGTTGCCTATCAGGGTACACATTAAGAGGAAGCTGGAATGAGAAGTAGAGATGGGACTCAAACCTATGATCTACAACATAGAATACAGGTGTCCCTAGCAATGTCTCAACCACTGAGTCAAATATTCAACTCACTGCTTTTTAAAATTATATTTACAGAGACATTTGCAATCATGAACTTTAAAAATGGCCAGTCGATTGCAATTATAAATTCCATATATATGATCATCCATGCATTTTTTAAAACATTAATACTTAGAGTTAGAAGTAGAAAACTCCTGAATACTTTATAAAACTTCAATCTTTATGTGAAATACACTAACTCAAAGGACAAATAAACTCATAAAAATAAACATTCATATATTTGTTGGTACCTTCTTTCTTCTCATTGTAAAGTCTACACGAAATTTATATTTATAAATTATAAGATCTAATATTTTGATCAACTTGTTTAGATCAACATTTCACAATGAGTATGACTTATACTCCAAAATAATTGAATGAAAATTGTCAATTGCAAATAATTTTAGAATTTATTTGACCCATTTTTATTTTATAATAAAGGTTTAAAATGTTATAGCCTTGCATTCTGCTTATTTCGTTATCACATATGGAGATGTCTTTTCCATACAGTCCTTCATATGTGCAAGATTTTGCACATCTTATCCCTTTCCACATTATTTTTGATGTATTGTTGTTTAAAGAATTCTGAAATTCCATCTTAAAAGAGAAGGGATGATTTTGTATCACAACACCAGATTTAAAGACATGCTGCATGGCATTTATAGTCAAAACAGACTGGTACTGGCACAGAAATAGACATATAGACCATGGAAGAGAATACAATCCCCAGAAATCAATCCCCACTTTTTTTTTTTTTTTTTGGACAGGCATAATTAGACAGTGAGAGAGAGAGAGACAGAGACAGAGAGAAAGGTCTTCCTTCTGTTGGTTCACCCCCCAAATGGCTGCTTCGGCCGGTGCGCTATGCCGATCCAAAGCCAGGGGCCAGGTGCTTCCTCCTGGTCTCCTGTGCAGGTGCTGGGCCCAAGGACTTGGGCCATCCTCCACTGCACTTCTGGGCCACAGCAGAGAGCTGGACTGGAAGAGGAGCAACCGGGATAGAACCAACACCCTAACCAGGACTAGAACCCAGGGTGCCAGCGCCGCAGGCGGAGGATTAGCCTAGTGAGCCGCTGATCCCCACGTCTACAACAAACTAATATTTGACAAAAGAGCTAAAATCAATCCCCAGAGAAAGGACAGTTTCTTCAATAGGTGGTGCTGGGAAAATTTGATCTCCACCTGCAGAAGTATGAAATAAGACCCTACCTTACACAAAAATTAATTCAAAATGGATCAAGGATCTAAAACAAAAACCTGAGACTATCAAATTACTGGAGGCGAACATTGTGGAAACTATGAAGACATTGGTATAGGCAAAGAGTTCTTGGCTCAGACTGCAGGATAAGACCCCAGGTACCCTAATCCACTGTTAGTGGGGATGTAAACTAGTACAACCATTGTGGAAGACAGTATGGAGATTTCTTAGCAAATTGAAAACCGATTTACCATATGACCTAGCCATCCCACTCTTGGGAATTTACTTATACGAAATGAAATCAGCATATAAATGTGTTATTCATACCCCCATGTTTATTGTAGCTCAAATCACAATAGCTAAGATATGGAATCAACACAGATACCCATCAACTGATGAATAAATTAAGAAAACATGGTACATATCTACTATGGAATATTACTCAGATGTAAATATTACTCAGATGTAAATTCCTGTTTTTCATAACAAAATGGATGCAACTGGAAACCATTATACTTAGTGAAATAAGCCAGTATCAAAAAAACATGTTTTCCCTGATCTGTAGTAACTGAGTTCAAAAAATGTAAAATATAATTATTTGCATTGTAATCTACATAAAATTATTCCTGCACACAAACTGTTGAGTGGAAATGGCTTAAAGTCTAAATAAATTATCACCACACAGTGTGGGGAGCAGCTCGGACTAGACTGAGTTACTGGAATTAAGACTTATTCTATGCATCTGCTCTCCTCTGTGGGGAGCAGCTCGGACTAGACTAAGTTACTGGAATTGGGACTTATTCTATGCATCTGCTCTCCTACAATATGGCGCTGGGAGAGGAGAGGACAGCTTCTACCCAGCTGCCTCCAGTTCAACCGATAAACTGTGGGACTTGCTCCTGATTGGAGAGCAGCGTGCTCGGCGTGTGGGCAGCCGAGTTAGGATTGGCGGAGGAGGACTATAAAGGAGGAGAGAGACGGCATGCACCAGGAACATCTATGGGGAACATCTAAGGGAACCCGTGCAGCCCCCGAAAGAGCCGGCCGGCGGTCTGCCGCTCCCCTGCGGAAGTGGGGAATGCGGCCAGGGGGAACTGCCCTTCCACGGAGGTGGAAGGGATAGTAGCCAACCCGGGAAGAACCAGCAGCAAACCCGGGGAGGGCCGAGCAGACGAAAGAACAGCGTAGGGTCCTGTGTCGTTCCTCCACGAAGAGGGGGAGCGACATAATGGTGCCGTGACTCGGATATGAAGCCTAGGCAGGGTTTAGTGTCGTTCCTCCACGAAGAGGGGGAGCGACATAATGGTGCCGTGACTCGGATATGAAGCCTAGGCAGGGTTTAGTGTCGTTCCCCCACGAAGAGGGGGAGCGACATAATGGTGCCGTGACTCGGATATGAAGCCTAGGCAGGGCTTAGTGTCGTTCCTCCACAAAGAGGGGGAGCGACATAGTGGTGCCGTGACTCGGATAGGAAACCTAGGAGGGAAAGACCGGGAAGAAGTGGGAAATTACCGGAGAGAGAGACTAGCAAACAGCCTAGGGAAAAGCCGGATGAGAAAGGTGCCGGCAGAAGCTATTGAAAGCCTAGGCATAGACTCGGATACGGACTGTGGGAAAGAAGTTAGGATTGAAAGCGAAAGTGAAAGCTTTCATAGACTCGGATGCGGACTATGGCGGGGAAGCTAGGAGATTGAAAGCGAAAGTGAAACCTGGAGGAGGCTTGGACTCGGATATGGACTGTGGGAAAGAAGTTAGGATTTAAAGTGAAAGCAAGAAGAAACTTAGATACGGACTGCAGGTTGAAAGTGAAAGTGAAACCTAGAGGAAACTTGGACTCGGATATGGACTGTGGGGAGAAGCCAGGAGAAATGAGGGAGGAATATTGTTGGAAGAAAACTTGGGGAAGCATGCCGGGTAGAGAAAAATGTTAGGGAGGATGAAGCCGCGAGTGCAGGCCAAGCCATCTTGGAATTCTTCAAGTCACCCTGGGGAGCAAGAGGCGAAGATCTGGAACCAGAGGCAGAGACGTGGGCCGCCAGGATTCGCCAGGTTAGTCCGGGGAACTTGGACTGAATGCCGGTGGTGGCGGAAACATTCGCGGAAGCCGCCGCGTGCAGAGAGAGCACGGGGCGTTGGCGCGAGGCCGTGGTGCGGGCGCGAAGTGCGTGGAGACCGCGGAGCGTGCGCGCAGAGCCGGGAACCCGCCGGCGGGGCGAGGCGCCGGGAAGCCGCGCAGAGCCGTGAAGCTGCCGCGGGGCGAGCCGCCGAGAAGCAGCCTCGGGGCGGAGCCCGCCGGCGGGGCGAGGCGCCGGGAAGCCGCGCGGAGCCGTGAAGCTGCCGGCAGGGCGAGGCACCGGGAAGCCGCAGGGATAAGAGAAACAGAAGTTTAGAACTAAAGTGAGAAAAATAGGAATGCTGGAAGATAGAAGTAAAATGGGAGAAATAGGAATGCCCGGAGATAGAGAAATAGAGAAATAAAAAGGCCTCCCTACAACACTGCAATGTGAGAGCTTGGATTCGGTCTGCCTAATCAAGTGAGGCGATGAGCACCTGCGGGCAGCTAGCAGCTTATGCGCCGCAGGTCACCGAAGACAGGCACGAATTAACATCAGTAAGGCTTCCCCACAATACAACAATATTAAGCTTGGATTCGGTCTGCCTGATTTAAGGCGGTAAGCGCCAGCAAAGCTCGACCAGAGTATGAGCTGCAGGTCACCGAAGATAGGCACGAACCAACACTAATAAGTCTCCCCCACAATAAGGCAATGAGAAGGCTTGGATTTGGTTTGCCTGATAGGTCTTGTAAGTCCCCTGCAGGCAGAGCAGAGCATGCGCTGCAGGGCACCGAACACAGGCATGCATCAGCGCCTAAAAACCTCCTCACAACGTGGCGAAGAGAGGACCCGGATTCGGTTTGCCTGATAGGACTTGTAAGAGCCTGTGGCAACTCTAGCAAGTAGAGCAGAGTGTGTGCTGCGGGACACCAAAGACAGGCGCGTATCAACGCCAAAAAAATAAAAAGAAAGGGGGATCTGTGGGGAGCAGCTCGGACTAGACTGAGTTACTGGAATTAAGACTTATTCTATGCATCTGCTCTCCTCTGTGGGGAGCAGCTCGGACTAGACTAAGTTACTGGAATTGGGACTTATTCTATGCATCTGCTCTCCTACAATATGGCGCTGGGAGAGGAGAGGACAGCTTCTACCCAGCTGCCTCCAGTTCAACCGATAAACTGTGGGACTTGCTCCTGATTGGAGAGCAGCGTGCTCGGCGTGTGGGCAGCCGAGTTAGGATTGGCGGAGGAGGACTATAAAGGAGGAGAGAGACGGCATGCACCAGGAACATCTATGGGGAACATCTAAGGGAACCCGTGCAGCCCCCGAAAGAGCCGGCCGGCGGTCTGCCGCTCCCCTGCGGAAGTGGGGAATGCGGCCAGGGGGAACTGCCCTTCCACGGAGGTGGAAGGGATAGTAGCCAACCCGGGAAGAACCAGCAGCAAACCCGGGGAGGGCCGAGCAGACGAAAGAACAGCGTAGGGTCCTGTGTCGTTCCTCCACGAAGAGGGGGAGCGACAACACAGGAAATATTTAGATGTCATACATCATTCCTTATATTTCATTGAAAAAATTATCAATGACTAATTAACCAAAAACATCTGTATATGGGTGAAATGGTCATTCAATTATTATTTATTGTCAATGTCTATATTCTTACTAATGTAGGGTGTTTTTGCTTTTTACATGTTAAACTTCTTATTCAGTGAAGTATTAAGCTTCTTATGTAATGTAAATTTAAAATGTTATCTCACAAACAAAAAAAGAAAGATGAGTAAGGAGAAAGTAGGGTGAGAGGGAGGGAAGCAGGAGGAGAACATCATGTGCTTAGATTTGTATCTACAAATCATATTGAATTTGTTAAAAATTAATTAAAATGAAAATAAAAATAAAAAAGAATAAAAGTCCAATAGTGAAGGTTTTTTGTGATGGACCCCTTTTGATCTTAAGGTATTTTAGGAGATCATGAAGGGCTCAAATCTACATCTTATTAATGCCTCAGAAAACTGAGTTTTCAAAATATAGAACCCAAACATGTGCAACAGAATATCTAACTCCCCACATACATTAACCCCTCAGACATAAGGTGACCTTCTGATGCTAGGTTTTATGGATATTTGTACCAAAGATGATTTTGTCATAGAAAGTTCTACTGCAGTTAGTTACAAACTGTCCAGTTTGTCACATATAGTGAACTGTTCTCTACCAGATAGAATGCATGTTTACAATATTCAATTAATACATCTGGCTGACTTTAATTGCATTGGCTTTGTCACACCAGAGGTGGCATAACTTTCATGTGAGATAATTAGGTTTGCTCAATCTAAACAGACACATTAATGCAGCTCAGCAAGGCTCAATTAAATCTGTTTTCAAAGCAAAATCACAATGTGAAGCATTGTGGGTAATGTTATGCAAATTGTCATATTGGCAGAGAAACTGAGTAAGGTTTCTGCAGCGCCTATTGGCACAAAATGAATTTTCCCATTTGGATTATCAAGGCAAAAACAGCAAGATGCCTGTGCTGTGATTTCTCTCTTTTAGAGCTTATCAAAGTGATGCAGCTGTTGGCCTAGTCAAATGAATTGTTTTATCACTTTGGTTTTCTTTACATAATTTTTAGAAGATTTTATTATAACCAAAGTATCTATTGTTTAAAAATGTAAACACAATTTGTCTTCTTCTAGACAGAAGGCATAATCAAAGATTCATCTTCTTTATTGTATCTCAATAAATATATTTATCAATAGCAAGATGGCCCACATTTAACCATATTGAAACACTTACAGTTACCATTTTCAAATGGTGGTGTCTTCTTAGTTGTGTCAATCTGTTTACATGTGTCACAACTTAGCATTTGAAGAATTACCTGAATTAAATATGTAAAATATGTCAACAATATTCGCAAGAATAATGATTTCAGACTGATTTCTTAGCTGAAATGACTATCCTGAAAGTTTATAGATTTTAATAAAAGTTTTAAATTTTTCATGAAAAATTTAAATTAAATTTAAATTCTTTGAAATCTGATATGACTACAAGGAGTTAATTATTCTTTCTCTTTCATTACATATAAACAAATATCTTGAAATAAACAGGTATAAAATATTTATGATACATTAAACATTAAATATATTAAACATATTAAATAATATATACTAATATGTAACTAATATATGTATGTGTACATAAAAAATAGCTCTCTGGGTGAAATTATAAAATTCTCTGCAATCTTACGCCATTAGGTAGAACAGTTCCTTCCTACTTGCTTTTAATTCTATTGTGAGTTTAGATTACATTTGATATTCTTTTCTTCTGACTGTAAAAAAATTCAAAATTAGATGATTCAAGTCTTTTCCTTTCTACTTTAGATAATACACAAAGATCTATCAAGAATATTTCATAACATTTAGTTATCCTCTGTAGTCTTCAAGGATCACTATTTGCATTTTAAATTAAATAGAAAACATCAAGGCAGAGATGTTAGCAAATGTATACTACTTTTATGTTAGCAAAGAAGATTGTTAGAAATAAGGAGATCAGTATGATATGAGAATATATGCAGTAGGGATGTTATATATAAATAGGTACATATTGAATACTTTTATATTTTTCGTTTATACTTTTACTATAGAGTATATATTTTTATGTTAGGATCTCAGAAAAAAATCCCTGTAAAATAACTCTCCTTACTGTAGTATAATTTTTATTTATGTGAAATTGGAATGGTTAATATATTTAGATAATATTTCTTTTAAAGAAATAAAGAACTTACAATAAAAAAGTTTTGTAGGGGACATGATCTGATTTCAGATATTAAATTAGTGAAACTCATGTCTGATATTAATGTTTATTAATACTTTGATTGCATATAACATTGCAAAATTTTTGTGATGCTATAGAAAGCCAATTATTGTGCCAAAATTGGGGGCAATTTTATATGATAAAATTTAATCCTGATCAAAATAAATAATTGAATGATTATTGAGCTTCTCACTTTGTTCTACACAGAAGCCTCATAAATAGATCCACCAATGTTGAAAGCTAAGCTCTCTTCTAGAAAACTGTAAAAGTGTAAAAAAATCATTCTGCATCCCATAAATTTATACAGTTATTATATGTCAATTGAAAACAAAATACAACTACAGAAATTGTTAGGATCTTAGGGTAGTTTTTGAAGGTAATTTGAACACAGGGTTGTACAGTTGTTTTATTTTAGTTAAAACAGCATGTAGGTTTTGAACTACTAGTTATTGGTTACAATGTAACAGGCAGCTTGTTAGATTTTAGGATAATAGTGAATGAGATTTACTCCATTCCATTAATGAAATTATAGAGTGCAAGTGGGATTCGTTTTTAATTTTTAAAATTTTGAGATAAATGTAGATTCACACACAAATGTAAGAAATAATACAGAGAAAGTTCACACATTAATGGTAATGTCTTATAAAACTATAGCACAATATCAGAATCACAAAAATTGACTTCATCTTAGTTTTCACTAATGTTAACATGCAATGTATTTGTGTGTGTCTGTAATTGTATGTAATCTTAGCACACATGGAACTTCATATGACCACCTCCATCACAGTTAAGAAACAGAATAATTTCATTACAAGTGAAAGTGTTTTTTAGAAAGATATAAACATATTTTGTTATTTAGACTATTTTTTTTTAGATTTTTTATTTATTTATTTGAAAGACAGAGTTACAGAAAGACAGAGGCAGAGAGAGAGAAAGAGAAGTCTTCCACCTGCTGGTTCACTCCCTAGAAGGCCACAATGGCTAGAGCTGGGCCAATCTGAAGCCAGGAGCCAGGAGCTTCTTCTGGGTCTCCCACATGGGTGCAGGGGCTCAAGTACTTGGGTCATCTTCTACTGCTTTCCCAGGACACAGTAGAGAGCTGGACTGGAAGTAGAGCAGCTGGGATCTGAAAGGGCACCCATTTGGGATGCTGGCACTGCAGATGGTAGCTTTACCTGTTATGACAGAGTCCTGGCCCCTAGACAATTTTGCTAATTTCTAAAATATTTAACCCATATCTCTACTTAAAGGTTATATACACACACATCAAATAATTTTGTTTTGAATAAACTTTATAATTGCTTTATGTACAGGTATTTTCTGCTCCCTCAAAATGTCATTTCTTTTGTGGTTATGGTTACCTTCCTAATTCAACACCTTCGTTACTCTACCTGTTGAATACATGAATTCAGAAAGTCATAAATTGAATAACCAAAAGATATTGAGTCACTGTTGACCTCAAGGGTAACATGTCTGGCTGTAGTATGATTTTTTTTTCACAAAAACCTTTTTGGTTACTATATTACCTTTTTGTGAAAAGATGTTTAATCTTTTGATTTTTTTTCAATATAGTAATAGGAACAAAAACTACCAGGGATTAACAAAGTCTTCAAAGAGAATAGAGTAAAAAAATTAAAATTAGTCTGTTCTTGATGGACTAGGATGGACAGTAAAATTATATATTTATTAAATGTTCCCAATCCAATGGTTTTCAAGTGACCATTAAGTAATTTTTTATTAGTTTTCCTTTATGTAATATGTGCCAAGTAGTATACTGGGTACTTTGCACAGAACCGGCAATTGTGAAATAAAGGGATAATTGAAATCACAAAGTACAGCTAGTGTCATAGTTGGAGACATGAGATTTTGCAATGAGTGAGTTAACTTAATCTTGCGGTCAGATTTTTCCAGGAGGAAACAATATCCATATTTGAGTTGAATAATAATGCATGAACCAAGTAAAGAAGGTGGAAAATACATTCAGACTGTGTGCAGGACATAATACGCTTATTCAAGAGATGGTAAGAGCTCCCTTATATCCATATAGTAGAATGAAGATAGCAATTTACTATGTAAAAACGAATGGACACTCTGGAAGCATGTAAGAAGAAAATTGCCTCATACTTGGTTTACTGCTTACAAAGCAATTACCCAGCCATATCTCATTTGAACTCACATATTCAATAGATGGGCATACATTTGTGGAGAACATACCATTTTATATTGTGTTAATATAGTAATATAGCTAGTACAGAATATTCTTTGTTAGCTGAATGTAAATTAGGTTTCAACTTAAGCCATTTTGAACTCTATTACAAGAATGTTTCAATTTCTGAGATTTCAGAAAAAAATACATTGTGATACAAGCAAATATTCTCTAAGGATTTATCTAGAGAATTCTCATTTAACATTTTGAGACTTAACAATTGTGGAAGCACCAATATACAATGCATCTCCACTCAAGATTGTCTAAGACCACACTGAAAGTTTTAATGTTAATTTGCTGTGTTTATGATAATGTATTTTTAAAAGTTTTTATTTATTTATTTGAGAGGTAGACTTACAGACAGAGAGAGGGAGAGATAGAAAGGTCCTCCATTCACTGGTTCACTCCCCAAAAGGCCACAACATTCAGAGCTAAGCCAATCCAAAGCCAGGAGCCAGTAGCTTCTTCCAGGTCTTGCACACAGGTACAGGGACCCAGGGACTTGGGGCCATCTTCTATTGCTTTCCCTGGGGTCATAGCAGAGAGCTGGATCGGAAGAGAAGCAGCTGGGACTAGAACTGGCGCCCATATGAGATGCCAGCACTGCAGGAGAAGGCTTAGCCTACTGTGCTGCAGCGCTGGGCCCTTTCAATCATATTTTCCAAAAAGTTCTCATCCACATAGTTATTACTCAAAAACAAAACAAAACAAAAAACACAAAGAAACAAGCAAACCAAAAAAAAGCCTCCCCAGATGGCTGCAACGGCCAGATCTGAGATGATCGGAAGCCAGGAGCCAGGGCTTCTTCCAGGTCTCTTACACGGGCTCAGGGACCTGAGGACTTGGACCATTTTCTACTGCTTTCCCAGGCTATTGCAGAGAGCTGAATCAGAAGTGAAGCAGCCGTGACTGGAACTGGAACCGGTTACCTGTTTGGGATGCCGGCGCTGCTGGCAGCGGCTTTACCTGCTGTTCTCTACCGGTATTTATTTAAAAGGCAGTGTTACAGAGAGAGAAGGAGAGACAGAGATCTTTCATGTGCTGGTTCACTTCCCAAATGGCCACAATGGCCTGGTGCTGGGCGCGGCTGAAGCCAGGAACCAGGAACTTCTTCCGGGTCTCTCACAGGAGTGCAGCAGCCCAAGCACTTGGGCCTCTTCCGCTGCTTTCCCAGGTGCCTTGGCAGTGGGCTGGACCAGAAGTGGAGCAGCCCGTTTGACTGGGCACCTGAGATACCGGCGCCTCAGGCAGAGGATTAACCTGCTACACCACACACCAGCCCGAACACCAACCGTGAGTTTTATGCCTTTTATTACGTTTAATTTGTATTGACTTAAAAATTTTTTGTCAGTGTTACAGAAATTTACCTTAAACTTTAGATAATTTAGATATCCCAAAAGATTAATTTTAGAAATGAAATATAAGCACATATTTACTAAGGGCAGAATTTTTCAATTTAATATGCGAGGCTGAGGTGTATTTCTTTTTTTTTTTTTCTTTTTTTAAAATTTATTTGACAGGTAGAATTATAGACAGTGAGAGAGACAGAGAAAAAAGGTTTTCCTTCCATTGGTTCACCACCCAAATGGCCGCCACGGCCGCTGCTGCGCCGATCCAAAGCCAGGAGCCAAGTGCTTCCTCCTGGTCTCCCATGGGGTGCAGGGCCCAAGGACTTGGGCCATCCTCCACTGCACTCCCGGGCCACAGCAGAGAGCTGGCCTGGAAGAGGGGCAACCAGGACTAGAACCCAGCCCCCATATGGGATACCGATGCCACAGGCAGAGGATTAACCAAGTGAGCCACGGCGCCGGCCCCTGACGTGTATTTTTTTAATGTTGAAAAATATATTTGAGTACCAGTGTTTTATTTTGTTAAATATTAAAAGTATTGTTAAATATTAGAAGTAGGAGCCGGCACTGTGGCTGCGGCTCGGCCGACAGTGCTTGCATCCCGTGTGGGCCTCAGATCGCATCAGGCTGCTGCTCCTCCGACCTGGCTCGCTGCTTGTGGCCTGGGAAGGCAGCGGAGGATGGCCCGGGTCCTTACGTCACTGTGCCCACACTGGACCCTGGAGGAGGCTCCTGGCTCCCGGCTTGTGGCTTCTGATGAACGCAGCTCCAGCCCTTGAAGCCATTTGGGGGATGAGCCAGTGGATGGAGGACCTTTCTCTCTCTCTTCCTCTGTCTGTAACTCTGCCTGTCAGAAGGAGTTTGCAGCACCGGACTCCGTATGGGTGGCAGTTCAATCCCCGGCTGCTCCACTTCCCGTCCAGCTCCCTACTTATGCGCCTGGGAAAGCAGTTGAGGATGGCCAAAGTGCTTGGGTCCCTGCACCCACGGGGAAGCTCCTGGCTCTTTGCTTCGGCTTGGCTCAGGCCCAGTCATTGTGGCCATTTGGTAGTGGCCCAGCAGATGGAAGATCTCTTTCTCTGTATCTCCTCTCTCTCTGTAACACTGCCTCTCAAATCAATCAATCAATCTTTAAAAAAGAAGTAGTTTGGCCGGCGCCGTGGCTCAATAGGCTAATCCTCCACCTTGCGGCGCCGGCACACCGGGTTCTAGTCCCGGTTGGGGCGCCGGATTCTGTCCCGGTTGCCCCTCTTCCAGGCCAGCTCTCTGCTATGGCCAGGGAGTGCAGTGGAGGATGGCCCAGGTGCTTGGGCCCTGCACCCCATGGGAGACCAGGAAAAGCACCTGGCTCCTGGCTCCTGCCAGGATCAGCGCGGTGCGCCGGCTGCAGCGGCGGCCATTGGAGGGTGAACCAACGGCAAAGGAAGACCTTTCTCTCTCTGTCTCTCTCTCTCACTGTCCACTCTGCCTGTCAAAAAAAAAAAAAAAAAAAGAAGTAGTTTAAAATCCTTCAAAGTTGGGGCGGGCATTTGGCATAGCTGTTAAGATGCCATTTGGGATACTCATATCCTATATCAGTGTACGTTTCCACTCAGCTTCCCGCTAAAGTACATTCTTCTTAGAGGCAGCAGGTGTGCTTTAAGTACTTCGGTCCCTGTTAAAGTGCACTCGGAAAAGGCAGCAAATGATGGTTTAAGTACCTAAGTCTCCTCCACCCACATGGGAGACCCAGATTGAGTGCCTCACTCCTGGTTTCACCGTGACACAGCCCTGGCTACTGAGGCATTTGGAGAGTGAGCCAACAGAAGGAAATTCTCTTTCTGTCTTTGTCTCTGGCTTTCCAACAAAATGAAAATAAACACAAAGTTTTAAAAAGAAATGTAAAATATGAAAAAAGATTTCAAATATAAAATAAAATATTTAACAAGTCACTAAAATAGATTGATTTGAATCCTAGTATTTTCTAACTAGAGTAGTCTGACGGTTAGCATTTCCTTTTTTCTGGTAATCCATTTTTTGTTAAGAAGATAAACATTTAATATTGCCTGTCTTGCACCAATTAAATTTGTAAGTATGCATGCTTAGAAACATATTGAAAAGTAGTTAATATATAAGAATAATGGAAGTTGATAGGAGAAATCTATGCTTAATATAATCAGTAGCTATTCACTTAAAAATAATAAGTTCTACATTAAAATGAGAAAACATTGATATTCATTTTTATTTATAAAAAACAGAAACAATTTCATTTATTTCATATATACAGTTTTAAGAGCATACTGATACTTCTCCCCTACCCTCTATTCCTCCTTCACTCCCACTTTCCCTCCTTCTTTTGTTATTTTTCTTTTAATTTTTACAATTATGTACTTTCAAAAATTTTCTTCATAATCACAAGTTTAACCCTCCACTAAGTAAAGACTTCAACAAGTAGTAAGTAGAAAAACCACTGTTACTCAAAAGTGTAGAGAAGGGCTATGAACAATAATCAAATCTCAAAATATCAATTTCACTCTTGCAAATTACATTTTTCCCAGGAGTGGAATGAGTGGGTCATATGGTAGATCAATTTCAGATTTTTGAGATATCTCCATAATGTCTGCCCTAATGGTTGCACTACTTTATATTCATACCAATAGTGTATTAGGGTAACTTTTTCCTTACCTCCTCACCAGTATTTGTTATTTATTGATTTTTGGATAAAAGCCTTTCTAACTGGGGTGAGGTGAAACCTCATTCTAGTTTTTATTTGCATTTCCCTGATAGCTAGTGACCATGAGCATCTTTCCATGTGTCTGTTGGTCATTTGTATTATATCCTGTGAAAAATAGTTGTTCATATCTTTAGCTCATATCTTAATTGGAGTGCTTGTTTTGTTATTGTTGATTTTCTTGGTGTATATATTCTAGGTGTTAATTCTTTATCGGATGTCTAGTTTGCAAATATTTTCTCCCATTATGTTGGTTGCATATTTACTTTATTGATTGTTTGCTTTGCTCTACAGAAGCTTCTTAGCTTGATATAATACCATTTATTTATTTATTTTGCCTTTATTGCCTATGCTGCTGAGGTTTTATCCAGGAAGTTTTTGGCTAAGCCAATGTCTTGCAAAATTTTCCCAGTTTTTTCCTGTAGTAATTTGATGGTTTCAGGTATTAGAGTTAGATCCCTGATCCATTTTGAGTTTATTTTTGTACAAGGTGTAAGGCAGGAGTCTTGTTTCATACTCCTGCATACAGATCCAATTTTAGCAACACTGTTTGTTGAAGAGACTGTCCTTTCTCCAGGGAGTGATTTTATCTTGTTTGTCAAAATTAGTTGGCTTTGTGATGTGTGAATTAATTTATGGGGTCTCTAGGCTGTTCCAATGATCACTATGTCTATTCTTGTGCCAGTACCAGATTGTTTTGATTATAACTGCTTTTTGACACATCTTGAAATCAGACATTGTGATCCATCCAGGATTGCTTTAGCTATTCAGTGTGTCTTGTGATTCCACATGAATTTTAGGGTCATTTATTCCAGATTTGAGAACATCTTTGGCATTTTGACTGGGATTGCATTGAATCTGTAAATTGCTTTGGATGGAATGGACATTTTGAAGGTATTAAAACTTCCAATCCATGAACATGGAAGACTTTTCCATTTTTTGCTTTCTTCTTATGTTTCTTTTCTTAATGTTTTGTAATTTTAATTGCAGAGATCTTTTATCTCCTTGGTTAAATTTATCTCAAGTTATTTACATATTTTGGTGGCTGTTGTGAATGGGACTGATCTTACAAGTTCTTTCTCAAGCATGGTATTGTTTCTATAAACAAAAGCTATTGATTTTTGTGTGTTGATTTTACATCCTGAAACTTTTTCAAACTTTCATGAGTTCCAATAATATCCAAATGGAGACTTTTAGTTCCCCTTTCTGCAAACAGCAAACAGGGATAATTTAACTTCCTCCTTTCCAATTTGTATCCTTTTGATATTTGTTCCTACCTAATGGCTCTGGGTAAAACTTTTAAAGCTATGTTGAATGATAATGATGAGAGTGGGCATCCTTGTCTTGTTGCAGATCTTAGTGGAAATGCTTCCAGCTTTCCCCCATTCAATCTGATGCTGGCTGTGGGATTTGTCATATATTGCCTTGTTTATGTTAAGGAATGTTCCTTCTATATCCATTTTGCTTAAGGTTTTTATTGTAAAAAGATGTATTTTATCAAGTGCTTTCTTGCATCAATTGAGATAATCAGATGGTTTTTATTCTTCAAATTGTTCATGTAATGTATCATATTTATTGATTTGCATACTTTGAACCATCCCCACATCTCAAGGATAAGTCCCACTTAGTGCAGGTTAATGATCTTTCTGATATGTTGTTGGATTCAATTAGTATTTTGTAGAAGAGTTTTGCATCTATATTCATCAAGGATATTGGTCTATACTTCTCTTTCTATGGTATATCCTTTTATGGTTTTGGAATTAGGAGATGCTGACCTCATAGAAGAAGTTTGCAAGGATTTTCTCCCTTTCAATTGTTACAATAATTTGAGAACACTTGGAATTAGTTCTTTTAAAGTTTGGTAGAATTCTGCAGTGCAGCCATCCAATCCTGGGTTTGTTTTTGTTGTTGTTGTTGGAGTGTCTTTATTACTGATTCCATTCTTGCCTTGGTTATTGTTCAATTAAGGTTGTCTACGTCTTCACGACTCAATATTGGAATATTGTATGTGTCCAGAAATCTATCCATTTCTTCTAGATTTTCCAATTTGTTAACATGTAGCTGTTTGTAGAATTTACTGATGATTCTTTTTATTTCTGTCATATCCATTGTAGCATCTCCTTTGTCATCTCTGATTTTAGTGATTTGCTCCACCCCTCTTTTTTGTTGATTAGGCCAATGGTGTATCAGTTTCATTTATTTTTTCATGAAAGCAGCTCATTTCACTGATTTTATGTATCACTTTTTGTTTCAATTTTGTTTACTTCTCTAATTTTTATTATTTATTTCTTCCTAGTAATTTTGGTTTGGTTCTTTTTTCCTAGGACTTTGAGATACATTGATAGTTCATTTATTTGGCACCTTTCCAATTTCTTCATGTAGGCACCAATTGCTATAAACGTTCCTCTTAACACTGCTTTTGCTGTATCCCATAACTTTTGATATGTTGGATTTCTATTTTTAATTTTGATGGCTTTTTTATTTTGAGTATCTGGACATATGAATGTATCATAATTTTCCAATAAATAATTTTAACCAAAATATTCAATAAGCACTAAACATTTAAAGTACATTAGGTATTGAATTTAAGAACTACTTTGATAGTATCAAATTACTAGTAAACAATGCTACCTATTAATTTTGAAACTCAGAGTAGCTTTGTAATTTGACTTTTTCTTAAAGTACTTAATTTTGATATATTCCATCAAGTAAATGTCTTTTAATTTTGTAACTTTTCTAACAATAAACTACCTATTCTCTCGCAAATAAGCACTATTTCCAAAGAATGCATTTTGTTTTATGAATGTACACAGTGTGTATATCCATTAACCAAGGAAATATGTCTTGTTTGTTTCCATTTGTTGGTGATTATGTATAATGCTGCTATGAAAAATCCTTCCTAATGAAGATTTAAAAACTATTGGACAAATATAAAGAAGTGTGATTGTTGCATAACATGAGTCACTTTAGTCTTGTAAGAAATTATCAGTCTGTTTTCCCAAGTATGTGAACCATTTTACCTTCCTTCCAGCAATGAAAATGTTTCTATTGCTGTATATTAAGTTTCTATTGCTGTATAATCAAAATTAACTACCTTGTTCAAAATTGATGGTGTCAGATTTTTTTAAGCATCCCTTTTAGTAAGTGTATATGGGTGTCTATATCTTAATTTGTGATTACCTGAAGAAAAGTGATATTGAGTATCTTTATTATTGTTATTATTTTTAAAGATTTTATTTGAGAGATACAGTTACAGAAAGAGAGAGGAAGAGATAGAAAGAAAGATCTTACATCTGCTGGTTCACTCCTCAAATGGCCATAATGGCTGGAGCTGGACCAATCCGAAGCCTGAAACCAGGTGCTTCCTCTGGGTCTCCTATGTGGTTGCAGAGGCCCAAGCACTAGCACAATTCTTCTACTGCTTTCCCAGGCCAAAGTAGAGAGCTGGCTCAGAGGAGGAGCAGCCAGGACATGAACTAGCACCAATATGGGATGCCGGGACTGCAGACAGAGGCTTAGTGTACTATGCCACAGTGACAGCTCCTATGTTTATTATTATTATTTATTTATTTGAAAGGCAGAGTTACAGAGTGAGAGGAGAGAGAGAGAAATCTTTTTTTATTATTATTTTATTTGACAGGTAGAGTTATAGACAGTGAGAGAAAGAGACATAGATAAAGGTCTTCCTTCCTTTGGTTCACTCCCCAAATGGCCGCTAGGGCCTGCGCTCCGCAGATCCGAAGCCAGGAGCCAGGCATTTCTTCCTGGTCTCACATGCACGTGCAGGGCCCAAGCCCTTGGGCCATCCTCCACTGCCCTCCTGGGCCACAGCAGGGAGCTGGACTGGAAGAGAAGCAATCAGGACTAGAACCGGTGCCCATATGGGATGCTGGCACTGCAGGTGGAGGACTAACAAAGTGAGCCATGGCGCCAACCACAAGAGAAATCTTCTATCTGCTAGTTCACTCCCTAAATAGTCACAAGAGCATGGGCTGTACCAGGTGGAGGCCAGGAGCCCCGAGCTTTTTCCAGGTCTCCCACCAGGGTGCTGGGGCACAAGGACTCAAACCATATTTTGATGCTTTACCAGGTGCATTAGCCGATAGTTGGATCAAGAGAGGAGCATCTGGTCTTGAACCGGCACTCATATGGAATGCTAGCATTGCAGACAGCCCCTTAACCAGCTATGCCACAATGCTGGCCCCAAATATCTTTTCATGTGTTTATTTTCCTTCTTTGGTGTGGTGTCTGCTGAGACCTTGTGTCCTTTTTATAAAAACTATTTTCTTATTTCTGAATCTTAAGAAATCTTCGTTTTTTAGACAGAGTTCTTTTACCAATTTTGGAAACATTTCCTTTTTTCATGTCTTTTGCTTATATTAGCAGACTTTGATAACAAGTTTTCAAATTTGAATAAATAGAAACATCAGTCTTAATTTCATGTATTGAACTTTCCATATTATATCTAAAAACTCATCTTCAAACCCAAGATTGTACAGATTTTCTGATATATTTCCTTTTAAAAATATATAATCTTGTTCTTTATATTTAGATTCATTTAATTCTTAGTACAATTTGAATTCATGTTATAGTTCATATTTTTGTTCCAGTAAAGATTATTCTTTCTTTAGACATTGCAGTGCCTTGCTGTTTTGTTAAGGACAAGTTATAGATCTACATCTGGAAATATTTTTGTGTTCTGTTAATGTCTGAACCTCTTTCACCAATATAGCACTGTCTTGATTATAAGAGCTTTGTAATAAATCTTAAAATCAAGATGAAAAGTCTTCAAAATTTGTTGCTTTTAGATGTCTTGTTAGCTATTCTAAATATTTGCCTTTCATATACACTTTATAATCAATTTGGTGTATATCTATAAAATAGCTTGTTCAAATTTTGAGTGGAATTACTCCATACATCAAAGTGGAAAGAACTGACTTCTTAATAAATTTGACTCTCTCTACAAATAGTAAGATCTTCTTTGCTTTCTCTCATTATAGTGGTTTTCCAAGTTTGCCATATATATCCTGTATGGATAATGCTAGATATGCTCTTAAAGGTTTTTGATGTTCTTATTATTTTTTAATGGTAACACAATTGTTCATTGCTCATATGTATAAAAGCAATTGACTATGCATATTAACCCTGTGTCCTCGACCATTCTAGAAGCTTCTTTTTTTTAACTTTTATTTAATGAATATAAATTTCCAAAATACAGCTTATGGATTACAATGGCTCCCCCCCCCCCATAATTTCCCTCCCACCTGCAACCCTCCCCTTTCCCACTCCCTTTCCCCTTACATTCACATCAAGATTCATTTTCGATTCTCTTTATATACAGAAGATCAGTTTAGCATACATTACGTAAAGATTTCAACAGTTTGCACCCACATAGAAACACAAAGTGAAAAATACTGTATGAGCACTAGTTATAGCATGAAATCACAATGTACAGCACATCAAGGACAGAGATCCTACATGAGGAGTAAGTGCACAGTGACTCCTGTTGTTGACTTTACCAATTGACACTCTTGTTTATGGCATCAGTAATCACCCTAGGCTCTTGTCATGAGTTGCCAAGGCTATGGAAGCCTTTTGAGTTCACCGACTCTGATCATGTTTAGACAAGGTCATAGTCAAAGTGGAAGTTCTCTCCTCCCTTCAGAGAAAGGTACCTCCTTCTTTGAAGACCTGTTCTTTCCACTGGGATCTCACTCACAGAGATCTTTCATTGAGGTTGTTTTTTTTTTTTTTTTTTTTTTTTTTGCCAGAGTGTCTTGGTTTTCCATGCCTGAAATACTCTCATGGGCTTTTCAGCCGGACCCGCATGCCTTAAGGGCTGATTCTGAGTCCAGAGTGCTGTTTAGGACATCTGCTATTCTATGAGTCTGCTGCGTATCCCGCTTCCCATGATGGATCATTCTCTCCCTTTTTTATTCTATCAGTTAGTATTAGCAGACACTAGTCTTGTTTATGTGATCCCATTGACTCTTAATCCTATCATTATGATCAATTATTAACTGAAACTGATCATTTTGACTAGTAAGATAGCATTGGTACATGCCACCAGGATGGGATTGAATTGGAATCCCCTGGCATGTTTCTAGCTCTACAATTAGAGGTAAGTCTGAGTGAGCATGTGCTGAACTGTACATCTCCTTCCTCTCTTTTTCTCATTCTTTATTTAACAGGGATCACTTTTCATTTAAATTTAAACGCATAAGGATAATTGTGTGTTAATTAATGAGTTCAACCAATGGTATTAGGTATAACAAAAATATACTAAAAGGAATAAAATAGTAAGTTGTTCCTCAACAGTCAGGACAAGGGCTGATCAAGTCACTGTTTCTTATAGTATCCATTTCACTTCCACAGGTTTCCCCTTTGGTGCTCAGTTAGTTGTCACAGATCAGGGAGAGCATATGATATTTGTATATTGACTGGCTTATTTCACTCAGCATGATGTTTTCCAAATTTCTCCATCTTGTTGCAAATGACTGGGTTTCATTGTTTTGACTGCTGCATAGTATTCTATAAAGTACATGTCCCATAATTTCTTTATCCAGTCTACCACTGATGGGTATTTGGGTCTTAGCTATTGTGAATTGAGCTGCGATAAACATTAATGCGCAGACAGCTTTTTTGTTTGCCAATTTAATTTCCTTTGGGTAAATTCCAAGGAGTGGGATGGCTGGGTTGAATGGTAGGGTTATATTCAGGTTTCTGAGGAATCTCCAGACTGACTTCCATAGTGGCTTAACCAGTTTGCATTCCCACCAACAGTGGGTTAGTGTCCCTTTTTCCCCACCTCCTCTCCAGCATCTGTTGTTGGTAGATTTCTGCATGTGAGCCATTCTAACCGGGGTGAGGTGAAACCTCATTGTGGTTTTGACTTGCATTCCCCTGATTGCTAGTGATCTTGAACAGTTTTTCATGTGTCTGTTGGCCATTTGGATTTCCTCTTTTGAAAAATGTCTATTGAAGTCCTTGGCCCATCTCTTAAGTGGGTTGTTTGTTTTGATGTTGTGGAGTTTCTTGTAGATTCTGGTTATCAACCTTTTATCTGTTGCATAGTTTGCAAATATTTTTTCCTTTCTGTCGGTTGCCTTCTCACTCTCCTGACTGTTTCTTTTGCAGTACAGAAACTTCTCAATTTGATGCAATCCCAATAGTTAATTTTGGCTTTGACTGCCTGTGTTTCTGGGGTATTTTCCATTTTTTAAATGTTTTTGACAGGCAGAGTGGACAGTGAGAGAGAGAGAGACAGAGAGAAAGGTCTTCCTTTGCTGTTGTTTCATTCTCCAATGGCCACCGTGGCCGGCGCGCTGTGGCCGGCGCACCTTGCTGATCCGATGGCAGGAGCCAGGTACTTTTCCTGGTCTCCCATGGGGTGCTGGGTCCAAGCACTTGGACCATCCTCCACTGCACACCCTGGCCACAGCAGAGAGCTGGCCTGGAAGAGGGGCAACTGGGACAGAATCCGGCACCCTGACCAGGACTAGAACCCAGTGCGCCGGCACCGCAAGGCGGAGGATTAGCCTAGTGAGCCGCGGCACTGACTTTTCTTTTCTTTTCTTTTCTTTTCTTTTCTTTTCTTTTCTTTTCTTTTCTTTTCTTTTCTTTTCTTTTCTTTTTTTTTTGCTGGGGTATTTTCCAAGAAGTCTTTGCCAGTACCTATATCTTGCAGGGATTTTCCAATGCTCTCTAATAATTTGATGGTGTTGGATCGTAGATTTAAGTCTTTAATCCATGTTGAGTGACTTTTTGTGTAAGGTGAAAGGTAGGGGTCTTGCTTCATGATTCTGCATGTGGAAATCCAACTTCTGAATACAAAGAATACACAATTATGTCCTATCTTGTAGAGTTTCTTTAATTTTTCTTGCAAATATGATTTTACTTTTTCATTTTTTGATCTTATTGCAATTTCTAGGGTTTTTAGTAAGGTATTGAATGGAAGGGGTGAGGATGAATATTTATTTATTTATTTTTTTGCCTCGGACAAAGTATTAATTCTCTTCTTAATCTATCACAGTATCTGTTAAGAATTTTGTAGATGCTCTTTATCAAGTAGGAAATTGCTCCCATTTCTAGTTTCTGATACTTTGTCTCATGAATGGATATTGGCTTTTGCCAACTGATTTTTATATATCAATTTTTATGATCATGTACTTTTTTTCCTTTAACCTGCTATTGTGACAGATCACATTGCATGCTTGGAAAAAACCTACTTGTTCATGGACTATAATTCTTGTGAAATATTATTGCCTTAATTTACTAATATTTATTTAGGAATTTCACCTATATATACATACATAATATTTGATATTTATTTATTTTGAAGGTCAGAGTTTCAGAGAGAGAGGGAGAGACAGAGGCAGGGAGATCTTCTATCTGCTGGTTGACTTCCCAAATGATGCAATGGCCAATGTTGTGCTAGGTTGAAGCCAGGAGCCAGGCGCTTCAGTCAAGTCTCCCATGTGGGTGTCAGGGGCTCAGACACTAGGGCCATATTCTGCTGATTTTCCTAGGTGCATTAAACAAGGAGATGGATTGGAAGTGGAGTAACCAGGATATGAACCAGAGCCCATTTGGAATGCTCATGACACAGGTGGCAGCTTTACCACTATGCCCCAGCACAGATCACCCCACTACATTTTCATGAAATATGATCTATATTTCTTTTCTTGTAAAATCTTTATCTGGTTTTAGTATTAGGATAATGCTGATTTCCTATTCAAAAAATGTTTTTTATTCTATTTTCTAAAAGAGATTGTGGAATATTGGAATACTTTTCTGTAGTATTTGGAATAATTCACAAATGAAGACTTCTGAGTCTGTTTCATATTTTGGAATTTTATGTTATTGAATGTAATACTTTAGTCACTAGAGACCTATTTATAGGCTACAGGCCTTTTCAGATTGTCTATTTCTCCTTGTGTGGCTTTTTGGTAATTTGTGTCTTTTAGAAAATTAGTCCATTTAGTTTAAGTTTTCAAGTTTGCATGTATAAAATTGTTCATAGTATTCCTTTATATTCCTTTTGATGTTGATAGTATGAATCATGGAGATCTCTTTTATGTCTGATGTTGGTTGTTTATGGATTCTGTATCCTTGGTTTTCTAGCCCCTAGATGTGTTGTTTTTTTTTTTTTCTCCTCACAAAGCTTTTGATTCCATTAATTTTCTCTGTTGTTTGCCTCTTTACAATTTTGTTGATTTCTGCTCTATGTTTTCCTTTTTTTCTTCCTGTATTCTTTTGGCTTAAATTACTTTTTCTTTTTTTTCATAAAGTGTGACACAGTGATTAATGATTGTAGACTTCTTTTTTCTAATATTAGTATTTAATGTTTTAAATTTTCCTCTAAACATGCTGTTTACTAACTTCCACAAATTTTGATAAATTATATTTTAATTTTCATTGAGCTGAACACACTTTTTAAATTTTCTTTGAAACTTTTACTTTGATATATGTACTTATTAGAAATATGTTTTGTGGAGGGTGTTGTGGTATAGAGTAGTGAACCCACTTCCTGCAGTGCCAGCATCCCAAATGGGTGCTTGTTCAAGTCCTGGCTGCTCCACTTCTGATCCAGCTCACTGCTAATGTGCCTGGGAAAGCAGCAGAGGATGGCCCAAGTGTTTGTAGCCCTGCACCCAAGTGGGAGACCCAGAGGAAGCTTCCAGCTCCCGGCTTTGGCCCGGCCCAGCTCTGACTGTTGCAGCATTTGAGGAGCAAAACCATGGATGGAAGATTTCTCTCTCTCTCTCTGCCTCTCTCTCTCTCTCTCTCTCTCTCTCTCTTTCTCCCCGTAGCTCTCTGTGTAACTCTACCTTTCAAATAAATAAGTCTTCAAAAAGAAAAAAAAAGTTAACATCTAAACATTAGAGATTAAACAGCTATTTAAAATTTTTTCTAGCTTAATTCCATTATAATCTGATAGCATTCATAATGCAATCTCTGTTCTTTTTTTTTTTTTAAGATTTATATTTATTTGAGAGGCAGCATTAGAGAGAGGGAGAGACAATGTCCTCCATCCACTGGTTCACTCCCCAAATAGATGGAGCTTGGCTGATCTGAAGCCAGGAGCCAGGAGATTGTTCTGGGTCTTCCACATGGGTGCAGGCGCCCAAGCATTTGAACCATCTTCAAATACTTTCCCAGGCCATCAGCAGGAGCTGGATCAGAAGTGGAGCAGCCAGGACTCAAATGCATACCCCTGTGGGATGCCGTTGCTGCAGATGGAGGCTTAACCTAGGGTGCCACAGCACTGGCCTCAATTTCTATTCTTTTAAGTTTGATAAGGTATGTTCTGTGGCCTAGAATAAGATCTATTTTAGAGAAAGTTTCACAGGAGTTTAAGAAGAATATGTTTCTGCTAGTGTTGGATGGGGTATTCTATAACTGTCAATTAGATGGAATTGAATGATAGAGTTGTTTAGGTCAATATATTCTTACTGACTTTTTTTCCTGCTGGATCTTTCAATTTCTGACAGAGGTGTGTTGAAGTTTCTAACTACAGTACTGAATTTTTCTGTTTCTCCTTGCAGCTCTGTGAGTTTTAATCACCTATTTTGATGCTAAGTTGGTAGGTGAAGACATGTTTAGGATTTTTATGTCTGTTGAACAGTAGTCCTTTTTTTTACATAATTTTATTTATTTATTTATTTGAAAGGCAGAGTTATATATAGAGAAGTGGGGCAGAGAGCAAGAAAGGTCTTCCATTCCCTGGTACTATCCCCAAATGGCTGAAACAGCTGGGGCTAGGCCAGGCTGAAGCTGGTAGCCAGGAGCTTCTTTCAGGTCTCCTATGTGGGTGCAGTGGTCCAAGTTCTTGGGCCATCCTCCACTTCTTTTCTCAGGAGCATTGGCAGGGAGTTGAATTGGGATTGGAGCAGCTGGGCCTTGAACCAGTGCCAATATGGTGGAGGCTTAACCTTCTTTGACAGAGTGCCTGCCCCAAGAATAGATCTTTCCTTTTTTTTAAAAAAAAAAGATTCATTTATTTATTTTCAAGTCAGAGTTACACAGAGAGTGGTGAGGCAGAGAGAGGGAGAGGTCTTCCATCCAATGGTTCACTCCCCAATTGGCCGCAATGGTTGGAGCTGCAGCAATCCGAAGCTAGGAGCCAGGAGCTTCTTCTGGGTCTCCCATGTGAGTGCAAGGGCCCAATGACTTGGGCCATCTTCCACTGCTATCCCAGGCCATAGCAGAGTGCTGGATGGGAAGTGAAGCAGCTGGGACTAGAACCGGTGCCATATGGGATGCTGGCGCTTCAGGCCAAGGCATTAACCCATTGCGCCACAGCTCAGGCCCCAAGAATAGACCTTTCTATCAGTGTGCAGTTCTTAATTTAAGCATGATAATCTTCCAAATTTGAATTTATTGAAATTAATAAAACTACTTTAAATTGCTTTTGATTAATGCTGTTAATCTTATAATTGTATATCTTTCTTAATTGCTAACTTTTAATTCTTGTGCATCTGTATATATAAAGTAGGAGTTTTTTAGAACAGATAAATTTGTGAATTTTTAAAATCTACTCTGAAAAATCTGCATTTTAAATGTGTTTAAAACACTCATACCTAAAGTGACTTTTTCCAGTAGTGCTAGTCCATCCTCTTGTAATTCCTACATTTTTATGTATATTATTTTAATTCTCTTGAATAATTTCTTTTTAATATTTTTACATGGTAGATGCACTTATGCTGACTTCTCTAGGTTTTGTTTATCAGAGAAAGCTTACTTCTTCATTTCTGAGGAATAATGTTATTAAACAATTTTTTGTGTATGATTTCTCTCCTAAAATTTTAATAGTTTTACTTCCCTTTCTTGCTTACATCGTTTTTGAAGAGAAGGCCATTGTAATTCTTATCATTTCAAGCTGTTATATCAGAATATAATCTTATGGGAAATGGTGATTTTGTAAATATAATGAAGGTAAAGATGAAGATGAAAAAAATAATTAGTATGGGCACTAAGACTATCCTTATATGGGAGAGAACAAGACATATAGACAAAAAAGACATTGTAAAGATTGAAGCAAAGATTAGGGATATGCATTTAGAAGCCAAGGCATTCCAAAGTTGCTACAAAACACCAGAACCTACGTGAGAGTCATGGAATGGTTTCTCCTTCAGAGTCTCCAAAGAGAAATCAGCCCTGTAAACAAGAACACCTTGATTTCAGAATCCTGGTCTCCTGAATTGGGAGAGAATAAATTTCTGTTTAAGTAGCCAAGTAAATAGCATCTTGTTGTGGCAGACCCTGGAATAAATACCTCTTAAAAGGCACTTTTTATTTCCATTACAGTACTCTTTATTTCAAAAATTTATACTTAATTCTTTATAGTGTTTCTATATCTCTCACCTCATATTACCCTTCTATTCTTACATGTTGTCTACATTTCTTGTGAAAATCTCTCATAGTTACTTTATTTTCCTATCTTATATTCCAACATCTTTATCATATGTGCATCTTGTAATAAAGCTGTCTTTGTCTCTTCTGGATATTTTTCTGTCCATGCTTTTTGTAATTCCTTGTAGTTCATTCTTTGTTTCTTAAAGCTGTATATATTTATTGAGTAATAGGAACTAAGGTAAGTAGGTCTTAGGTGTGAAGACATATGCTACTCTGAGCAGGAATTGGGCTATGTTCTCTCCAAAACTGTAGGAATCATAGGTTTGTGACTTTCCAAGGTCATTGATTCTGTCACTCCTGTTAGCACTGGGCTCCCCTAAATCTACCTTCTAAAGGCCTTGTCTTCCTCTTCAAGGCCAATATGAGGTCTTTGTCTTCTGATCACCAGAAGACCTTGCTAGAGCTCCTAGAGGAATTTGCATCTGTTAGGGTTCCAGGGGATTTTACATAGGCTTTAATATTGACACCTCCTCCCCCAATTTTCCATCTCAAACTAGCACATACCTCACATCCTCATATTTGTCACATGACCATTTAATTGTTCCTATCAGTTTATAACTCAAGAAACTTCTGTTACAGGTGTGCAGTTTCTACAGTGACTCTTAATTTGTCTTTCTTTAGATTTCAGAATGCTGATTTGCTTATGATTCTGTAATATGATAAGTCCTAGAAAATTCATTGATTTTCTTATACTATTTGTTTTTAAGAGTGAGAGGGATAACTTCAAAACCCTTTACATGTTTGATATTAACCTGAAATTAAAATTGGGGATGGACGTTAAGTACAGTGATTAAGTAGACATCTGAGCTGTGTGCATCCTATATAGGTGTGTCTGGTTCAAGTCTTGCCAACTTCACTAGTTTTGGCCTGGCCTAGTCTTGTTGTTGCAGACATTTGAGGAGAAACCAGCAGATGAAGAATCTCTCTCTCTTTTTGCCATTAAAATAAAAAGTTTAAAATGAAATTGGCCCTTAAATTTCACTAATTATTACATGTAAAATGCCTTTGTACTGATAATTTTTTTTGACAGGCAGAGTGGACAGTGAGAAAGAGAGAGACAGAGACAAAGGTCTTCCTTTGCCGTTGGTTCACCTTCCAATGGCCGCCGCGGCCAGCGCGCTGCAGACGGCGCACCACACTGATCTGATGGCAGGAGCCAGGTACTTATCCTGGTCTCTCATGGGGTGCAGGGCCCAAGGACTTGGGCCATCTTCCACTGTACTCCCTGGCCACAGCAGAGAGCGTACTGATAATTTGTCAAAGCTTTTCATCAAGATTGCCTACATGTTCTCAGTAAGAGTATTATTCAAAATGAGTATTGCATGGGCTTTTTGTAGCCTTAATTTTTATTATTATTTAGCTTCTAGAATTTGTTTTATAATTTTGTTTAATTTTTATTTCCTTCTGATATTTTAAATTCTATATTTCATAACATGAAACCAAATCTCTTTGATCAAGGGATCTTTATTTGTTAGTTTATTTATTTGAAAGGCAGGGCAAGAGCAAGAGTGGGAGAGAGACAGTGAGACCTCCCATTCATGCCAAATGTCCATGACAGTCAGACTTAGGCCACCCCAAAGCTGGAATCCAAGAACTCAATGGCAGTTTCCCATATGGGGGCCAGGAACTCAATCTCTTGAGCTATCCCTGCTGACTCCCAAGATGCACATTGTGTGTACTCCCAAGGTGCCTGTCTTAATCAATAAGACAAATGCCAGATGACTAAGTGATCTTTGAAATGAAAGGATTTATTGAGTTATTACTGATGCTAGCCAGAAAAAAGGCCCAGGTCCTAGGACAATTTCCTAAATTTACCAGCAACAGTTGGGAACTTGTCTGCAGGACCAGAGCTATGATTCATTATTTTTATAACAAAAATTTGTAGAAGAAGGCATAAGATGCTTTCATGGAAACCACATTGGCTAGATAGGTAAGAGAGGCAGGATAATGACAAGTAAGGGAAGCATTGGGGCAGGAGGGCAACCCATTAGAGGTATTTGCTGTTTCTGGATTGGCTGGGGTTATAAACAAGATGTGGCAGTACTTATAGGGTCATGATGGGATTTCAGTTAAGGTTGTAATATACATTTAAAAATATGAAATTGTCTTTTGCTCTTGTCCTGTAGCTTTTTTACTGATTAACATTTAGCAACTCTCCTCTATGCTCTGAGACTTGTAATTAAATTTAGAACATATAAGAATTCTGTTCTTACCAAACATTTTAACATTTCAACTATGGTTACTTTATTTTTTTAAATTTATTTTTATTTATTTGAAAATCAGAGTTACACACAAAGAGAGGAGAGGCAGAGAGAGAGAGAGAGAGAGAGAGAGAGAGGTTCTCCATCCGATGGTTCACTCCCCAATTGAGGGCAAAGGCTGGAGCTGAGCCGATCTGAGGCCAGGAGCCAGGAGCTTCCTTTGGGTCTCCCACATGGGTGCAGGGGCTCAAGGACTTGGGCCATCTTCCACTGCTTTCTCAGGCCACAGCAGAGAGCTGGATCGGAAGTGGAGCAGCTGGGACTAGAACCAGTCCCCATATGGGATGCCGGTGCTTCAGGCCAAGGTGTTAATCCGCTGAGCCACAGCACCAGTTACTTTATTTCTTTTGTCTAATCATTTTATTATGGAACACCTTTAAATTTAATCCTGAAAATGGAGATTTTCTTTTTTTTTATTTTAAAATTTTTGGATTTGATGATGGATTCATTCTATCAATCACAAAGGATTTCATTGAAGTTATGTTATTCTAAAAATAAGTTGTGTGCTTTGTTTGTTTTGTGTCTGTTTTCCCAGCTCGAGAGCAAATTCATTCATTTATCCATCAAATATTTACTAAACACCTGATATGTGGAACAGATTGTTTTATACTGCATCTTAAACACCAATAACATCAAAAAATCTTGCCATAATGAAGCTTAACTTTTAATAAATACTAATATTCTTTGAATGACATATTCTGTAAGAATTTCCCTCTTCAGTATAGATAATATTCAGTAAATCTCCAAAGCCACATGAAGGAGGCTTATATTTAATAGGAACTTTCTTTTAGCTGATGCAATGATAAGGCTGAAGCAGTTTTTTTCTCTTGCTATCTCCTTTTTGATGATTAAATCCTCCTATAGTTCACCCATACACCTGGAGTAAACCCTTTTGAGAAAATTGGCTTTATGTCAGTTTCTAATTCCAACTTGAAACTTTTCATGGTTTCAAGGTCTTGTTCTCCATTCAAAAAGCAGTCTTTAAAAGCAAAGTTCCTTTATTATATATGTTTTGATAAACCTGTGTCAGTTGTAATAATACTTTTCCGTTTTGACTTCTTGCTCCTTTTAGCTGTATGTACCATTTTATTCAGATTTTTTATGTATTTTAGACTTTAAAATTGTGATGAGAGAGTATTTAAATATTTACTTATTTATTTCTGTCCCTTTTATTTACCTTTATATCCTTACTCATTGCTTTCTTCTAAATAGTTGTGCAATGTTTCAATTATAGAAATTATTCTATGCCACATAACCATAAGAGCATTGAGAATGTGAGTGGGAATGCTATGAGAATATTCAGTTTCTATTTCCTGAACATAATATAATTTAAAGGTTGGAAATAGTGATGCTATAAATGTATATTTTAAAGTATATGATTGAGGCCACAGTTGTGGCATATGTGGGTTCAGCTGCTGCCTACAATGCTGGCATACCATATGTGTGCCAGTTCAAGTCCTGGCTGTTTTTTTTTTTTTTTCCCAGGCAGAGTGGATAGAGAGAGAGAGAGAGAGAGAAAGGTTTTCCTTTACCGTTGGTTCACCCCTCAATGGCCACTGCAGCCAGCGCACCGCACTGATCCGAAGCCAGGAGCCAGGTGCTTCTGGTCTCCCACACGGGTGCAGGGCCCAAGGACTTGGGCCATCCTCCTCTGCCCCCACCCAAGGCCACAGCAGAGAGCTGGACTGGAAGAGGAGCAACCAGGACAGAATCTGGTGCCCTGACCAGGACTAGAACCTGGTGTGCCAGCGCCGCAGGCAGAGGATTAGCCTATTGAGCCATGGCGCTGGCCGGCTGTTCCACTTTCAATCTAACTCTCTGCCAGTGTCCAAGGAAAGCAGCAGATGATGGTCCAAGGGTTTTGCCCCTACAACCCACATGGGAAACCCAAATGGAGTTCTGGGCTCCCTGGCCATAAGGAATAATTGAGGAGTATACCAGAGAATAGAAAATTAGATGATTTCTCCCTCTCTCTCTCTCTCTCTCTCTCTCTCCCCCTGTGTCCCTCTTTCTTGGTAACTCTGCCTTTCAAGTAAATAAAAATATCTTTTCTAAAAAGTGGGTAGTTTTTATTTTAGCTAACAATCTTCATTTGCAAACTGCTCATATTTTATTAAATTATTTTTGATAATGCTTAAGTTTTATTTTGAAGGTATTTTAATGTGGTTCTAAAACTAAATACTAAGCAATATGTATATGTATTATACCCAGAAAATAGTGTAGTTTTCAAAAACAAATTTATAAATTCTAATAATTGTTCTTGTAAACAATTAAAACACAATATTTGCTTTGCTTGAAGAGCAGAAATTAAGTGGACAGTAGTAGTCTAAAGATAATTATGGTTTAAATGTTTTTTTAAATTTTATTCCAAACAAGTATAAATAATATATTTATTTGGTAATAATTATCTGATTTTCCAGTTACATCAAGAGTACATCTGTCTTTGAATTTTAATATAGTTGCATTAAAACTTAACAGAGGCAATTTAGTATTTGTATAAAATTTATTTGCACCTTAATGAGAACTGTGTGAAAATCTGATAAAGTATTGTGTTATGAATAAATATTTTCCACAGACACTGAGGCTGAATGTGCAATCCAAAATACTATAGAGAACCCTACACAAAAACTTTTCCCTTTGCTATGCAGACATATAAAGTGCATGTGAGGTCTTGAAATGATAAGTCTACTCACTAGAAGAGAGATTATAAGACTTTTCTTTATATATCAGTGCATCAGCCTGAACAAACATCTTGTACCACTTTAAACTTGACTACAAAGTGTTTTATAAGCTTCTCTACAGCCTTTGCAAGTTATTGAGGTTAATGGTCAATGCAATTGCCATATCTTATGCAATAAACTACTTTATTTTGTCTGTGAGTTCTCTAAGGAGTAACACAAGCATAAAGGGTGTATTCAGTATACGTGAAATATAACCCTATTAGAGTAGCCAACTAAATTACAGAATCTCTGAAGCAGAAAAGCTGCCAGCTCTGTAAAATGATGGTCTTTCTATTCTTGAATAAAATGAAATGATAAGGCTGCTGATTTCAATACAAGTATTTGAACCAAAAATCCAGAGTCATACAAAATGAACCTAATAAAATCGAAATAGTAGTACACATAATCTATTTGATGATTGCTTTGAAAAGAAAAAAAAAAGAGTTTGATAAGAATGGCTATGAATGTACTAGCTCCTTTTGAGAAAGAATAAATGATTGGAAAAAGAATAGTAGAGCAATACTACTTTGTCTCAGTGAATACCATCTCAATCTGCCTGTTAAAATACAGCATTATCATTGCACATATAATGTAGTCATAAATGTGACTAGTATGATGGTAATAATATATCTATATTCTAGAAACTGGATTTTAGCTAGAAACCTAAAACTGTGATGCTAAGTGATCTTACTAATCATATACATAAAAATGATGATTTACTTTACACTGAATTTATTTGATGACTTGAATGGTCATCTGTATTGTAGTTGAAGTCTTTACAAATTTTATGTATTTGGTGCACTACAATATTTACTATTTAATCATCATAAGTTCCTTCATTCTATTCTAAAATCTTTGACTTTTTTCTCATTCTTTCAAACTATACATCACAACTAGCCTGCAACATAATCTGCGAAATACTAAGACAAAATAATATATAAAAGCAAGTAAGTCAAGAAAAAAAAGAAAGGAGATCCAAGATGGCCAGAGTTCACTTGCTCTTCCACCGGGAAGACCTGAATCAGCTCCCTCTGGAATGAGTGCCTAAGGAAGAACACCTAAATGCAGTAAGAGACCAGTGGGAACACAACAGGAAACTGAGACCAGGTTTAGCAGAGCAGAGAGAAGCAGAGTCAACCTGCAACTGAATCCCTGGTCCCAAGGCAACAGGGGTTTTCTATTTCAGGGGCAAGGGTGAGCAGGAGAACCTGAGGGGAGCCAATTTTCATAATCCTTTATGTGGGAAATCCTCACTAGAGGAATCCAGTCACTGCAGAAGAGCAGCTCAGTATGGAGATCTTCCTATAAAACTCAAGGCCCCTTTGCTTTAGAGGAGGAATTCATGCTCTTCTCTCCACCAGCTGTAAGAGCATAAATGACACCACCTTGAAAAAGACTCACTATCAGAAGCTATACTGTCCTAGGAGAGACAGTATTCACATGTCACCTTCCCAGGAATCCGTTGGGTATTCCTGCATGTTAGCAAGGAAGATTGAGCCCCATAGTTCCAACTGGTCTCAGCAGAGCATGGGTAAACCCAGGAAGGCAGACCACACAGAGCTCTGTATTTCAGGGGACAGTGGGAGCAGAGAAACTGGGATATTCAGCTCTCTATTCGGAAGTGAGAGTGCATTCTCCTTTAGTCTTGAGGATCATCCTCCCCTGCTGCCCCTCCTTCTATGACTGCTTCAAACATTGGTCATTGCTGCCAGACGTGCACAAAGGGGCTAGATCAGGATTCTTGTGCTCCACCTAATCTGACCAAAGAGATTCAGGGATTCTTGCACACAAGTCACAATTTTTGGTATAGAATCTGAGCATACAATAGGGAGTGTGCCCATGTTCTAGCTGATGTGCACATCTTGGAGGGGAGAACTCACCTGAAACGGTGTGCTTGCTTTGTACAGTGAACCAGCCTGCTCCCAACACCAGCACAGCAAAGGTTCTGCACTCAATACCACTTGACTGCATCCCTCTGACTGCAGTAGCTGTGGTTTCTGGAACCCATCCATCCTGGGCATCACTCTGAATTCTTGTCCCTCCCATGAGAAACCACCTGAGTTTTCTGTTTATGGCATGAGTGTTCTGTGTCCCAACTAGCATAGCACATAGCTTGCTTGCTGGGGCTTTGAACTGTGATTTCTATTCCAAACGCAGACCAGCACACTACTAGCTTCCTAGGAGCTCTGGCCCAGGCTTTCCTTGCTCTGTCTAGCCCAGTACACAAGGCACTCATTCTAGGTTCTGGAGTTGGCTTTTCATGCCTCTCTTAGCTCAGCATGCAGCATGTTCATTTGGAGTACTGACTTGGAGCTTGTGTAGGAAGCCCAGCACAGCACACCATTTACTTGCTGGGGGGTTGGCCCAGGGTTTCTGTACTCTACCTAGGCCTAATGTGGGGATCACAGCTCCAGTCTTATCCATGAAAACTGCCAGATTTCTATGCCTTCTCAAGGGTAACCCACTACTGCTCACTTGCAGCTCTGGATGGGGGTTCCTGTACCCTATTAGGCTCATCAATCAGCCTACAGAGATTGGAAGACTGCCTTTTCTGCTTCTCCAGAGGCACAATCACTATCAGAAGCAGCCACGGTCCCAGAGAGCATGTGGGGAAACTTGCCTCCTCTGCTTAGTTTTGGTGTTACTCGCGACTCTGAAGTTGGGCAATGGCTTGCAGTCTAAAAGATTGTCCTGATTTCAGAGCCAGTGTTGATCTCATAACTCCAGATTGTAACATGAGTATCGACAGAGTCTGTGTGCCAAGCCCATTAACCACATGAGCAGATCAGCACCCAAAAGCTGAGAAGCTACTGACTGTAGTCTCTTCCAATGATGATTGTTGGGGACCTCCATGACAGGATTTCCCATGGCCATACAAAGCCACAGGTGGGGCACAGAGTCCTACTACTATTGCCATCAACTATAGAAAATGAAGGTTTAAGGAGACTATACTATGAAGTCCAATTGGGACTAAAACCAAAATAGTTTACTAAAGAAATACTCAAAAGCACATTTCTAAGAAAAAGACTTCAACTAACAAATCCTCCAAAAATAATAAATAATGGATCCCTCAGATGTATAAAAATCTACATAGAAACAAAAGACATATGAATAAGGAAGATAGTATGATTCCTAAAAGCACTAAAGTAATACATCAGTATCAAATATGAAGCAAAGGAGATTAATGAAATGCCTGAGAAATAATTTCAAAGAATGATTTTAGGGTTACTTAAGTAAATACAAGAGAATAGTGAATAATAATGAAATTAGGAAATCAGAACATGACATGAATAAGAGATACTGATAAAAAATCAAATATTAGAGTAAAATAACTCAATAAATAAAATACAAATATAATTTAAATCTATAAATCAATAAACTAGTTCAAGCAAACAAATAGCTGATCTTGAAGGCACATCTTTTGAAATATCTGTCATACAAAAAATAGATGAAAATATTTAAAAAGAAATGAAAACAATGTCATAAATCTATGAGAAACTATCAAATAAATATTAAAGCTTTTGGAATTTTTGAGGAATGGAATAAAAGAGTCACTTAGATAGATTATTCAAGGAAATAGCAGAAAATTTCCCCAGTATGGAAAAAAAGATCCATATTTCCTAAATACAGGAAACTCATAAGCTCCCAAATATACATGTTCAGATAAGAACCTCACCACCACACACTATAGACATACTTTCAAAAGTATAACACAAAGAAAATTCTAACATTTGCAAGAGAAAAGTAACAGGTCTCCTTTATATAAACTCCACTAAATTGACAGCAGATTTCTCAACAGAATCTTAACAGATTCAGAGAGATGGAGAGATACAAAATTTTTTATCTCTCCATTCTGCCTGTATCTCATCCATTCCTGCCAACCAGGAATACTTTATTCAGATAAATTATCTTTCATAAACAAAGGTGAAATAAAGATCTCCCAAGACAAGCAAACACTGAAAGAATTCATTGTCATTTGAGCAGCCTTACAAATGAGACTTAACAATGTACCTAAAATGTACACAAACAATAAAAGGTAACCTGCATCGTGAAAGAGCATGAGAAAATGACAGTGTGACACTGACTAGAGAAATAACTAAGAGTATTTGAAACAAGCAAAAGAAATGTCCAAAGAAAGCAGGACCAAGTCATTACTTACTGATAATAACCTTGAATGTTAATGAACTAAAATCCTTCAATTAAAAGACACAGAAGGGTAAAATGGACTTTTTAAAAAAATAACTAACAATAAAACACACGCAGATGGAAATGAGAGGATACAAAAAGATATTCCATGGGCATGGAAATCAAATATGAGTGGGAATAGCTATACTTACAATGAAAAAAATAGGCTTTAAGACAAGAACTTTTAAAATAAACAAAGAACTCATTATTTACTGATCAAAGGATAAATTCAACAAGAAAATATGACCACTGTAAATCTATATGAACCTAATGCTGGAGAACCAAGTTGTATGGAACAAAATGTAATGTACCTAAAAACATAAATAAGCCCAAATAAACTGATATTGGGAGACTTCAGGATAACACATTCATCAATGGACATATAAACCAAACAAAAAGCCAACAATCAAGAGTTCATATATTCTGTAGACTAAATGGACCTAACATACACTTAGAGTACATTTCATCCAAAGTGGCAGAATATATTTTCATCAGAATATGGAACATTTTCTAGGAGGGACTATATATTAATTCATAAAACGACTATCAACAAATTAAAAAAATTGAAATCATGTATGTATCTTTTCTGATCACAAATAAATAAATCTGAAAATTAACCAAAAAAACTCTAGAAGCTATATGAATACATGGATATCGAACAACATGCTTCTCAATAAACACTAGATCATTGAAGAAATCAAAAGTAAATTTAAAAATTCCTCAAAACAAATGATTATGGAAATAAAACATATCAAAATATAGGGGATACAGAAAACCCAGAGTTAACCAAAAATTTCTACCAATAAATGCCTACATAAAAAATGGAATTGTATGAAATAAATAACAGCAACTTATTTCAAGGACAAAGTAAAACAATTAAAAAGACCCTTTAGAGTGGTAGAAATAAAGAAATAAAGCTAAATAAAGAAGAAATAAACAAAATAGAAATTTTAGAAATACAAAAGATTAATGAAATGAAGATTTATTTTTCTGAAAGCTAAATAAAATTGATAAACTTCAGCTGTGCCAACAAAGAAAAAATAGAGAAACAATTCATATCAATAGAATCATAGATGAAAAAGGAGACATCACAACTGATAACATAGAAGTGCAAGGGATTATTAAAATCATTATTGCAAATGCAGAAGAAAGTGACAGGTTTCTTGAAAAATATAATTTACTATAACTTAATAATGAAGCCAATGAAAACCTAAACAGAGCAATAACCAGTAATGAAACTGAATCTTTAATACAGATTTCCAGTGAAGAAAAGTTTAATACAGCATGGCCCCCTTGCTGAATTCTACCAAACTTAAGGAAGACCTAACACTAATTCTTCTCACATAATTCAAAGGGAGGGAACCCTTTCAATCTCATTGTATAAGGCCAGAATTACCCTAAATCCAAAACCACACACACACACACAGATACATACACACACGAAAACCATAAACAAACATCCCTGATGAATATAGGTGAAAAAATCATCAATAAAATCCAATGAATGGAACCAATATCCACTCCAATAATCCAAATATCCAATAAAAAATCATTTTCCCTGACCAAATGGGATTTATTTCAGGGATGCAAGGATGTTTCAACATACACAAATAAATTACTGTGATGTATTGCATCAACACATTAAATTGCAAAAATCAAAACCATCTTAATAGGCACAGAGAAAGCATTTGATAAAATATAATATTCATTCATAATAAAAACGTTGAGCAATTAGGTATATAAGGAACATACCTCAACACAATAAAGAGTATATGTGATAATCCCACAATCAAAATTATGTTGAACAAAGAAAAGCTGTAAACATTACCACTAAGATGTGGAACCAGCAAAGTTGTCCATTTTCACAACTCTTGTTCAATTTAGTCCTGGAAGTTTTAGCCAGAGTCATTAGGCAAGGAAAACAAATAAGAAAGGAGGAAGTCAAATTAAGCTGTGTGCAAATAAGGTGATTCTATGTATTGGGGTATCTGAAGACTCTACCAAAAGACTGCTAGAACTATGAAATAATTCAACAAATTTTCAGGGAACAAAATAAACACAAAACAATGATCTTGTTGAGAAACAACTTTTAAGACCAATCCCATTCACATTAGCTAAAAAATTAAATATTTCAGGATAGATTTTTCAAAAAGATTTATGTATTTCAAAGGCAGAGGGAAAGAGAGACAGAGACCCAAAGCCAGGAGTCAGAAACTCCATCCAGGTCTCCGTCACGATTAGTAGGGACCCAAGTAGTGTTGCCAACTTCTGCTGCATTCCCAGGTACACTAGCAGGAAGCTGAATAGGAAGTGGAACAGCCAGGACTTGAACTTGCATTCTGCTGATAAAGCATGCTGGTGTTACAGGTGGTAACTTAACCTGCTGTTCCAAAATGTTGGTTTTACTTTGGCATAGATTTAATAAAGGATGTGAAATGCCTGTACAATGAAAATTGCAACACTACTTTAAAGTACTTAAACACTACTCAAAAAAAAAAAAAAAAATGGAAGGACCTCCCATGTTCACAATTGGACAAATTAAAATTACCAAAAAGTTCATACTAAATACAGAAAATGGATTCAACATAATCCACATCAAAATATTGAAATTCTTCACAGGATTAGGGGAAAATAATCCTGAAATTCATAGGAGATCACAAAAGACCTTGAATAGCCAGCAATTTTGAGTGGTAAAAACAAGGCCAATGACAACACAATGCCACATTACAATACATACTCCATAGCTATTATAATGAAAGTAGTGTGGCAGTGGCGTAAAATTAGACATGTGGGAAAATGGAATAGGATAGAAACCCCAGAAATAAATGTATGCTTCTGTAACCAACTTGTTTTGACAAATACTACTAGGACAAACAATAGTCTCTTCAATAAATGGTATTAGGAAAAGTTTAAAATAAGACCCCCATCTTACACCACGCGTAAAATCAGCTAAAAATCGGTAAGGAATATAAATATAAAGCCTGAAATTATGAAAATTCTAGAGGAAAACATAGAGAAAACTCTCTAAGACATTGACAAATTATCAGACCAGAAAAGCATAGGAAATAAGAACAAAAATAGATAAATGGGGTTATATCACACTAAGATGTTTCTCTACAGCAAATGAATCAATAAACAGAGTGGCTATAGATATACCATGAGCATACATTCACAATTTTATTAAATAAGTTTCCTGGAGAAAAATAAAGGAAGTGGCTCTCTTGATATAGCAGTAATGTGTACATTCCTTTCCACTAATGGGAATATTTTTTTTAAAAAAGTGTGCAGTCAGATTAAGAACAAATAGGCAAGCAATTGATGTGCTTCTCAAACCAGTTCCATACTTCCTTAATCCTGGGGCACTCAACAAGAAATTCCTGTCATGTGAATACTTTATGAAACATATGTGAATCATGACCACATACAGATTTGCCAGTTTTCATTTAAAAAATTAAAATGTTTACAGACATCTGATTGTTTTCTTTATCATGTACTTAAACTAACATCATGAGATAAAATGTTTATGTGAAATAAATTTGAAAGCTCAGCCATAGACTAAAGGGGACAGATTTTTCACAAGTCTTTTTTATTACTTGTTTAAAATATGCAGAAGTGGGGTGTAAACTGAACACCCAGGTACAAGCTGGATAGATTAATTTCATGTGAGTTCAGGTGTAGAAATCACAGAAGATAAAACAAAATCGCATGGGAATCTGACAGCTCAGTTTTCCCATTCCCATCCACTCACCACGACACATAATGGAAATAGATTATGAGGAAAGATTGACTTAGTGGCTTCACCCTACCGTATTTCAACTCAGTTATTAATAACAACTGTTTAGTCAGTTCACACATCTTGCAAAGCAATGATAATGTATAAGGGAAGAAAATTCCTGCTGTTTACCAGGATTCTTTTTTCATCATGTAACTTCATTTTTTTTTTTTTAATTTTTTGACAGGCAGAGTGGACAGTGAGAGAGAGAGAGACAGAGAGAAAGGTCTTCCTTTGCTGTTGGTTCACCCTCCAATGGCCGCCATGGCCAGCGCGCTGCGGCCGGCGCACTGCGCTGATCCGATGGCAGGAGCCAGGTGCTTATCCTGGTCTCCCATGCGGGTGCAGGGCCCAAGGACTTGGGCCATCCTCCAGTGCACTCCCGGACCACAGCAGAGAGCTGGCCTGGAAGAGAGGCAACCGGGTCAGAATCCGGCGCCCCGACCGGGACTAGAACCCGGTGTGCTGGCGCTGCAAGGCAGAGGATTAGCCTAGTGAGCTGCGGCACCAGCCAATCATGTAACGTCATTTTTAAAATGTTTTCCTCATGTTTACATGGCTACTCTTTGAAGATGCCACTTGTTAGTGGCAACTGACTGTTTATATCTACTATTTATGGTGCAGGGACTGCTAGTACAATAAATGCTTTATCTTTGTTCTCTGAAATTGGCTGCAATAGTAGAGCCTCCTGTAATTTGTTTTAGAGTGTTAAGAGAGGCAGATCATCTCCTTTCTAGACCTTAAAGTCATAACTCTGTGAGGAAGCAGGGAGTAGAAGGAACAGGGGTAGCAGTCTCTCTGGGGCAGCATAGAGACAAAAGCAGCTTGCGGCCTTGTTTTAACAACAGGTGATGGAGGTGATAATCACAGATGGAGTTTTAGTGCTGATCTTAATCCTGAAAAGTCTCCAGAGGCCACTGGAATTGTATCTAGTTCATTTTTTTTCATTAATTTTGAATCTTGTCCTTTAAACTATAGCCTTGATCTGTCACATAGTAGCATGTATAAAAAAAAGAGAGAAAAAAATATATAGAAATGAAAATATTGTGTCAGCACTTCTCTGTTCACTTTTCTGGAATAAAAGTAGAAAAGATGCAAATTGGCTGCAGTTTACATAGACAAACAGCCTTTCCCTTAATGTGAGAAATGTACTGGCTGTGTTTTGTTAGGAAGAGGAAAGATGTCTACTTGATTTCTTGCCCTCCCATATCATCCCCACCGTATCATGTATAACTGATAAATTTTTTTCTGATTTTCTGAGAGCCTTATTCTGTAACTCTAGAATCAAAAAGGGAGGGGGAATGAAATCAGTAATTCATTTTTTTCTATTTAAAAGTCCATCTAATTGTGCAGGCATCTCCTCATTATCATCTAACATGCAAAAGAAGTGGTTATAAATTACAATCTGGAGTCTGATTTTGCAGGTTTGACTCTTACTTTGCCACTTTCCGGCTGCATGATGTGCAGCAAATGACTTATCCATTCTGTTAACCTTCCCTCTTTTGGAAATGTAGATATTAATAATAACTGTCTCAGGGGTTACATACGTGTTGAGACATTAAGTGAACACCCTGCCCAGAAAAATGAACAAAAGTAAATGGTATTTATTGGTTATTTTCATATTTGTTTTATATGTATCTGCCACATCCTGTCTACTTTCCTAATACACTAACTTTTGTGTTTTCATTCAACTTTCATTGAGCCAAAATGATATTGAATAGAAATCATTTCAATCACATTCTTTATTTGTAATTTATTGCCTGTGTTTGGGATTTCATGAATTTATTTTTTATGTATTTTAGCATTTTCAACCCTCATAATTTTATCCTTATCAACATTTACTACTTTATTTTACCTTACTGTGTAAACTCTAATTCACTCCATAAATTCTCATTGATCATGAATAATGTAGAAAATTTAAATTCAAGTGTCTATAATTTAAACATTTTTAAAGTCTTCAGGCTGTTAATGTTATTTTGATTTTAATAAGTCCTGTATTTTCATGGTATTCTTAATTTAATTGGTAGATTGTTTGATGTCCCTAAATTATTTTTGGAAAGAATATAATTTTCCTTCATATTGGTTTTTCTTTTTTATTGAGCATCGTTCATTATATTTTCTGCTTAAAGACCATATTTACTTTGAATATCTTATATAATTAACTCTTCCCTGGGCTTCATTTTACTCTTAATTCTTTATTCTCTAGGTTTCCTCATTATTGTTTTACTAGATTTTCTACTTCAGATTTTATCTCACATAGATAATAGTTTCCTATAAAGCACACAAAGCCAGAAATTTCTATGAAAATAGCTCTTTAGATGTATTTTACGTATTTACTATATTTTTTTCCATTGCCACTTAGCTCTAAGGATTCTATAACTTTGAATTCTTTTTAGAGAATCTGATTCAAAGAATCTTTGTCTAAGTCCTTGATGCTTAAGTCAAATTGTGTCTCTTCTTAGAAGCCTGGATTCCATCTCCAAGGAACACCTTACTCACTGTAGTTCTTAATATCCACAAACTTTTTTATTTCCTTCTAGGTCTTTGAGTACTAATTGCTTTCCAAAATTTCTATTTTGTATTTATAGTGCTGACATTACTGAATATCAGACACTACATTCAATTGTATGTGTTGCCGAGATGTGATATAAACTGAACTCCCAAGCTTGTCAATTATCTCATATGTTAACAAGAGTTTTTGATTGAGAGGAAGTATGACCCTGAGACATGGAAGGGCAATATTTGTATAAACTCAAGTGGAGCTGAAAATGTTGAAACCTCACGTCACTTTGAGCTTCTGCTTGGAAGCAGCCTACCCTTTAGGTGGAAGGATACAAACTTACCTAAGTTAAAAACTTCATAGGGTAATCACCTGGGAACAGCAATCTCATGAGAACATATTTACTCTCCTCAAAATGCACCATAGCAATCATATGCTGCCTCTGTATCCATAACTAAGATTATGTCATTTTTTACTGGTCATTGTGAAAATTTTATTAAATGACTATCATAGAGTTATTCATTTAACAACTATAAGTAAAACAAAAATAACTACTTCCATTTTCTCTCAAGAAAGGCAGTGAAAAATTTACCTCCCTTAGGATTTTTCTTTTCTAACCTAGAAACATTTTATTAAAGGTATACCAATTTCATGCATGTCATATATACAAATTTAGGAACATAGTGATTCTTTCCTCACAAGCCACTCTCCTATTAACACTCATTCCTTTCTTCCTCCTCCCTCTCCTATTCCCAGTATTATTTTTTACTAAGATCTATTTTCAATTAATTTTATTATTTTCAAAAGAGATTTTATTTACTTGAAAGAATTACAGAAAGAGGGTAAAGACAGAGAGAAAGAGAGGTCTTCCAACTGTTGGTTCACTCTCCAAATAGCCCCAATGGCTAGAGATGAGCCAGTCCAAAGCCAGGAGCCAGGAGCTTCCTCCAGGTCTCCCACATGGGTGCAGGGGCCCAAGCACTTGGGCCATCTTCTACTGCTTTCCTAGGTGCATGAGCAGGGAGCTGGACCAGAAATGAAGCAGCCAGGACTTGAATTGGCTTCCATATGGGATGCTGGTGCTGCAAGCCAGGGCTGTAGCCTACTGCACCACAGCACTGGCCCTTCAGTTAGATTTGTACACATAAGATTAACTTTACCCTAAGTAAAGAGTTCAACAAATAGTATGAGAAAAAAAAAAAAAAAAAAAAAAAAAAAAAAAAAAAAAACTTTTCCTCAACACTTGAGACAAGGGCTATTCAAAGCCAATACATCGCAAAGTGTCAGTTTCACTTGTATAGACTACCTTTTAGGTACTCTGTAAGCTACTACAGATCAGGGAGAACATTTGTGGTTTTGGAACTGGCTTATTTTACTAAGTATAATGTTTTCCATGTGCATCCTGCATTTTTCCATAAATATTCCTATTGTTTACTTTGGATTTCCTTTGTACCTTTACTGGGAGATTTTCTGCCTTCACGTTCTTTCAAATTATGACTATCTTTGTGTTTCTGTGTGCAGCACTTCCTTAAGCATCTTTTGTAAGGCTGGTGAGTAGTGACACATTCTTTCAATTTCCATTTGTTATGGAAGGTCCTTATTTCACCTTCTTTTATAAATGAGAACTTTTCAGGGTGCTGTATTCTGGGTTGACAGCTTTTTTCTCTTAAGATTTGGACTATATCTTGCCATTCTCTCCTAGCCTGTAGAGTTTCTGATGAGAACTCAGCTGTCAGTCTAATTGAGATCCTCTGAAAGTAATCTGGCCTTTCTCTCCTGTGCATCTTAGAATCTTTTGTTTTACTGTGGAAAGTTTGACTACAATGTGTCATGATGAAGATCTTTCCTGATCACATCTATAAGGACTTCTATGTGCTTTCTGTACTTGGATGTCCCTTTCTTTCTCCAAATTGGGGAAGTTTTCTGTAATTACTTCACTAAAAAGGCCTTCTAATCTATTCTCTATTTCCATGCCCTCAGGAGCTCCTGAGATCCATATGTTGGGCCGTCTGATAGTATCCCATGAATCTCCAACACTCTGATTAACTTTTCTAATTTCTTATTTTTGGGGAGGTCTTACTGTAAAATTTCTAGAGATTTATCTTCTTCCTTTGATACTCTTTCTTCTGCCTCACATTTTTATTTGATCTATTGGATTCTTCATTCTAATATTTCATTTTGATTTCTCTTTAAAATCTCTTTCATGGGCAGAATTTCCATTGATGTCACATATGGATTTCTTTAATTTGTTGATTTGCTCCTGAATAATCATATGATTATTTTTTTGACTCCCATATCTGGCAATTCACCAATCTCTTCATCTTCACATTCTAGTATTAAGGTGTTGCTGTTTTCCTTTGGAGATATCATGTTGTCTTCTTTATTCTTGTTTCTTGTATTACTCTGTCTATTTTTAGGCATTTGTGGAGATAGTTTTATTTTTCCTTTGATGGCTTTTATCTTTAGACTATGCCTCTGTGGCTTAGTAGAGTGTTTATTTAGTAAATATCCGGAAGCATGTGTTGCTATGTCCAGGGAGCTCTGTTCAGTGCTCCAGGGTAAGGGGATTATCTAAGGTGACCCCTAAATTTGGCATAGTAGATCATTTTTTTTTCAGAGTGGAGGGTTTGATCAGCTCTGTTGTTATACTTGCACCCTCACCTCCTCTCCTCCAAGGCGACCAATGCCCAATGCCCGGGCACTAGCCTCAGTGGGTGCAATATTCATCCATGCTGCCACAAAATGCACACAAAGGATCTATGCAATCCTCAGTGTGAGTGTGCATTCCACAGTAATGACCCACCCCAGGCAATCAGGAAGCCCCAAGCCATGTGGTGCTACCCACAGCAACTTCCCAGAGACCTAGCCATACCTTGTGCCCTCACACACAGCCGTAGTGTTTTCATGTCCCAGCATACAAGGTTCCCACCATTGCCCCACTCTGGCCTGCCAGTCCTTCCCATCGATATAGAGGCAGAGACACTCCCAGAGCCAGCCGCCTGTGGGTACTCCATCCAGGCAACTTATGCCCCAGAGCTTGTGACATGCTGAGAGAGGTTGGGGGCACTGCAGAGTCCCATGTAGGTGCCCAGCCCACTGTCAGTCCTCCCAGACAAACTCAGGCTTCTCCTTTTGGCTGATTGCTGGGTGCACAGACACAGGCTAGCACAGCTGTTATATATTTCCAAAATGGTGCCTACCCTCTCTCAGCTGCTTGCAGGGTGCTGTTATCTGGATGTCAGAGAGAGAGAAACATGGCCTTTTTTTTCCTTCTAGGTTGGCAGGTGCACTGCGCCCCCCCCCCCCCCCCCCCACGCTGCCCCGGGCTCCGGGCCAGACTCGTGCCAGGCTTTCCCCGCAGCTTGAGCTGCTGCTGTCTGGTCACCTCACTCTCCAAAGCTAGTGCTGAGGCTCTCAGCTCTGGGGTCCTGTGTTGTGTCCATGCTCATGTTGTGTATCCATACGCTCTATGTAGATATACAACATCCCTGTAACTTTCATGGAGTTTCCACTGCAGTTTCCTCCCTAACTTTTCCCTGAGATTACACCCTCTCCTCCTTTTGTAAACTGTCTTCCTCTAGACGAGAGCAACAAGCCCCCTCCCTATTCTGCCATCTTGGGATCTCTCCAAAATTATGTTTTACTAGGATCCAGGAGAGGAGTAAAAGGTCATGCATAGGAAGAAACAGTTTTGCTCTAAAAGAACTGCAAGGTTTTACAAACTCATATTAGCAGAACCTTGGGACATATATGTACAAATTGATGTGAAAGGACTTATACCAAAGATAATAGAATATATTACAGGATGAGGACGAATATATTGACAAAAATAAGCTTACCTCATGCTGGATTTAGTGTGTTTAATTCAGCTGGAAGTGGCTTTAGCAGATGACTTGATGGAAAACAAATTTGGCTCAGTGATGGTCTACATTATTCAATGATTTGAGAAGGCATAATTTTCACATATAAAGGTAGAAGAAGGAATACAAACTACTAGACATAGGAATTTGGAGCAGGCTTCTGTGTTACCTGCATACTAACTACAAAAGTGCTAACAGGATACTTTATTCACCAAGCTATTAAGAGATATATTAGAGAAAGGAGCTCTGGAGCTGGCACTGTGGCACAGTTGATTAAACTTCTACTTGTGACCACAGAATCCCAGAACACACCATAAAACAACACTTCTCAAGTGCTGAGTTGGTCAAGTCAACAATATTTCTCAACTGTCCCATCTTCCAAGTGGTCAACAAGGTAATGTTTGTAAACTTATCAGGAACCATGATTGCTAAATGAGAGGCATAGAAAAAAAAAAAAAAAAAGAAAAGAAAACAAAGCTGACTCCTGAGGTATTGAAACTATGTAGAAGAACTGATCAATCCCTATGTAAGTTCCCTATGGCTCTTCCTTTAAGGACTTCCATTGGCAAGCAGGAGTATCTGTTTCTCAATAAAACATGCTTTCACTTGCTTTGTTCACCACCCCCCTTTATTGTCCACATCATAATTCTTCATCACTGTGAGACAAAGAACTGACTCCAAACTCCTGTAACACTATCATTCCTTGGTCATTTTTATGCCTCTGTTGAGACTATTAAAAACAATAATAGATATTCTGATAATAGATTAGAATCATCAAAAGTCAATAAGCCTCTTGAACACGCTCCTTCCAATGTCACTTCCTCATTGGAGTTCTGAGCGCTTGTATTTGATTTTCATTATTTCCACTAAAATAATTGCATGGAGCTTATTAAGAAGGAAGAAGTTTTATTTTGGTTAATGGTTTTGGAGTTTCATAGTCCAATGTTAGGTAACCCTATTATCCTGATATCTGAAGAGAGCAATGGATGGTAGAACAAATGCAGATGGAGGATCAGAATGTGAGCCAGAAATCAGCAAGGACGCACCCTCTTCATTTACCCTCTCTTTAATCTCTCCTGATAAAGTCATTATGATTTTGTCACAGAGCTCCCTCTTGACAACCTAATTCAATCCAACCACTTCCCACAGGCCCCACATTCAGACACCTTATAGATCATGTCTCCATTCTAATCCATCAGCTATTAGTCCATTAACCATTAGCATAACATATTGGGATTTAAATGTAACAAAGTCTGAGGAGCCAAATCCCAAAGCATAACAAGTACATTTAAGATTCTTCTGACTATAAGTATTTCTTATATACATTTACTTTTTGTTTTGTTATCAAACAGTGTGTCAGCATTTCTTTTTATTTGATCAGCAAAATGCCTACCTTTCTACCAGAACTCTGTAAATAATTCTTGATTTCATGGAAATACAGCAGACTTATGCTACTTGCTGTGAATTTGAATGTGGAACTATGAATTGTGGCTAATAGAATTTAAAGTATAAATTAATTAGTTCTAGTTGGCATGGTAAAGTAGACAAGCTCTGGAATCCAAATCCAGGAAACTGTGTTTCCTTTAATAAGACAATCTACTCCTCTGAAACTGTATCCCTTAGCACCAATGGATGTGTTCAGGGTAGAAGTATCCTACATTCTTTTTAAAAGTGTATGTTCAGAACCAACTTTCTGCAATAGTTCTGGCAAAATTATGATGAATAGCTAAAGTAAGCCTTCTGATTTCATGGAGATTATTTCTATGGGGAGGAGGCTAACAATAAATAAGGAAAATAAATGAGAACAGGAAATTATTATATGGTGATGAGTATTATACAAAAGATTATAGAAAGCTTGATGATACTTTAGATCAGGTGATGGGGAATACTCATATGGAAATGATCAGGAGTCAGCCGTGCAAAGACAGAAGAAATATAAGTAGCAAGTGGGAATGGAAGTGGTAAAATTTAGAGTAATGAAAAAAAACTAGTTTGCTGTATGTTAGCAGACAAGAAGGACAACATTACAAATTGAAGACTGGGATGTGATTACATAAAAATCTGTGAGTTAGTAAGTTTAAATTTTGTCACAAGTATGGTTGCAAGCTATTGTCAAATCTTATTCCAGTTTCATGATTCAGTATTACTTCTTCAAATATACCTCATTTTAATTCTTTGGAAAGTTGGGGATTAAAATATATTTACATGATAGCAAAAAACAAAGCTACATCTGTGAAATGATTTATAAAAGAAAAAGACTTTAAATAAATTATCTCATTGGCAATTACAATTTTAGTTAATCTGCAAATGAGATAATATATTTGAAAGTATTTATTGTCCTGTGTAATAAATTGCATTGGTATTATCTTGTGTAGAAATTATATTGTTTTGGAGAGCAGCAAGATGGTGGAATAGGAAGGAAGCACACTGATAGTCCAGCAAGAGACAGTTTAATGAAAGTGGAGATACTGCAGGTTCAAGGAACAGTAGGGGAAGAAACAGCAGAGGAAACTCTTCTGGAACCAGTGATTCACAGTGGATCTGCGTGGAGAGCGTTGGAGCCCACAGTTCAGGACACCAGCAGCAGAATCAACACACCAGCGCTGGAATGTGAGCTGTGCAGAATTACTTCCCTTTTGAATCAAAAAAAGAAAGAAAGAAAGAGAGAGAGATTTACCACGCCTAACCTGGGAGTGTCACCTCTGGCACACCCTTAACCCTGAGGAACCAAACAAAGCTCTCAGGCCACACCTATCCCAAGCCTCTAAGGCTCCATCAAAAGCAGACAGTCCACTTAATACAGTCATAGTATAACAAGAAAAAAACACCACAGCGAGGGAAGAAGAATCAAAAGATATCTCCACAATGCCAAGCAACAAATGCAAAAACTGAGGAAACAAGAACAAGGAAGACATTATGACACCCACAAATGAACAAGACACCCCAAGCCAAGATTATGAAAATGATGAGATGGAAGAAATGCAAGATACGGATTTCAAAAAATTTATGCTAAGAACAATTAGAAGTTCTCAAAAACAAATGCTTGAGCTACGGAACTCCTTACTGGACAGGATAGAAAATCTCCTTTGAGAAAATGAAATCTAAGGAGGAAACAAAATGAAACGCAGAAACTAGTAGAACAGGAAAGTATGATAGTGAAGAGAAATCAAAATGAAATGAAGAACTCAATAGATCAAATGGCAAACACATTAGAGAGCCTTAAAAACAGAGTCAGTGAAACAGAAGAGAGAATATTGGACTTAGAAGACAGAGCACAGGAAAGTATACAGTCAAACCAAAGAAAAGAAGAGGAAATTAGTAATCCAAAAAATATTGTTGGGAATATACAGGATACTATTAAAAAACCCAACATTTGGGTTCTAGGAGTTCCTGAAGGCATGGAGAGAGAGAAAGGATTAGAAGGCCTTTTTAGTGAGATACTTGCAGAGAACTTCCCGGGTTTGGAGAAGGACAGAGACATCCTAGTACAGAAAGCTCATAGAACACCTAGTAAACATGACCAAAAGAGATCCTCACCACGACACATTGTAATCAAATTCACCACAGTGCAACATAAAGAAAAGATCTTAAAATGTGCAAGAGAGAAACATCAGATTACTCTCAGAGGATCTCCAATTAGACTCACAGCAGACTTCTCATCAGAAACCCTACAGGCTAGGAGGGAAAGGCAAGACATAGCCCAGGTAATAAGAGAGAAAAACTGCCAGCCCAGAATATTATATACTGCAAAGCTCTCATTTGTGAATGAAGGTGAAATAAAGACCTTTCATAGCAAACAGAAATTTGAAAGAATTTGTCGCCACTCGTCCAGCCCTGCAAAAGATGCTTAAAGATGTGTTACACACAGAAACAAAGAAACACGGCCATCAATATGAAAGAAGGTAAAGGAAGGAAACCTCACAGCAAAAGATCACAGGGAATTCAAAGCATATATCAGAAAATATCTTTGGCAAATGACAGGGCAAAGTTACTACTTACCAATAGTCACATTGAACGTTAATGGCCTGAAATGTCCAGTTAAAAGACATAGATTGGCTGATTGGGTAAAGGAACAAAACCCATCTATTTGCTGCTTACAAGAAACACATCTTTCCAACAAAGATGCATACAGACTGAAAGTGAAAGGCTGGAAAAAGATATACCATGCCAACAGAAATGAAAAAAGAGTGGGCGTAGCCATCTTAATATCGGACAACATAAACTTTAACACAAAAACTGTTGAGAGACAAAGAAGGGCACTATATAATGATTAAGGGATCAATTCAACAGGAAGACATAACGATTATCAATGTATATGCACCTAATTACAGGGCACCAGTTTATTGAAAAGATTTGTTAAGGAACTTAAAGGGAGACTTAGACTCCAATACAATAGAACTGGGGGACTTCAATACTCCACTCTCAGAAATAGACAGATCAACAGGACAAAAGATCAACAAGGAGACAGTAGATTTAAGCAACACTATAGCTGAAATGGATCTAACAGATATCTACAGAACTTTTCATCCTACACATAAAGAATTTACATTCTTCTCAGCAGTACATGGAGCCTTCTCTAGGATTGACCACATACTAGGCCATAAAGCAAGTCTCAGCAAATTCAAAAGAATTAGAATCATGATGCAGCTTCTCAGACCATAGAGGAATGAAGTTGGAAATTAGCAACTCAGAAATCCCTAGAGCATATGCAAACATATGGATATTGAACAACATGCTCCTGAATGAACAATGGGTCATAGAAGAAATCAAAAGAGAAATCAAAAACTTTCTGAAAGTAAATGAGGATAACAGCACAACATACCAAAACTTATGGGATACAGCAAAAGCAGTGTTAAGATGAAAGATTTTATCAATAGGTGCCTGCATCAAGAAATTGGAAAGGCACCAAATAAATGAGCTTTCAATGCATCTCAAGGATCTAGAAAATCTGCAGCAAACCAGACCCAAATCTAGTAGGAGAAGAGAAATAATTAAAATCAGAGAAGAAATCAACAGGATTGAATCCCAAAAAACATTACAAAAAATCAGCCAAACGAGGAGCTGGTTTTTTGAAAAATAAACAAAATTGACACCCCATTAGCCCAACTAACTAAAAAAAGAAGAGAAAAGACCCAAATCAATAAAATCAGAGATGAAAAAGGAAATGTAACAACAGACACCACAGAAATAAAAAGAATCATCAGAAATTACTACAAGGACTTGTATGCCAGCAAACAGTTAAATCTATCAGAAATGGATAGATTCCTGGACACACGCAACCTACCTAAATTGAACCAGGAAGACACAGAAAACCTAAATAGACCCATATCTGAGACAGAAATTGAAACAGTAATAAAGGCCCTCCCAACAAAGAAAAGTCCAGGACCAGATGTATTCACTGCTGAATTCTACCAGACATTTAAAGAACAACTAACTCCAATTCTTCTCAAACTATTCAGAACAATCAAAAAAGAGGGAATCCTCCCAAATTCTTTCTATGAAGCCAGCATCACCTTAATTCCTAAGCAGGAAAAAGATGCAGCAGAGAAAGAGAATTACAGACCAATATCCCTGATGAACATAGATGCAAAAATCCTCAATAAAATTCTGGCCAACAGAATGCAACAACACATCAGAAAGATCATCCACCCAGACCAAGTGGGATTTATCCCTGGTATGCAGGGATGGTTCAATGTTTGCAAAACAATCAATGAGATACACCACATTAACAAACTGCAGAAGAAAAACCATATGATGATCTCAATAGAGGCAGAGAAAGCATTTGATAAAATACAACACCTTTCATGATGAAAACTCTAAGCAAACTGGGTATGGAAGGAACATTCCTCAATACAATCAAAGCAATTTATGAAAAACCCACAGCCAAAATCCTATCGAATGGGGAAAAGTAGAAGCATTTTCACTGAGATCTGGTACCAGACAGGGATGCCCACTCTCACCACTGCTATTCAATATAGTTCTGCAAGTTTTAGCCAGAGCCATTAGGCAAGAAAAAGAAATCAAAGGCATATAAATTGGGAAGGAAGAATTCAAACTATCCCTCTTTGCAGATGATATGATTCTTCATTTAGGGGATCCAAAGAACTCTACTAATAGACTATTGGAACTCATAGAAGAGTTTGGCAAAGTAGCAGGATATAAAATCAGTGCACAAAAATCAACAGCCTTTGTATACACAGACAATGCCATGGCTGAGGAAGACTTCTAAGATCAATCCCATTCACAATAGCCACAAAAACAATCAAATACCTTGGAATAAACTTAACCAAGGGTGTAAAAGATCTCTATGATATAAATTGCAAAACCTTAAAGAAAGAAATAGAAGAGGATACCAAAAAACGGAAAAATCTTCCATGCTCATGGATTGGAAGAATCAATATCATCAAAATGTCCATTCTCCCAAAAGCAATTTTAGATTCAATGCAATAGCCGGCACCGTGGCTCACTAGGCTAATCCTCCGCCTTGCAGCGCTGGCACACCGGGTTCTAGTCCCGGTTGTGGTGCCGGATTCTGTCCCGGTTGCCCCTCTTCCAGGCCAGCTCTCTGCTGTGGCCAGGGAGTGCAGTGGAGGATGGCCCAAGTACTTGGACCCTGCACCCCATGGGAGACCAGGATAAGCACCTGGCTCCTGCCATCGGATCAGTGTGGTGTGCTGGCCGCCACGCACCGGCCGCAGCGGCCATTGGAGGGTGAACCAACAACAAAGGAAGACCTTTCTCTCTGTCTCTCTCTCTCACTGTCCACTCTGCCTGTCAAAAAAAAAATAAATAAATAAAAATAAAAATAAATTAAAAAAAAGATTCAATGCAATACCAATCAAAATACCGAAGACATTCTTCTCAAATCTGGAAAAAATGATGCTGAAATTCATATGGAGACATAGGAGACCTCAAATAGCTAAAGCAATCTTGTACAACAAAAACAAAGCCGGAGGCATCACAATACCAGATTTCAGGACATACTACAGCCAGCTGTTATCAAAACAGTGTGGTACTGGTACAAAAACAGATGGATAGACCAATGGAACAGAATAGAAAAACCAGAAATCAACCCAAACATCTACAGCCAACTTATATTTGATCAAGGATCTAAAACCAATCCCTGGAGCAAGGACAGTCTATTCAATAAATGGTGCTGGGAAAATTGGATTTCCACGTGCAGAATCATGAAGCAAGACCCCTACCTTTCACCTTTCACAAAAATCCACTCAACATGGATTAAAGACTTAAATCTATGACCTGACACCATCAAATTATTAGAGAGCATTGGAGAATCCCTGCAAGATATAGGTACTGGCAAAGACTTCCTAGAAACGATCCTGGAGGCTCAGGCAGTCAAAGCCAAAATTAACATTTGGGATTGCATCAAATTGAGAAGTTCTGTACTGCAAAAGAAACAGTCAGGAGAGTGAGAAGGCAACGGACAGAATGGGAATTTGCAAACTACGCAACAGATAAAGGGTTGATAACCAGAATCTACAAAGAAATCAAGAAACTCCACAACATCAAAACAAACAACCCACTTAAGAGATGGGCCAAGGGCCTCAATAGACATTTTTCAAAAGAGGAAATCCAAATGGCCAACAGACACATGAAAAAATGTTCAAGATCACTAGCAATCAGGGAAATGCAAATCAAAACCACAATGAGGTTTCACCTCACCCCAGTTAGAATGGCTCACATTCAGAAATCTACCAACAATAGATGCTGGAGAGGATGTAGGTAAAAAGGGACACTAACCCACTGTTGGTGGGAATGCAAACTGGTCAAGCCACTATGGAAGTCAGTCTGGAGATTGCTCAGAAACCTGAATATAACCCTACCATTCAACCCAGCCATCCCACTCCTTGGGATTTACCCAAAGGAATTTAAATTGGCAAACAAAAAAGCTGTCTGCACCTTAATGTTTATTGCAGCTCAATTCACAATAGCTAAGACCTGGAACCAACCCAAATGCCCATCAACAGTAGACTGGATAAAGAAATTATGGGATATGTACTCTATAGAATACTATACAGCAGTCAAAAACAATGAAATTGTCGCTCCCCGTCTTCGTGGAGGAACGACACAGGACCCTGCGCTGTTCTTTTGTCTGCTCGGCCCTCCCCGGGTTTGCTGCTGGTTCTTCCCGGGTTGGCTACCGACCCTTCCACCTCTGTGGAAGGGCGGTTCCCCCTGCCACATTCCCCACTTCCGCGGGGGAGCGGCACACTGCCGGCCGGCTCTCTCGGGGGCTGCACAGGTGTTCCTTCAGATAGATGTTCCCGGTGCATGTTGTCTCTCTCCTCCTTTATAGTCCTCTTCCACCAATCCCAACTCTGCTACCCACACGCCGAGTACGCTGCTCTCCTCCAATCAGGAGCAGGTCCTACAGTTTATTGGTTGAACTGGAGGCAGCTGTGTAGAAGCTGTTTCTCCCTTCTCAGCGCCATATTGTGGGAGAGCAGATGCATAGAATAAGTCTTAATTCCAGTAACTTAGTCTAGTCCGAGTTGCTCCCAGTTGCTCCCCACAGAAATCCAGTCATTCGCAACAAGATGGAGGAATCTGAATAATATTATGCTGAGTGAATTAAATCAGTCCCAAAGGGACAAATATCATATGTTCTCCCTGATCAGCGACAACTAACTGAGCACCAAAGGGGAAACCTGTTGCAGTGAAATGGACACTATGAGAAACAGTGACTTGATCAGCTCTTGTCCTGACTGTTGATATACCATGTAATACTGTATCCGTTTTAGTATTGTTTTGTTTTGTTTTGTTCTAGTACTATTGGTTGAACTCTGTAATTAACACGCAATTATTCTTAGGTGTTTAACTGAAAAGTGATCCCTGTTAAATATAAGAGTGGGAATAAAGAGGGAGGAGATGTACAATTTGGGACATGCTCAATTGGACTTGCCCCAAATGGTGGAGTTAGAAACGTGCCAGGGGATTCCAATACAATCCCATCAAGGTTGTATGTACCGATGCCATCTCACTAGTCCAAGTTATCAATTTTAGTTCACAATTGACCACACTGCTAATTCTAAGAGTCAAGGGGATCACACAAACGAGACTAGTGTCTACTAATACTAACTGATAGAATCAAAAAGGGAGAGAACGATCCATCATGGGAAGCGGGATACACAGCAGACTCATAGAATGGCAGATGTCCTATATAGCACTCTGGCCTCAAGAATCAGCCCTTAAGGCATTTGGATCTGGCTGAAGAGCCCATGAGAGTATTTTAGGCATGGAAAGCCAAGACATTCTGGAAAACAAACAAACAAACAAACAAAAAACCTGAATGAAAGATCTCTGTGAGTGAGATCCCAGTGGAAAGAACGGGGCCATCAAAGAAGGAGGTACCTTTCTCTGAAGAGAGGAGAGAACTTCCACTTTGACTATGACCCTGTCGGAATAAGATTGAAGTCGGTGAACTCAAAAGGCTTCCATAGCCTTGGCAACTCATGACTAGAGCCTAGGGAGATTACTGACGCCATAAACAAGAGTGTCAAATTGTTAAGTCAGCAACAGGAGTCACTGTGTACTTACTTCTCATGTGGGATCTGTCCTTAATGTGTTGTCCAATGTGAAGTAATGCTATAACTAGTACTGAAACAGTATTTTACACTTTGTGTTTCTATGTGGGTGCGAACTGATGAAATCTTTACTTAATATATACTGAATTGATCTTCTGTGTATAAAGATAATTGAAAATGAATCTTGATGTGAATGGAATGGGAGAGGGAGCATGAGATGGGAGGGGTTCGAGTGGAAGGGAAATTATGGGGGGGCATTGTAATCCATAAACTGTACTTTGGAAATTTATATTTACTAAATAAAAAAATTAAAAAAAACAAGAAAAAAAGAAATTATATTGTTTTACTTTATATTTAAGAAAACTCCAACTTATGATTTTTAAATTATGTACTATGTATTATTGAGCCAGGCAATATTAGAGGTGGGAGCTGAAAGCAGATTTTAAGACACTAAGTACTCACTTCTGCATAACAAGTATATATATTGTTTATGTAGATGTGAATCATAGGTACACAAATATATTTTTATGTGAAAAGTTGATCTTTCAACTTTTCCTCATTTTTATGGATTGAAACAACTCTCAAAGTTGTTTTCTTTGCTTTTCAGATATTTTTCTTTATTATTGATTTTTTTATAAAAGAGATCTGTTTTTTCTTCATTTGGAGCTTACTTTTTAGTTATTATATATGACAGTGCTATCTGAGCTATATGTTTTATATCTTTTTCAAAGGTTAGAAAATAATCATGTTTTTCCTTTTATGGAAATGGCTTATTTCTTTTGCCTTACTTGAAAATTCTATTTTTCATATCTCATATTTTGCAATCCTTGATAACTTCTACCATCTGAATATTCGTGTCTCTCTAAAATATGTTGAAGTCTTAACCCTGAAGGTTGTTAGGAGATGGAGGACTTGAGAGTTGATCAGATGAAGAAGATAGAGTCCTCATGAATGGAATTCTCACCCTTATGAAAGATGCATGAGGGAGATTCCTTGTGCATTCTACCGTGTAAGGAAGGTGCCATTGAAAAGAGTCAGAGTGACACTGGTAAAAGGTAGAGAGAACAAAGGGGCTGCTTGGTAACCTGAAACATTTTCCTAACCCAGCTGGGAAACAGGCCTGCACTAAAGAGCCAGCGCGATAATAAAGGAGATGTAAAGAATTCGTTGATCAGTTGAGAAAAAGCAGGTTCTTGTGGCAAAGCCATGCCAGAGGCCAGGTGCCTAGAATGGTCTGTGACCCATCTTGGGATAGTGGTAAAGATAACCAACTCCCCTTGACAGCTCCCAAGATTGAACTTGTTCTCTGTCTGTAGAAGTCGCAACCAAATGGGAGAAATAAGAGATAAGAAGGCAGGAGGAGCTCACCACACAGACTCACTTTTCTTAAAGGACCTTATGCTAACTTTAAGAGGGTTATGAAACCTTCAGATCATTTCCTTTCAACAGCTTTTCCCAGAGATTTCCCTCTGCTTTTTCAATAAAACTTGGGTAAAATTGCTGTCTCGTCTTCTTCTTAGACCTAGTGCTTCTTCATTGAAAGAGCAAGTTCTCTGGGTTCGTATCAGCTGTAAAATCATATATGAGGGGCCAGAGCTGTAGCATAGTGGATAAAGCTGCAGCCTGCAGAACCAGCATCCCATATGGGTGCTGGTTCAAGACCTGGCTGCTTCTTTTCTGATCTAGCTCTCAGCTATGGCTTGGGAAAGCAGGAGAAGTTGGCCCAAGTCCTTGGGCCCCTGCACCCATGTGCGAGACCCAGAGTGAAGAAGCTCTTGGCTCCTGGCTTCGGATTGACGCAGCTCCTGCCATTACGACCATTTGAGGGTGAACCAATGGTTGAAAGACCTTTCTCTCTCTGTCTCTGCTTCTCTGTAACCCTGCCTTTTAAATAAATAAATAAATCTTTTTTTAAAAAAATATATATATATATGAACCAGGTACCTGATGCTACATCTACCAAAACCTTGACTCTTAATTTCCCAGATCTACAAGAAATATGGATTTTCTGTTTTTATTTATTTTATTTGACAGATAGAGTTAGACAGTGAGAGAGAGAGACAGAGAGAAAGGTCTTCCTTCTGTTGGCTCACCCCCCAAATGCCTCTGCACGCACTGCTTTAATTATTCCCTACTGTGAAACATCAAATTCATGCAGCAGGGCACACGCGTGTCATCAGCTGTCGTTGAGTACAGCGTGAGCTGGTGGTGGCGTCCGTGTCGGGGGAAAGAGCGGTGGCGGTGGCTGTGTGTGTGGTGTGTGTCGGGCTCCAGAAGCCTGGGGCTCCGTGGATGAGCAGTCCGGAGTGGGCCCCTCGCACTCCCGGGCCATGGCGCTGGGCAGGCAGAGCGTCCGTCTGTCTTGGTGGTCTGGGGTTTTAGCAACACGTTTTAAACAAAGACAAGAGCAGAGATTGCACGGCAATCAAACCGTAGCAGAGCCGCTACGGCCAGCTCTGCACCGGTCCGAAGCCAGGAGCCAGGTGCTTCCTCCTGGTCTCCCATGCGGGTGCAGGCACACAAACGCTTAGGCCATCCTCCACTGTCTTCCTGGGCCACAGCAGAGAGCTGGACTGGAAGAGGAGCAGCCGGGACTAGAACCCCGTGCCCATGTGGGATGCCGGTGCTGCAGGTGGAGGATTAACCTAGTGAGCCATGGCGCCGGCCCAGATTTTCTGTTTTTAATCTACTCAGTTTACAAAATTTTGTTCTAGCAGCCCAAACAAACCAAGACAACAATTAATAGAAATTTTGAAATTTGAAATAAAGCATTGTCTTTATATGTTTTTCTCTCCTAAGAGCACAAAATGAATAATTTCCACCAAATTTGTATTCATTCTTTATTCCTTGTGAAAACTCCACATAAGGTGATTGATAGAGTTCATTAAATATTTATAACTGCTTAACAGATATCAGACACCTGCTAGATACTATGAAAGCAATGGGGAACGGAACATACCTGATCCTTCAAATTGCAGATTTAGCTACAATGAGAAAAATGTTTAATCAGTTTCTATTTATGAATTATATACAATTTGTAGGAGAGCCATAGCTATGCCATGATAATACCTTTGCCTCAAATATGAGGGAAAGAAATTGAAAGTTTGTGCAAAATATAAACCTTGTTTCATAGTGTGTCCAGTCGCAGTTGCAAACTGACCTCATGTACTGGTCAATACCCTTGGCAGCCATTGTAACTACTATGTGCCTGTAAAAAGCACAAGTCAGGAACAGGAAATAAAGTTGTTTAGGGCCCTTTCTGTCTTCTTGATTTAATGATAATCATAGTTATTTATTTATGGTTGAAGCAGGACCTTCCTATTTTTCACTACATTTAAAAATAATTTGCTTTATTTAAAAATTTTGTGTCTTCTCTAGCCTGAAAAAAATATGTATTAAACAAAGCTCATTAAGTTTTTAAAATAATTGCTAAGAAAAGGATGAGAGCGAAAACATAACTTTTTTCACAATCTTAAATTTAATGTTTGGGTAGATAAGACCATTTTGATTATAAAAAAAAAGAAGAAAATACCATTTTACTATCTAACTCCTAGGCACAACTATCATAATGATAATACTCTAGAAGACTGGAGTGCTTTTATTCTGTAAACTTTCAGACTTCTTAAAAGAGGCATTGGGTAGAATACAGATTTGTCCGTGATTCTGTTAAAGAACCTGAATGTAAATGTGACAAGATCATCCATCACAGTTGACTATAAGAATCATCAAATTTATAAAGTGACGTTTCATTAGTAGCATGAGTACATACTTGTCACTACGTGTGCAATTGTTACTTAAAATGTAAGTTATTTATAATATCCTGTATTCCACAGTTTGTTTTATTTTAATAGGCGATGAAGACACTATTATGTAGTAGAGAAAGCAAGGTGGAAGACATGATTAGAAGCAAAAGAATGGTGAGTTCCAATGACATTTCAAATATAACCATGTATGTATATTCAATATAAAACTGAATAAATATAAATATATATATATATATTCAGAAACAGTTTTATCAATGGTGGATAGATTGTTTGGCAGACACAAGTGTTGTCCCCAATTTTCTCTGCTTAGCTTTGGTCTTACCATTTAAGCCTTTTGACTGATGATATATAGGGAGGCATAACAAGAATGCTTATTCTAGTCCTAGTCCTTAGGATGCGTTACCAGTTTCCACAACTGCCACTGACCCAAAAGCACCATTCTGGCTTGTCTGCTTGTCTCATTCAAATTAGAGGATTAAGGATAACTTCTAGATTTTGGTCTAAGCTATGGTGTAGGTACAGGGCCAAACCAGAGCCAGGACCCCAGAGCTCAATCTGAGTCTCCTATCTGGGTAGTAGAGACCCAAGTACTTGAGCCATCATTTACGGTGCCCTGAGCTTACAAATCAGCAGAAAGCTAACCAGTTGTGGAGCCGGGACTGGAACACATAAACTCTGATATGGGATGCCAGCATCTTAACCACTGTACAAAATGGCCACTCTGAGTGTAAACATCTAGGAAAACTCTCTATCCATTTGAATGCTCATGGGAAATGTTCAGGATGGAAACAGAAACTTGGCACTCCACATTTCATAAATACATTGAAGTACAGGACTGGAACACATCATCTAGAAGAGAAAACTGCAGAGCATACAAGGAACTGAGTAAAGACAGCAATTCAGAAGGCTAAGGTCATGATGTTGTTGAAGATAAACTTTAAAAGGTGTTTCTGAAGGGAAGGGAGAAGTGAACAAATACGTAAAATCCGATGCAGAGCTTGGCTGGGTGAGTGAGTTGAGGACTGAACTGTTTATCTCTTTGGGTAGGATGAAATTTCTTGGCAAACTTGTCCGGAGATGTGGAGGTGAATTGAAGGTATCAATTATTTTAGGAATCTTACTGAAAAGGTAAGGATGAAAAGAGGATGAAGGGCCGGCGCCGTATCTCACTAGGCTAATCCTCCACCTGCAGCACTGGCACACTGGGTTCTAGTCCTGGTCGGGGCGCCGGATTCTGTCCTGGTTGCTCCTCTTCCAGTCCAGATCTATGCTGTGTCCTGGGAAGGCAGTGGAGGATGGCCCAAGTGCTTGGGCCCTGCACCCGCATGGGAGACCAGGAGGAAGTATCTGGCTCCTGGCTTCGGATCAGTGCAGTGCCAGCCGTGGCAGCAATTTGGGGAGTGAACCAATGGAAAAGGAAGTCCTTTCTCTCTGTCTCTCTCTCTCTCACTGTCCACTCTGCCTGTCCAAAAAAAAAAAAAAAAAAAAAAAAAAAAAGAAAAGAAACGAGAACGAGGATGAAGGAGTCAAGAGGTATTTGTTAAATTTTTAAGCAAATACATAATCATGTCTATGTGTTGTTGAGAGGGAGCCAATAAAAATAAATGCATATTAATGCAAACAGGTAATTTAACATAAAGTCTTTTTGTTAGGAAAGAGAAGATTCAAATAAAATTTTGTTGCTTTCTTGAAGAAGACAAAGAACAGGTGTTCTATTTTTTGTTTGTATTTTTAAGATTTATTTGTTTATTGAAAGAACTAGAGTGGGAGAGAGAGAGGGAGTTTGTATCTGCTGGTTCACTTCCCAAGTGGCCATAATGTCCAGGGCTGAGCCAGGAGGAAGCCAGGAGTCAAGACCTTCATCTGTGGGACTGGCACTGTGACGTAGCAGGTAAGGCCACTGACTACAGTGTGGGCTGCTCTGCTTCCGATTCAGCTCTCTACTATGGCCTGGGAAAGCAGTAGAAAATGGCACAAGTCCTTGGGCTCCTGCCCCCCTCCGTGGGAGACCGAGAGGAAGTTCCTGGCTCCTGGCTTCGGATTGGTGCAGCTCCGGCTGTTGCAGCTGTCTGGGGAGTGAACCAGTGGATGAAAGACCTCTCTCTCTCTCTCTATGTCTCTCCTACTCTCTGTGTGTAACTCTGACTTTCAAATAAATAAATAAATCTTTTTTTTTTTTTAAAAAGAGCTTCATCTGGTCTCCCTCTTCAGTGCCAGGGGCCCAAGGACTTGGGCCATCTTCCACTGCTTTTCCCAGGCCATTATCAGGGAGTGGGATTGGAAATGGAGCAACCAGGATACAAACTGCTGACCATATGGGATGCTGGCAGCTTTACCCAGTGTGCCACAATGCCAGAATGCAGTTGTTCAAAATTTTTAAAAGATTTATTTATTTATTTATTTAAAAGGCAGGGTTACAGAGAAAATGAGAGACTGGTTCACTCCAGGCCACAGCCAGAGGCAGGAGATCTTCCAGGTCTCCCACGTGGGTACAGGGGACCAAGAACCTGCTTTTGCAGGCACATTAGCAGGGAGCTGGATCTGAAGTAAAGCAGTGGGAACTCGAACCTGTGCCCATATTGGATGCCGGTGCTGCAGGACCTGGCTGTGTCATAGTGCTAGCCCCCATTATATTTTATAACAGTTAAAATCATATATAGATATAAATTTAGATAGATTCTGGGTAGGATTGATTCTGGGAGTGCCAGAATCTTTGTATGCCTTTAAATCCTCAGTAAACAAAACCAACAGGCTGTTAACTGAGAATGCAGTTAAACTGGATGAGTTGAGGGGAGGCAGAAATGGAATTTGTGAATTGCTGATCTTGAGTTGTAGAGGTGAAATAGTATGAAAGACAGAAAGAACCACTGGTCAAAAATTAAATTTATAAGTATGACCAAATAAAGAAGTTATGCAGTTTCTCCTGATAATAAACTGACAAATAAACTGACAGTTAATTTTAATCAATGTTTGAGATTTTCCAGATATTATTTGGGTTGGTTTCAGTATTTTAGGGTCTTAACAGAATGAAAGTATTTTTAATTATCACAAAAGCTGATGTGGTTCCAGAAAAATGCTCCAAGGAGTCACCTGCCTTGTATTAACTATGTATTCTGCATTTTTTGTTGACATTTTGGTATCTGTATGCCAACACATGTTTTAGTGAAAGCTCAGCAAAAAAAAAAAAAAAAAAGAGAGAGAGAGAAAGAGAGAAAACAGACAGAATTGCCCAATGGTGCTATAATATTTATACCAAAAAGTAGCATATGATGCATTCATATTTTGCTGCCACAGCTGTCCAGTGCAAAGCAGTGTAATATTCCTTTGGCCCAGTGTGTACAGCAGGTCAGAAATATTGGTGAGAATCACTAGTATCAGGTGAATCAGATGAATATAAGGAGGGGGAAATTAATTAATTCAGTGAGTGGGATATTAAAAAGACTTTTTCTAATTCTTATGGACTCTAAATTGTAAAACAAGCAAAATAATGGAAAGTGAAGATGATGAGTTATGAAAAATACCAAGAGGTTCCAATGAAATGAAAGTCTCCAGCTGTCCAAAGCTTTGTTGGCAATGAGATAGTGCACTAAATGAGATGGAAAAATGGAAGTGGGGTCAAAGAATGAGCACTGAGAAACGTTTCAAAACTGTTTGCAAATGGCACACATTTTCAATGGTAATAATTAGGAGGAATAGGTAATTCAGGTAATTTAGAAGAATGTGTCATTGGAAGTCAATAAGTCATTGCACTGAGAAGCTGAAACATTTGAACATTCATCTATGTGGATGTTGAGGACTGATGGGGCAATGTGTATAGAACTTTCCTTACATGAAAGAAAGTCAATGGTTGTCTAAATCAAAAAGAATTAAGTGAGGTTTTGAAGGAGGAAGAACATTTAAGGAGTAGTAAATCCATTCCACTTCCTTCAGATTCAACCACAGCAGCTAAAGAATTAAAAATCATGGGAACAAAACAACACAAACAACAGACTCAGCCACCATTTGAGAGGACATCAGGCAAAGCAGATACTGTGGTTGCCCTGAAAGAGTAAGAATCAAATTGGAACAGCAAGAAGAACCTGGAGAGACAGTTCTGTTGACAGAGGGCATGATGATTGCGTTTCAGGTGTCAATGAAAGATAGAACATTGGGTCTAATTAGGGAAGGTATAGAGCCATATGGGTGACTATGGAAGTTTTGGAACTTTAGCTGTTTCTGAAATAAACAGGGCTATAAAACGATTAGATTAGTACTGATGGTTTATTAAGGGGTAATGGGTAATCAATTCTAATTATAGCTTCCTTTTTGGGATTAATTTGGTAAGCAGTTTGTAAGCAGACCACATATAGGGCAAGGGAGAAGTAATCATACAAGAGCATGAGATGCCCTGAGGACCGCTGTAAGTCTTGTTTGGCAGTATCCCCATTAAGGGGAATGATGACAGGGAAAGACAGAGCTTTGCATATCTCCTTTAAGCATTAGAACAGGATGAATGAGGTCAGAAAAGGAGCAGTAATAATAAGAGCACTTCCTCCTCTGAATGGTTTTCTAGGTGAGAAACCCACAAATAATGATGATTTCTAAATTAACTTCCTGCTGTTAACATTACTATTTATGGTGTGTTGTGATAAGCACAAATCCAACCAAAGTCAGACTGCATGCATGTGTGTCTAGACTTTCCCAAGCTGTGTTCTCAGACAAGTCACTAAACCATTCTAGACTTCAGTATCCATATGTGGGAAACTACCACACAGATTTATTATCAGGATTAGATGGGGTAATACATAGGAATACTTAGGAAAATGCCTGACACATAAAATTTCATTGAATAAATCGTCCTATGTATGATCAAATCTTTTTTTTTGTTTGTTTGTTTTGTATACTACATTGAGTCATGGTGTACAAGTAATCATTTAGAGAGATTGACAAAAATGATGCCAGGGATTTTTTTTCTCTTTGCTCGTTTGTTTTTGTATCATAAAGGAGAAAATGTCTTGGGGCTGGCACTGTGGCACAGCAGGTTAAAGCCCCAGTCTGCAGTGCCAGCATCCCATATGGGAGCTGGTTCAAGTCCTGGCTGTTCCACTTCCAAGCCAGCTCTTTGCTATGGCTTGGGAAAGCAGTAGTAGATGGACCAAATCCTTGGGCCCCTGCACCTGCATGGGAGACTTGGAAGAAGCTCTTGGCTCCTGGCTTCGGATCAGTGCAGCTCCTGCTGTTGCAGCCAGTTGGGAGTGAACCAGTGGATGGAAGACCTTTCTCTCTCTGCCTCTCTGTAACTCTGCCTTTCAAATAAATAAATAATTTTTTTTAAAAAAGTATTTGTCTTGATGGTAGATATTAGTGGTAGATCTAATACTCTTAGAGATCATGTTGTATTTATCAGTAAATATTAACAAGATGATATTTTAGTGGTTTGTGATTCTATCCTTACCTGGAAAGCAGAATAGCTAGAACCATCATATGGTCCTCTTCAAAGTGATTTAGAAGTGAATACACCAGTTAACAATTCCATCTTACACCAATAGAAATGATTTTTAAAATATTGGGATTCAATCAATAGTTCTTTCATACTTCTAATGGCAAAGTATAAAGCATTGCTTAAACATCATGCAGAGTTGTTGTGGTGGGACATTGTGTTTGCAGTATGTGAGTGTTGTTTTCAGACATCCTTATCAGAATGTAGTGTCTGATATTCACCTATTCTGGGAAATTAATCAAGAGACATTCAGTTTTTCTCTCCTCTTTTGAGGATGAAGAAATTATATACTGCGTGGCAAGTTTTGATTCTAAAGCCAGATAAAGAAACTTGTAATACTTTTATTATTTTTGCTGATTTGCTCTCATTTTTTCTTATTTTTATTGCTATCAATTTTCACTTATTTTTAAAGCAAATTGGGAACATAATATTGCAGAATCATTCTTGGTACAAATGATGACTTCCCTTAATAATTATGTGAACTTGAACCATTTACTTTCTGTCCACGGGGAAAAAAAGCCTACATAATGTTTTATATGTCCAAGTGTCCAATTCATTAGAATTTTTATTGTTTTAAATAGACTTATGAGGTCTTTACCAGTTCATGGAAAGTGTATATTTTGAGAAAAGCAGTCGAGGTTGCTTGAGATATCTGCATATCATCTCCCGGTGCCTGAGTTTGAGTCCCAACTCAGTTTCCAATTCCAGTTCCTGCTATTACACACAAGGAGACAGAAGATGATGGTTCAAAGGTTCCTGCCACCCATGTAGGAGACTTGGATCAAATTCCTGGCTCCTGGCTTTGGCCTAGCTGAGCAACAGCTGTTGTAGATGTTTGATAAATGAACCAGCAGATGGAAGATTTCTTTCTCTCTTTCTCTCTCTCTCTCTCTCTCTCTCTCTCTCTCTCTATCTTTGCTTTTCAAATAAATGGGAAAAAATGAAAAGAAAATGAATATTATGAGAAAACTGCATGTAGATTTCATCTACTGTTGCACCAAAATATAATTTTTAATACCACTTTATAAAAAACTTAAAAATATCCATGTGTTTGTAATATACTTTTTTTTTCTTTTTAAATCACTCTTTCTTCTGAGGTTAAATGTGTCCTTTACTTCTTCCTTTCAGTATGTCTTTATTTTCTGGCTTTTTTCACCAATGTTTTTCTTGTACAGATAGATCAGATTAATAGATCTTGAATATACTCAATTATGTGTTTTAACTTCAATCTAATGAATTTTAGCTTTAATACAATTCTTAGTTTTGTTATCCTTTTATAAATTATTTAAACTTAAAACCTTTATATTTATTTCATTTCCTATTACTTCATAATTAAATAACTTTATTCATTTTTATTATTTATTCAGAATTAAATTATTTATTCATAATTAAATAACTTTAAACTGCAATTTCATTTGAAAAGATTTTGATGCATTATGTAAGTTTTCATAGTATATGATTGGTCATGTTTAAAAAGTCTGAAACTACTGTGTAATCTCCTTCCCTCAAGGAAGATATCTGTTTTTATGAAAGATAATTGATTAAAAATATTTGTAGTGGTTTCACAAGTGACATATTCAACTTCAATACATAAAGTATTTTGAGCTCTAATGAGCTATTTCTGACATTTGAAATAATTTATGGTCATTGAAAAAGAAAGGACGATGTTTGGTACAAAATTGAATGTATAAAACTATATCTTTGAAATTATTTTAAAGCAGCTTCATGTATAAAATATATCTTCAAAATAGTCATTACTTGATTAGGACATAGTACATTATTATTTTGATTATCTCATGACTATTTACGTGTTTTCAAAGACAGACGTGTTGAAGTGTAGAAGAGGTACTTTGCTTTTTCTGTGTCACTTTTTTGTCAATTAATTATATCCCATACTGTATGATTAAGAAACATAAGTTTTATGACAATTTTATCTTCTTAGAGAACTGAACTTTAAAAGTATATATTTCTTTTAATTTTTACTTGAAAGGCAAACACATACAAACAAACAGATCTATCTGCTAGTTCATTGTCCAAATGCCTACAATTTCTGACACCAGAGAAAGTGAAAGCCAGGAGCGTGGAACTAAGCCTGGACCTCTCACGTATGTGACAGAGACCAGGTTGCGCCATCAACGGTTGCCTGTTAGGGTGCACGTTAGTAGGAAGCTGGGATTGTAAGTGGAGTCAAGACTCTAACTCACACACTCCAATATGAAAGCCATCTTAATAGCTGTACTTTAAATCTTTAACTCTGAATTCAGCTGGCCTGGGTTTCAGTTTGGGCTCTATTATTTTTAATTGCATGATCTTGGAGAAAACTAAATTCCTCTATTTATCTGTTGAAAATCATACAATAAGTTCCTGGTTCAGATAGTAATTTAGAGCAGTATATGGGGAAATACATATAAGAGTGTAGAAGAATGCCTGACATAGTATAGCAACTGATTATAGATAATTACTATTAATATCATACAGACTCCTTTGTGGGAAATATTAAATAATTTATTCTGTAAAATGAGCATTCATATTCTTTAATATATTCATATTTTTTATTTTTTATGTTTAATACCACATAATTTCACCTATTATTTTAAATATCATGTGGTTAGATTCTACTTTTTGTCACATGAAAAATTTGTCTTAAACAAATTAGTCTGTTAAATTTAATCATTTAGCTGATATAAATTGTTTGCATCTATTTTGTCAACTTGCTTTATGCTTCACTTTTTAAAATTTTCTTGTTTTCTCTATTATTATTATTATTATTTTTTATTTTTTGACAGGCGGAGTGGACAGTGAGAGAGAAAGACAGAGAGAAAGGTCTTCCTTTGATGTTGGTTCACCTTCCAATGGCTGCCGCGGCCGGCGCGCTGCGGCCGGCGCACCACTCTGATCCAATGGCAGGGGCCAGCTGCTTCTCCTGGTCTCCCATGGGGTGCAGGGCCCAAGCACTTGCGCCATCCTCCACTGCACTCCTTGGCCACAGCAGAGAGCTGGCCTGGAAGAGGGGCAACCGGGACAGAATCCGGTGCCCTGATCAGGACTAGAACCCGGTGTGCCGGTGCCGCAAGGTGGAGGATTAGCCTAGTGAGCCACGGCGCGGGCTTCTTTCTCTATTATTTTTATATGTTAGTCTATACAGGAATCGTCTCCATTGCTGTCACTTATGGTTTAATTTCTAGAAAGTTGTCTTTAAGGTTGAAGATGTATTTTTCCAGTTGATAAAATTGGCATAAAATGTATTTTTGAGTAATCTTTATCAACAAAAATTTTAACACACTTTATTTTTTTAGATTTATTGATTTGAAAAGCAGAGAGGCAGAAAATGTGTGGGGCCTGAGAGAGAGAGAGATCTTCCTTCCACTGGTTCATTCCCCTAAATTTCTGAAAGATCAAGGCATAGGCCATGTTGAAGAAGCAGGCACTCTGATGTTGAATGCCAGTATCCCAAGAGATGGCTTAACCTGCTTCACAACAACATCCGATCTACCCACAGCCTAATTTTTGTTCTATGCGATCAGTTTAATGATTTTCTTTGTGCTCTGCCATTTTAAATGAAGATGATTTTTCATTATTTTTATGATTTCATATTTGCCATCTTCTTTTTAAATAATAAAAACCTAAAAGGTTGTTCCATCTACCTTTTTTTAGTGCTTACCAATAATCATTTAAATTGTAATTGTCCTTTGAATCTTTGTTTTATCTCTTCTTTTTCTATGTTATACATCTTAAACTTAGGAATGAAAGACTCGATAGATTTTTTTTTAAAGGTATATATTTTATTTATTTGAAAGAGAATTACAGAGAGAGGTAGAGACAGAGAGAGGGTCTTCCATCTGCTTTTTCACTCCCCAGATGGCCGCAACGTCCAGAGCTGTGCTAATCCAAAGGCAGGAGCCAGGAGTTTCTTCCGAGTCTCCCATGTGGGTGCAAGGGCCCAAGCCTTGGGCCATCTTCCACTGCTTTCCCAGGCCATAGCAGAGAGCTGGATTGGAAGAGGAGCACCTGGGACTAGAACTGGCACCTGCAAGGGATGCTGGCACTTCAGGCCAGGACTTTAACTTTGCTGTGCCACAGCACCGGCCCTAAGACTCAACAGCTCTTTAACAGTATGTATCTGAGCATATTTTTATTTTCTGTTGCACTCAAACATGAAAGATCACTTTGCAAGTCCTGACATTTTGAGGTCATATCTTTTTCACTCAATATTCCAAAAACTGCCTTGTGAATTCTGGCATTTAGTTTGTGCTACTGAATATCACAAGAACAACTTATTTTTCTTCATTCATTAGTATACATTCATTTGTTTATTTTTATGCTTTTGCATTTCTGATTTTTCAAATGATTTTCTTAACATTATAATTCAAGAGTGTATCATGATAGATGCCTTTTATTGATATCCCTGAGCAAACCATGTAATCATTATAAACTTTCTTCAAACTTGAAATCTTACAGTATTTAGTTATGGGCTTCTGGTAAAGTAAGTATTAGCATCTTTTTACTTTATTATTTAACTTTGGTATTTATTATTTTCCTTTCCCAACATTTCAAATTCCTTACCCTTCATATTCTGCAGTCTAAGAAAGTTTCTTACTTTTGTTTTTCAATTTACAGTTTCAATTTTCTGTGGCGTCAAATTCTCTTTCTTATCTGCAATGTGAGCTTTTTTTTTCTTTTAATAGTCATCATTAGGTTAAGTCATTACACTTTAATCTCTTCTGGATCATTCCTTATGATTTTGATTTTCTCATTTACAAGAGTAAGCTTCCTGAAAATCATATGGATGCAAGCGATGTTCTAAATTTATTCCTTTGATTCTTTCATTATATCATTTCACAGAAGAATGTGCCTCTTGTGTCTTCTACATACAAATACGTTCCCTTATAATGTAAAAAAAATTGCATCTGTGCTCTTTCTGTTCTTATGTTACTGCTACTACACATGTGCAACTTTGTATGGGTTACAGGTTACAGAAATAGAACCAAACAATAGTGACAAATGTCAGCCTGGCAGATGATCTCTGCTCTGTAGGTTGATTTTGTGTCCCAGGTTCTCGTTTTCTATACTCATACCAATGCATGAGTCTTTTTTCTTATTTTCTGTATGTACCTGCCAAAAGAAGAAATAACAATGAATACAGTAGATAAACAGTTTTCATAAGCCAGGAGTGGAAAATGGCATGTGTCGTTTTTGCTCACATGCTCTTGGTGAGAAGCCAGTCACATGACAACGTCTGTGAATAATCCTGAGAAAGTAGGTCATTGTGTGCCAAACAAGAGAAAATGGGTTTTGACTAGCAGACTCCAAGAGATTCAACAAAAGCAATATATGACTTGTTCAAGCAAGGATGAAATAAACTCAGTAATATGTCACTAGGAAAAAAAATACTGATTTTCAACACTGTTCCTTTAAACCTTCTTGGTAGCATCATTCTTGCATCATATATGCATAAAATCTAAAAAAATCTATCCCATTGTGTTTCCAATAATTTGAATATATTAGGAAATAATATTTCAGTTTTCAATTATTAAAAAATTCTTGTCCAAGCTAATACCAGAAGGTGAAGTCTTTCATCCAGTTTAAACTTCTTCCCTATTCAACTTCAGTAGAACTTTGGTTTGGAAATCAACATTGGAGGGAGGGACAGCTTGTTTTTTTCACTGTTTCCCAGGCATGTGGTAACATTCACAGTTAAATAACTATTAGTTCTAAGGAAATAAGAAGTCACTTTCTTGGTCTTATAAATAAAGGACAAGGTGATAATATACAGCTTGAAGTCAATTTCTGATTTACAATAGATGTCAGGCTTTTGAATTTGAGCCCTCCTTGGCATGGTATGTAGAAAGTCCCCAGTGTGGCACTGTTGGAGATGGTGGAACCTTTAAGAGAGGGGTCTGGAGGGGAAAGATTGGTTTATTGCAGGTGCTGCCTTGGAAGAAATTGATGCTGATCTTATACAGTGATTTAGTTCTCAGGAGAGTGAGTTGTCACAAAAGAGTTAATCTCATGATTCCCCAATCTCTCCCGGATTCCTGTTTCTACACATGATCTTTCCTCAACGTGCTCCTGTCGAGATCCATCCTCCACATTCTGAAGCACTCAAGGCAGCCTGCATCAGGGCCAAGATACCTGCACCACGCTCTTGAATCTCTAAAGTTGTGAGTTCAGTAAACCTATTTTCTTGTTAGTGATAGGTATTTTGTCAATAGAAAATGCACTAATAGACTCCTAAAGTACAATTTTTTAACTTATCCTGATTGTTCTATGTATTTCTGGATAAATATCAACCATGGAGAAAAACACATTAGATTCTTAATAGAATTGTCTGAGCTTTTCAAATTTCCTCTTAGTCTATGAGATTTAGTTAAGATACTACTTGTATAAAACATAAATTCTCATCAGTACTTCCATTCCTCAAAGACCACTGGCTTCTCTTCAGAAGCTCACCACTATGTCCCCTTTCTTCTCCAGGAAATGTAAATACACAGATACGTCTAACTATACAGATACAGCAACTGCAGTGCTATTCATTCCTGAGGAAGTAATGTTTCTCATTTCTGAAATCCACATATCTGGATCAGGTGATAGATATTAGAAGTCTTGTGAAGCATAGCATTAATATAATCAGAATGAAATGTTATGACTGGTTCTTGACTATTTTATGAAATGAATTCAGATTCATCTGCCTTATCTTTAATAGCAATCTCATTTTCCATTAAAATTTTTGACATCCTTAGTTCTCATTATGATTTATTTTTTCTTAAATGATTTTCCACTATATTTAAAGGAATACCTTAGTCTTTTTTGTTTAAATGTTATTCTTATATGTCAGCAGAGTAGAGTTAGAATATAATTTATAAGAAAATATAAAATTTCTTACTGAATAAGTATATTATAGTTTATCTAAATTTTATTGTATTAAACCACTTTTCTAAATTGCATATTTTTAAAACAGTCTTATTCAATGTATGTTTCAGAAACTAGCATCTATTGGCAAAATTTTGTTGCTAGCCTCTGAATAATTACTACAGAAATTGGATTAAGTATTTACAAACACTTATCAAAACTTACATGGCAGTAATACCTCAGTATGTGATCATTTTCCTAGAACTTTGTTTTTTAGATAATTATTTTTCTATGAAAAAAATTTTTACCACAGATGCTTTAAGGAAAAATGTCTGAGAGAATTTCAGTACTACCCCCATCCTGCTTCACTACCCATTTCCTGAGTCTGTGGCTATGCCTGGGGCTCCCGGGTCATCCATCATTAGCCAGAATTTTATCTCAAAGCTAGTCTGTCTATTATTTAGTCTAATCCCAACTGCCAGCATGTTCCATCATCCTCAGCTCTCTCACCGAGCTATTGGAAGCATACTATGTTCTCAGCATTTTTTCTAATTATTGCCAGCACTATAGGCATCTACCTCTCTATTATTATTTTGTAAACTGCTTTGTTTTGTTATTTTTTTATTTTTTAAAGATTTATTTATCCATTTGAAAGAGTTACACAGGGAGAGAAGGAGAGAAAGAGAGAGAGAGAGGTCTACCATCTGCTGGTTCACTCCCCATTTGGCTGCAACAGCCAGAATTGTGCAGATCCGAAGCCAGGAGCCAGGAGCTTCTTCCGGGTCTCTCATGTGGGTGCAGGGACCCAAGGTTTTGAGCCATCTTGTACTGCTTTCCCAGGCCATAGCAGAGAGGTGGATCAGAAGTAGAGCAGCTGGGACACAAACCAACGCCCACATAGGATACAAGCACAGGAGGCAGTGGCCTCACCTGCTATGCGACAGCACCCATGCCTGTTTTGTTATTTTTTACATTCATGTTCATTAATATTCTCTATTATTCCCACCAATGAACAGACTCGCTCTAGTTTTATCCATCTGAAATGTCTGTTTCCCATTTATTTATCATCTGTTTGAACTTTAATTTCCATTCACCATTTATTCTGATATATTCTTCTCCAAATGCTGTGTCATTACACCCTTCCCCTTCATAAGAATAACTAAATAAATAAAATAAATACATATTGACAAAAGAGTCCATCAGCACTTCTGTACCTCCTCACTTTCCCCTCTTCCAATTCACTTCATCCCTGTTACTGAAATGCATGCTTTGTTCAAGGAAACCTGTAATTTCCATCTGGGCAAATGTTGCTTTTTTTGCTCTCATGTTAATTGATGCCTCTGCAGCATTTAGTATGCCATACCACTTCCTTTTCTTAAATCATGTTATTTCTTTATATTCTGTTTTCTTGACTGCACTCTGTTTTCTCCTTCATTATTGTCTATTCCATTTCAGTGTTTTGTGCCTGATCTTCTTTTATGCCATTTGACTCAGGATCAATGGTCACTCATCAAACTCACTTATTCCCTCTAAATATACCATCTTCCTTAATAACCTCAGCTGTTCCATAACTATAAGCTAAGACTTCCAAATGTCTATGTCCAGCCCTAACTTTCCACCCAAAATCCAGGCTAAAAAATGCAACAACTTACTTGACACCTCTACTTAGATATCTAACAGGCATGGCCAGTTTAAGACATCCAACACAACTCGCCATTTTCTTGCTTGAACACATTGTTTCCCAGTGTTTCTCTCTCTGTAAATGACATTCAGTTATTTAAACTTAAAGCTGGTGTATCATTGTTGATTTTCAACTATTCTTTCACTTTTCCTTTTGCAATCATTTTCATATTTATCTCCAAAATATATCACAGAACCTTCTACTTATCTCCACTGTACCATTTGGCCAGACCATGAATACCTGTAGATTTTTGATTTTTGTATAATAAGTTATGTATTCCCCATTTTCTGAATATTTCAAGCACCCATTGTTAAAGAATATATAATCTCTTAGTAACTTTTCTTTGCAGTTATAACACCATTCAGAATCCTTACATTTGTTTAGTATCTGCATTTGTTCCTCCACCAAATGTCAACTGATTAGTTCTTGCCCTTGTTCAATATAACCTAGTCACATTGGTTATTTTACAGATAGTTCATGGATGTTGTGTTTGTTGTTTCTTCTACAAATAACACTCCCTCCCAGTATTTCAATAGCTGGCTTCTTAGTATCCATGTCTATGTCTTGTCTGAAAGCATGCCCTTGACAAGATGCCTTCAATCCAATGTAAAGGTTTTATCCCTTGCTCAGTATCACAAAATTCTCTCCTACTTTTACTATAGCCTGTATCATTAGCTAATACTATTTAGTTGACGTATGACTATATTTTTTATCATCTGTCCACCCTCTTCTGAAACAAAATATACATTTATTGAGTACAAAAACAGTTTGTCTTGTACTTATACTTGGAATGGGGCTTTGTAAATAATTGGTAAATATTTTTTAAATGAGTGAACATTAGCAGCAACTGAATTAACTGCTGTTGACCAGATGACATTCTAAGCAAAAGTCACTTTTGTCATATTTTACCACTGAAGTTCATTTTAGTATGTGCATGTACATTGAAATAGTTATGCTAAGCTAAAATGGTCTCTAGTCTTTTTACTCAGACAAGAGATGGTAGGTGTAGGGGAAACGGTGTTACCTAAGATAAAATATCCAGCAGGCAGAGACATAAAATATATAAGATATTAAAAGTTCATTTTAAAATATAGTTAGTATAAATAGATAAAGCCTGATTAAGTACACTACAATTTCAAAGGGTTAAAAGAAAAAATTTCATCATCTTGTTTTACAAATTGTCAACTGTAAGGATATGGGGACAGATTAAGTTTCCTGAAAAAGCAAAAAATAAAAAGTAAACTTCATTAACCATGCTAATTTAGATTGCTCTAAAAAATGCCAAACTGTATTTTATTACTTTTTCAATTACAATTAATCTATTTTTGAAGTTCTAATTAAATGCCTGAATGATAAAAAATGTTCTTGTTTTAGTATTTTTAAAGAATTAGTAGTTGTTTCATTGATTAGAACCTGAAATACAAGTTTACAAAGTCATTCCTGGATTCAGTAACAAAGTACTAGATTTAGAGGGCTAATACATTAAAAATTTTAGAATTCTTGGGTGCAATGTGATAATTTGATACAGATGCACAATGATTGCCTGAGGGCAATTGACAAACTCATCACCTCTAACATTTGCTAATATTAGTGTTGGCAACATTCAAAGTACTTTCTTGCAGCTATTTTGAAATACACAATAAGCTATCTCAAACTATAGCCAAAATATAATATTTCCATTAAATGTATCTCTGTAATAACTAACCTTTGCTTATTCTTTCTTCTCATTTTTGCTTCCCAAACTCCACTACCGCTTATTCTGCTATTTCTGTGAAATGAACTTTTTTAAGCTTCTACATGTATGAGAACATGTGATATTTGTCTTTTATACTTAATGTAATTCCCTCCATCAGCCTCCATTTTGCTGCAAATGATACATCTCATATTTTTCTATGGCTGAATCATATTCTTTTTGTATATTTGCCACATTTTCTTTATTCTTTCATTCATCAATGAACACTTCAGTTGATTCTATGTCTTGGCTATTGTGAATAGTGTTGTAATATACATGGTAATGAATGTATAGTTCTTTTTTTTTAACTTTTATTTAATGAATATAAATTTCCAAAGTACGACTTATGGATTACAATGGCTTCCCCCCCATACCGTCCCAACCCTCCCCTTTCCCACTCCCTCTCCCCTTCCATTCACATCAAGATTCATTTTCGATTATCTTAATATACAGAAGATCAGCTTAGTATACATCAAGTATGGATTTCAACAGTTTGCTCCCACACAGAAACATAAAGTGAAAAATAATAGATGATTTTTTTTAAATGATGATGAAATCAGAGCAGACCTATTGTCATGTTTAATCCCAGTGAGAGTCAAGTTGGGAATTGATAATTTCTTTTTTTTTTTTTTTACACAGGATCAGTTTAGTATGCATTAAGTAAGGATTTCAACAGTTTGCACCCCCATAGAAACACAAAGTGAAATATATTGTTTGAGTACTCGTTATAGCATTAAATCCCAATGTACAGCACATTAAGGACAGAGATCCTACATGAGGAGTAAGTGCACAGTGACTCCTGTTGTTGACTTTACCAATTGACACTCCTGTCTATGGCATCAGTAATCTCCCTATGCTCCAGTCATGAGTTTCCAAGGCTATGGAAGCCCTCTGAGTTCTCCGACTCTTATCTTGTTTAGACAAGGTCATAGTCAAAGTGGAGGTTCTCTCCTCCCTTCAGAGAAAGGTACCTCCTTCTTTGATGACCTGTTCTTTCCACTGGGATCTCACTCGCAGAGATCTTTTGCCAGAGTGTCTTGGCTTTCCATGCCTGAAATACTCTCATGGTCTTTTCAGCCATATCCGAATGCCTTTAGGGCTGATTCTGAGGCCAGAGTGCTATATGTATAGTTCTTTTAAAGATTTATTTATTTATTTGAAAGTCAGGGTTACACAGAGAAAGAGGAGAAGCAGAGAGAGAGAGAGAGAGTCTTCCATCCAATGGTTCACCCCCCCAGCTGGCCTCAATGGCCAGAGCTGTGCCGTTCTGAAGCCAGGAGCCAGGAGCTTCCTCTGAGTCTCCTGTGTGGGTGCAGGGCCCAAGGACTTGGGCCATCCTCCATGCTTTCCCAGGTCACGGCAGAGAGTCAGATCAGAAGTGGAGCAGCCTGGTCTCTAACCAGCGCCTATATGGGATGCTGGTGCCACAGGACAGGGTGTTAACCCGCTGCACCACATCACCAGCCCCTGAAAGTATATTTTGAAATCCTGATTTTTTTTGTTCCTTTGGATATATACCTAGTTGTGGGATAGCTGAATCGTTTGTTAGATCCATTTTTAGCTTATTGAGGAATCTCCATAATGTTTTTCACAATAATTGTACTAATTTGCAGTCCCACACACTATATCAGAGTTCCCCTTTCTTTGCTTCTTTGACAGCATTTTGGTTTTTCTGATTGTTTGTCATTCTTTCCTTCATAATTACATTGTCTCTCTCTTTCCTGTGACAGCAGTAGAATAATTCAGAAATCTCTTTTTGGAATTTGGACATATTGCAACAGATGAAAAAGATTTCTCTGGACTCAACTAGTGTTAGGAAACTTGATGCGTTGATTATACATTGTATTTTGATAGTGTTAGGAGTTAGATCCTGAGTAACAGGGGCACCCATATGTTCTTTCATATATTTATTTAATTTTACTCTTTAATAGCTATTGATATGTGTAACTCTATAAATTCATTAAGCCCAAGACAATTATGTTGATAATTCTTTTTACCTTTTCCAGAAATACCACATTATCATTTAATGATGTGGACCAGGTATTTTCCCAAGTCTATTTATAGTAATTACCCCATGCTCAAATTTTGAGAGCCCACTGGCTGAGCTCATCATCTGCGATATCTTAGCCTTGACATCAACTTTGTTTTCTGACATAGGTTCAATACCTTGACAACACCTTCTGTCAAACTTTCTTCTACACCAAAAACTACCATGTGTAACTCTTACTCCTCTGGTCCCTTTGCCAAGCAAATAGAAACTGCAGCTAAAATAAGCTACCATTTCCTAGAACCTAGAGTACATAGGAATCCTCTTATTATCTTTTTACTGCCTATTGAAGGAATAAATAAATATTTACTTAATTATCCAGATATTTCTATGCCTCATTTCTTATTTTTCATTATGAAGGAAAATCAAAATATGATCATTTAAATACAGTCAGTATTATTTTACTTTGTAAAAATAAAAAAGATACCTTTTAAAATGCAGATCAGAGTTAATAAAGTCCAAACAATGAAATAATATAAAATAAAGATTTTTGAAGACAGAATTTTCATTGCCAAAATATAAAATGAAGTTAAGTTTTAAAAAGAATCTCTGTTATTGAGTAAGATGGTCTTATAGTTGCAATGAAAGGAAATTTTCCCTGTGTTTCTGGAATTAATAATATTTTGAAAAATAAATTTAATATAAAATGATTTTGCTGCTGGCAAAATGGGCATAGGTGCATTAGCTACCTTGAGACAAAAATACCACCCAGAAGCAAAGTACACTATCTGAAACAATGGTGAGTTAGATAACTATTGTGAGTTACTGAAGAAAGAACAAAAGCTGGAATGCATTTATATGAAGTTAGGTATCTCAGCAAGTATGCTGGCAAGTGCCATATACAGCAAATTTAAGAATGCTCTGAGCTAGCTACCATCTTATTGACCTTAAGGAATTTCTTTAGAATAGACTGGGTTACAGACTTGATGATATTTTCAAGAGAAAAATGAATGCCATGAGAATATAGAGACCCAGAAAATGTCAAGAAAAATGAAAACCTTTCTTGGTAAGCTCTTTGGCCACTGCAGGAAAATAGGAATTAAAAAAAATAATGAAAAACACGCACAAAGCGAAATAAAATGAGAGGACAGGATCATGGAATCTTTAGAAGGAAGGAGATGCAGAGATCAGTTTATGTACCTCCCAAATATTCAACATCATTCTAGAGAAATGTGTGAATATTTGTTTTGAGGGTAATATAATTTTTAAGTATCTGATTATATTGCAAGACTGATATTTTCATAGGTCACAATTAAACATTACTCAAATTTTACATATTTTTTAAGTTGTTTCATGCTAAAAATGTATAACTTTAGGGATCTTTTATCAACTATTCCTTGATGCTGTTGTTAAAATACTAATTGCTTTAGCTGAATCAATTTGCTTCTTACCAGAATTTTTGCAGGGAAAGCTGAATTTAAGTAATTAACCTTGACAGTTCAACATTACATGTAATTTGGTACCAATGGATTTTGTGTATCATCAAATCTCCATTCAGAATCTAGGGTAGATATATAGTTTAACTGATAATATCTTTTTCATGATGAAGAGGCATCAAAAAACAATTTTCATAAATATAGAACTCTAATCACCTCTAGAATGTTTAGTCTATAAATATTTATTAACCTTACACTGAATTTATAGTCTAAGTTTTACAAGGAATATCATTTTTAAAAATTTTTGCCTTACATTTTAGAAGCCCTGATATGAAGGGTTAATAAAAATGTGCCTACAGGGGCCAACACCATGACTCACTTGGTTAATCCTCCACTTGCGGCACCAGCATCCCATATGGGCACCCAGTTCTGGTCCCAGTTGCTTCGCTTCCAGTCCAGCTCTCTGCTATGGCTTGGGAGGGCAGTGGAGGATGGCCCAAGTACTTGGGCCCCTGCACCTGCATGGGAGACCAGGAGGAGAATCCTGGCTCCTTGCTTCAGTTCAGCATAGCTCCAGCCGTAGCAGCCATTTGGGGGGTGAACCAATGAAAGGAAGAACTTTCTCTCTGTCTCTCTCTCTCTCACTGTCTAACTCTATATGTCAAAAAAATAAATGATAAAAATGCACCTACAATGACAAAGTACTTTTTTGTACTTTTTGATGCATTCATTTTGTGACTTCTGTCAAATTTGCATACTAAGAAATGTGTTAGTATTAAATGTGGTTTTGTCATTTAATATTACAATTACTCTTTTTCTTTTTCAGATTTATATATTTGAAAGATAGAGTTAGAGAGAGAGAGAGAGAGAGAATCTTTTATCCACTGGTTCATTCCTGAAATGGCCGCATCTGCTGGGGCTGGGCCAGGCCAAAGCTTGGAACCAGGAGCTTAATCTGGGCTTCCCACACGGGTACAGGGGCCCAAGGACTTGGACCATCTTCTGCTGCTTTCCCAGGTGCATTATCAGGGAGCTGGTCTGTAAGTAAAGTAGTTGGGAGCTAAAACTGGTACCCATATGGGTTGCCAGCACTGCAGGCAGGGGTTTAACCTGCTGTGCCACATTGTTGACTCCACAGTTTTTAAAATCAATTTGGTTATCCATTCATGAACACAAAATTTCATGTGATACTTTTACTTAGAGATCAATTAATTTTAGTAATTTTTATCATTTTGCTTTGAAACATAAGTTAATATGATTTTATCAGTCTGGGAATTTCTCAATAGTATAATATGTCTAAATGGTTTTTAGGATTCTCTTTCTGTGCCTTTATTCTGTAACTCTTGGAATGTTTTGTGGGGCAAATGTAAACTAAGTTCAATGCTAAAAAATTTTGAGACAGTTTCCAGGAAATAATGCACAAAGACAAAGATAAAACTGATTAGATATTCTTGATGAAATACTGTGTCTAATTCTACAGATATGTGCCATCACAGGGCAATTGCCAGGTTCTTTAGCATGACGTTCATTGTTCTCAAACCTAAGCCTCCCTCTCTATGCATGACATTAAAATTAAAATTCCCTCTCTCTATATATAACATCTTGTTCATATCAGTGAAGTCTTCTCCAGAGGTACATCTGCCTTGCCTAGAATATTCATTTTTTGAAAAAGATTTACTTTATTTTATTTGAAAGAATTACAGAGGGAGAGGGAGAGAGAGAGGGATCTTCCATCAGCTGGTTCACTCCCTAGACAGCCTCTAAGGCCTGGGCTGAGCCCGGCTAAAGCCAAGAACCAGGAGCTTATCTGAGTTTTCCACATGGGTGGCAGGGGCTCAAGTACTTGGTCCATCTTCTGCTGTTTTTCCCAAGCCATTTGCAGGGAGCAGGATCAGAAGTATGCGAAGCAGCCAGAACACAAACTGGTGCCCATAAGAGGTATTGGCATTCCAGTTGGTAGATTTATCTGCTGCGCACAATGCCGGCCTTTTGATCTCTTTTGAGAATTGTCTGTTCAGGTCCTTTGCCTATTTGTTTATCTTGATTGGTTCACCTTTGTTGATGAGTTGCAGATATATTCTGGATATTAATCCTTTGTTGAATAAGGATTATACTAATATTTTTCCTGGTCTGTTGAATGTCTCCTCAACCTATTGTTTCCTTTGCTCTTCAGAAATGTTTGATATAAATTTAGTTATCTAGTTTTGCTTTTAATACCTACTTTTTGGGATCATCTTCAAAAATCATTGCTTACACCAATGTCTTGAAGTGTTGCCCAATGTTTTCAAAATTCACAGTAAGACTGTGAAGACTTAAAGTCATTGATCCATCATTAGTTGATTTTTATATGTGGTGATAGGTGATTTAATTTCATTTTTCTACATATGTATATCCAGTTTTGCCAGCACCATTTATTGATTAGATTTTCCTTTCTTCAATTGTTACCACTTTTTTCAAAATCAGTTGCTTTTGTAAACATGAGTTAATTTTTGGGTCTTGTATTCTCTTCCATTAATCTATGTGTCAGCTTTATGCCAGTACTTCCTGTTTTAATTTCTATAGTAATATGCCTTGAAATCAGATATTGTGATGCCTCCAGCTTTTTTTCTCTTTCAGTTCTTCTGGGTCTTTGTGGTTTCATATTAATCTTAGAATTACTATTTATGATTCTGTAAAGAATATTATTGGTATTTTTGATAAGGATGGCAATGAATCTATAGATTGCTTTAGGTCATATGGACTTTTTTTTTTTTTTTTTTTTGACAGGCAGAGTGGATAGTGAGAGAGACAGAGAGAAAGGTCTTCCTTTTGCCGTTGGTTCACACTCCAGTGGGCTGTGCGGCCAGTGCACCGCACTGATCCGAAGGCGGGAGCCAGGTGCTTCTCCTGTTCTCCCATGGGGTGCAGGGCCCAAGGACTTGGGCAATCCTCCACTGCACTCCCTGGCCACAGCAGAGAGCTGGCCTGGAAGAGGCGCAACCGGGACAGACTCCGGCACCCCGACCGGGACTAGAACCCGGTGTGCCAGTGCCGCAAGGCAGAGGATTTGCCTATTGAGCCGCGGTGCTGGCTCATCAGTGTTTTAATTTAAGATTTATTTATTTATTTGACAGGCAATTACAGAGGGAAACACACACACACACAGAGAGAGAGAGAGAGAGAGAGAGAGAGAGAAAGAACCTTCTGTCAGATGGCTCACTCCTCAAATGGCTACAACAGTTGGGGCTGGGCCAAGTCAAAGCTAGGAACCTGGAGTTCCATCTAGGTCTCCCATGTAAGTGGCAGGTCCTCAAGTTCTTGGGTCATCTTCCACTGTTTTCCCAGGCACCATAGCAGGAGGTGGATCAGAAGCGGAGCAGGCCACACAGAAGACTCATAGAATGACAAATGCCCTAAACAGCACTATGACCTCAGAATCCGCCCTTAAGGCATTCAGATCTGGCTAAAAAGCCCATGAGAGCATTTCAGACATGGAAAGCCAAGACGCTGTGGCAAAAAATGACCTACATGAAGATCTCTGTGAGTGAGATCCCAGTGGAAACAAGGGGCCATCAAAAAAGGAGGTACCTTTCTCTGGAGGGAGGAGAGAACTTACACTTTGATTATGGCTTTATCTAAATAAGGTCGAAGTTTGTGAACTCAAGAGGCTTCTATAGCCTTGGCAGCTCATGACAAGAGCCTCGGGTGATTACTGACCTCATAAATAAGAGTGTCAATTGTTAAGTCAACAACAGGAGTCACTGTGCACTTTCTCCCCATGTAGGATCTCTGTCCTTAATTTGTTGTACTATGAGAATTAATGGTAAAACTAGTCTTCAAACAGTACTTTATATGTTGTATATCTCTGGGGGTGCAAACTGTGGAAATCTTTACTTAGTATAGAGTTGATCTATACTAAAAGATAAGATATAAAGATAATTAAAAATGTATGTTAATGAAGAACGAGATGGGAGAGGGAGTAGAAGGTGGGATGGTTTGGGGGTGGGAAGGTGGGCATTGGGGGAAGAACTGCTATAATCCAAAAGTTGTACCTATGAAATTTATATTTATTAAATAAATGCTTTCTATAAAATAAAAATAAAAAAACGATGGAGAGCAGTAAGTACTTGAACTGGTGTTCTCATATGGGATGCCTGTGTTGTAGGTGGTGGCTTAATTTGCTGCACCACAACACTGACCCTTCATCAGTATATTATAAATTTCATTGTGAGGCTCTTTATTATTGGAATATAAAAATGTTACTATTTATGTATGTATGTTTGAGACAGAGAAAGGGAAAGGTAGAGAAAGAGAGATTTTCCATTCACTGGCTCACTCTCAAAATGCCCACAACAGCAAGGTCTGGGCCAAACCAAAGCCAGAATTCAAGAAATTCATCCAGGACTCCAATATGGGTGGCAAGGGCCCAAGAACTTGAGCCTCTTCTGTTGCCTTCCCAGGAGAATTGGTAGGAATCTGGATTGGAAGCAAAGACTGTGATTTGAATTGGAACTTCCATATGGGATGCCAGTGGCATCACAGGCAGCAGCTTAAATCACTATGCCACGATGTCAGTCCCTCTGCTGCTACTTTGTATGCTGTGTTCATATCTTTTCACTTTATTGGATTGGTGTCTCACTTCTAGAGCTTTTTGATGGAGTGTTCACAGACTTCTTTGGACAAAATCATGTATTTTGCAAACAGGGATGTTTTCATTTCTTCTTTCTTAATTTGAATGCTCTTTATTTTTTAATTCCCTAATTACACTTGCTAATACTTTAAAACTATATTGAATAAGAGTGGTAAAAGTGGTCATCTTTATTTTGTTCTAAAGTCTGAGATGAAACACCTTCAGTTTTTCCTTATTTAATATGATATTTATTGTTGATTTGTTGACAACAAGTAGCCTTTATCATTTGAAATATGTTCCTCTTATTCCTAATTTGATGAGAGAATTTATCATGAAGAGATATTGAACTTTATCAATGTTTTTATGCATCTATTGTGATAATCATATGATTTTGGATTTTTATTCTAATGATGGGATTTATGATATTTATTGATTTATGAGTGTTGAACCACCTGTACATCACTGGGATAAATCCCACTTGATTATGATATATCAACTTTTTTATGTAGTATTGGAATCAGTTTGATTATATTTTGTTGTTAATTTTTGCATCCACATTCATCAAGGATATTGACCTGTAGTTTTCTTTTTCTGTTGTGTCTTTGGTTTGGTATCAGAGTAATGCTGGCCTCATAAAAACATTTTAGAAGAGTCCTATTCTTTTAGATATTTTACATTAGTTTGAAAAGTATTTGAGTTAATTCCTCTTTATTTATTTTTTTATTTTTTTAAACTTTTATTTAGTAAATGTAAATTTCCAAAGTACAGTTTATGGATTACAATGGCTCCCCCACCCCATAACTTCCCTCCTACTCGCACCCCTCCCATCTCCCACTCCCTCTCCCATTCCATTCACATCAAGGTTCATTTTCAATTATCTTTATATACAGAAGATCCATTTAGTATATATTAAGTAAAGATTTCATCAGTTTGCACCCACACAGAAACACAAAGTGTAAAATACTGTTTCAGTACTAGTTATAGCATTACTTCACATTGGACAACACATTAAGGACAGATCCCACATGAGAAGTAAGTACACAGTGACTCCTGGTGTTGACTTAACAATTTGACACAGCAGACTAATTCCTCTTTAAATATTCTATAGAATTTAGTTCCAAAGCCATCAGGTCCTGAATTTTTCTTTGATGGGAGTTTAATTACATTTTCAATCTCATTACTTGCTACTGGTCTGTTCAGATTTTCTGTGTTTTTTTTTTTTTTTTTTTTTTTTTTTAATACTGGGAGGTTATATGTATCCCGGAATTCATCTGTCTCTTCAAGGTTTTCCAATACATTATCATATAGTCATTGATTGCAGTTTCTTCTAATCCTTTGTATTTTTCTGAAATGAGTTGTAATATCTTCTTTGTCATATCTAATTTTGATTCACTATTGGAGACAAAAAACTTATATGTTGACTTGGTATTTTGCTTTATAAAATTTGCATTTGCAATAACTGTTAAGAATGAGAAGTCTCCAGTGCTGGCGCTGTGGCACAACAGGTAGAGCAGCTGCCTGTGACTCTGATATCCATTCTGGGCACCAATCCCAGTTCTGGCTGCTCAACTTCTTCTTTTTAAATTTGTTTACTTGAAAGTCAGAGTTACAGAGAGAAAGAGAGAGAGAGAGAGAGAGAGAGAGAGAGAGAGGTGTCTTCCATCTGCTGGTTCACTCCCTAGATGGCTGCAACGGCTGGAGCTGTTCTGATCCGAAGCCAGGGACCAGAAGCTTCTTCTGGGTCTCCCACATGGGTGCAGGGGCCCAAGGACTTGGGCCATCTTGTACTGCTTTCCCAGGCCATAGCAGAGAGATGGATCAGAAGTGGAGCAGCAGGGTCACAAACAGGCACCCATATGGGATGCCGGCACTGTAGGTGGCGGCGGCTTTACCTGCTCCACCAGAGTGCCAGCCCCATTGGCTGCTCTATTTCTAATACATCTCTGTGCTAATGTGCCTGAGAAAGCAGTGGAGGGTGGTCCAAGTCCTTAGGTCCCTATATCCACGTGGGATACATGGATGAAACTCCTTGATCCTAGCTTCAACTTGGCTTAGTCCTGGCTATTGTGGTTATTTTGTGAGTGAGCCAATGGTTGGAAAATCTCCGTCTCTCTCTCTCCCTCTCTCTGTCTTTTAAAAAGTAAATCTTTTTTTTTTTCAAGGAATGAGGTTTCAATTGGAAAATTTAAAAGTAGTTGAGTATAAGGGAAAACAATCATGGAAAAAATGAAATTTGACATGACTTCTTATTTCAATGGAAGAATAATTTCTATAATCACAATATGGGAGTAAGAAGTCATTGTATTATTTATTGGTACTTTTTTTTTTTTAAAGATTCATTTATTTATTTGAAAGTCAGAGGTACACAGAGAGAGGAGGGCAGAGAGAGAGGTCTTCCATCCAATAGTTCACTCCTCAACTGGCCGCAATGGCCGGAGCTGCACCAACCCGAAGCCAGGAACCAGGAGCCTCTTCCGGGTCTCCCATGTGGGTGCAGGGGCCCAAGGACTTGGGCCATCTTCTACTGCTATCGCAGACCATAGCAGAGAGCTGCATTGGAATTGGAGCAGCCAGGACTAGAACCGGCACCCATATGGAAAGCCAGTGCTTCAAGCCAAGGCGTTAACCTGCTGCACCACAGCTCCGACCCTGGTACATGTTTTAAGTCTAGTTTAAAAATTTTGATTTTATTAGTAAGATGATGCTTTTTTATATTTCCACTATCATCATAGAGCTTTGCCTTAAAATAATTTTGGTTATTTCTTTTGTCTGTTATAGATATAAGATAATGTATCCTTTTACAGAGATCAAGAGACATGTCACCCAAAAATGTTCTAGCACACCAAACATAAAGTACATCTTTTCTCCTGTCAGAGATGTATTTACATTCTAGGGTAATGAGTCTTCTTTCTACTTCCAGGGGGAATGAAGGGTGGGTTTGGAGGAGCCACATAAAGGCTCAAGGTCCCTCAGAGGTTAGGATTCCTTTTCCGTGGTGATCCCTACTGTCTATGTAGGTAATATCTGCCCACATTGTGGTGTTATATTTAAACTGGGCCAGAAGAACTGATATAAAATTTTGCCCTGAAGGATATTTTTGACAGACTGATCCAGGGAAACTTTGCCATTATGCATGTATACTTTGTCAAGCTAACTTGTTATCTCACAAGTTGGGTACATGTACAAGGGAATTCCTTTTACATGTCAGACTTAGGGACGGCACTGTGGCATAGTGGACTAAACTTCTGCCTTCAGCACAGGCATTCTAGATGGGCACCAGTTGCGTCCTGGCTGATCCTGGCTTCGGATGGGCCCAGTTGCAGCCATTGTGGCCATGTGGGGAGTGAACCAGAGGATGGAAGCCTTTCTCTGTCTCTCCCTCTTTCAGTCTATAACTCTACCTCTCAAATAAATAAATAAAATCTTTTAGAAAAAATCAGACTTAGGGTCTAATCAATTATTATTTTCTACAGATAGTCCAAGAGAGTCTTTTTAATACCCAATCGGCAAAATTTTATAATTGGTACTAACTACACTGTTACTTGTTTACCATTTTTTTCTTCTCTTCAATAGGATTTTTATTGTAATTATTTCAATGAATTTTCATTATTGTATTGTTGGTGTGGATAAGACATATTTCTTATTATTAAATTTATATGTCCGGGCCGGCGCCGTGGCTCAATAGGCTAATCCTCCACATTGCGGCGCCAGCACACCGGGTTCTAGTCCCGGTCGGGGCACCGGATTCTGTCCTGGTTGCCCCTCTTCCAGTCCAGCTCTCTGCTGTGGCCAGGGAGTGCAGTGGAGGATGGCCCAGGTGCTTGGGCCCTGCACCCCATGGGAGACCAGGAAAAGCACCTGGATCCTGGCTCCTGCCATCGGATCAGCGTGGTGCGCCGGCTGCAGCGGCGGCCATTGGAGGGTGAACCAACGGCAAAGGAAGACCTTTCTCTCTCTGTCTCTGTCTCTCTCACTGTCCACTCTGCCTGTCAAAAAAAAAAAAAAAAGATTAAAAAAAAATTTATATGTCCGGGGACTCTATATGTCTGTTTCATATTGATAACTGATAGACTTTGAACTTGATCTAGTTACTGGATGAGTTTTAATGTTGTCTTGTAGCACAGAGATTTCAGGGCTTTATAGGCATTGGAAGAAAATTTCAAGTGCATATATTGAGGTGAGTGTTCTAGACTATGTATTATTAATTCTTCATTTAAAATAATTTTATTCCTTGCAAACCCATAGTATGTAAAATCCAGCTTTCCTTTCAGTTAAGTGAAGTACCTGTGATCACATTTTAACATTCTAAGCTAAGGCTTTTAAGATGAAGATGTACCCCTATTACTATTCTGCACACAAACTCTGCAACCAATAGGTGCAGATAACTGTGTAATCCTAACAGATGGTAGAACTACAAGATGAAGTAGGTTTGGTATTTGAATCACAACATAAAATGAAAGCTGTCAGATATCCAGAAGCATGTACTTTTTACAATTATATGGATAGGAAATAACAGTCTTTAATGTTGAAGCTTTGATTCGTTTCTTTTTGTTGTTGTTGTTAAGCTTAAGTTACTTGAATGCTGCAGACAACTTATAAAAGACAGCAGACCAGTAAAATGTGTCTTTAGTTTTAAACTGTTTGCTTTGGGTTCCTTCTGTATCTAATGGGAATTAATATAACAAATCATCTTCTTGATTATAGAAAGATTATAAGCCCTATAATGTAGTTTATTTTAATAGAAACATTGAAATGGATGAGACTTTATCTTATGTATACTGAACTGTCTTCTTACAATTAAATTCAATGTAGATTACATATTAAGAGCATCCTAGGTAGCCTATATTTTCTCTTCTGTCGAAAATGGCACCATTTTTGGAATAGGGTTTGGATTTAATGCAGAAAATAGTTTTGTATAGCCTGAGCAAAATATAGGTTTTCCTACCTAGGAGAGTAGCTTTCTCATAAGAAGTCTACACATTGAAGAAATAAATACATGGAATGCTGAAGGAAAATTCAGATACAGTAATCCCTCCTGCTGATACTATGTATCTCTAGAGAATACGTTCCAGACTCCCTGTGGATGTCTAAAACCACGCATAGTAACAGATTCTATAATTTAATACTTTTCCATCTTAACTAAGCACTTATGCACTGTGGCTGTGACTTTTGCAGTTTGAGGTGTGATGACAAAGATTTAACAAATTTATTTTTCTTTTTTCAAAACTTCATGGCTATGAGATACATATATATAGCCAGAAATCTGAGCAAACTTATTTTATGATTTTCTTTTCTTTACAGCTTCTCTTTAGCATATCTTTTTTAAAAAAGATTTATTTATTTATTTGAAAGAGTTAGAGAGAGAAAGAGAGGAAGGGAGGAAGAGAGAGAAAGAGAGAGAGAGAGAGAGAAGGAGAGCAAGGAAGGGAAAGAGAGAGAGAGAGAGAGAGGTCTTCCATCAGTTAGTTCACTCCCCAATTGGCCGCAATGGCCAGAGCTGCGCTAATCTGCAGGCAGGAGCCAGGAGCTTCGTCCGGGTCTCCCACATGGGTGCAGGGGCCCAAGCACTTGGGCCACCTTCTACTGATTTCTCAAGCCATATCAGAGAGTTGGATTGGAAGTGGAGCAGGCAGGACTCAAACCAGCTCCCACATGGGATGCCAGCACTACAGGCAGCGGCTCCACCCACTACACCACAGAGCCATCCCCCTCATTAGCATATCTTAATAGTCAGTGGTACTACTCATGTATTTTGAGGTCATTTTTAAATGAAATATGAGATAAGTGAACCCAAGTATCAGGATACTGATAGTTAATCTACCAAGACAGCCACTAGGTGACAAACAGATAGGTGGTACATGCTGCTTGGATGGTCTGGACAAAGAGTTGATTCACATTTTGGGATGGAGTAAGCTAGTACAAGACTCCGTCATGGTAATGGGAATGACATGCAACATAAAACTTAGGAATTATTTCTGGAATTTTCCATTTAATATTTAAATGCTTTGTACTTCAGTAGAACACAAGCAGCTGAAATCATAGAAAGTGAACCTGTGGATAAAGAGGGACTACTATACTCATGGGAAGTTTAACTCTATAAACTCAAATGACTAATATCACAGATTAAATTGTCTTTGTATGCAATATTAACTCTAAGAAATCATCATGGAGCCATCTAGTCTTTTATTTTGCGTGTGTGTTTTAGAAAACTATAGGCCTATGAAAATCTCTTTTAAGAGTTTATATTACCTACAAACTTCTTAGCTTCACTTATTAAAATTTAGATCTTATATGGCCTTTGTTTTTCCTTCACATTGTACAAGACACTAGGGGTGTCATGGTACTAATACATGTGTAAATATTCTTCTACAATTCACTGTATGTTAAGTGAAAAAATATAATAATAAAAGCAAGAGAAATAAGTTTATAAGACTTTAGGAAAGTTAGGCAATTGAAAGTTTAGAGAACAAGTATCCCCAGTTTTGACCATCACTAATCTCAAATAAGGTGTCAGAGCTATGGAAGGCTAACATCAACCACTCATATTTTCAGATAGAAAAGCATCCAGTCCACAGGCAGAGAGAACAGGAAATTTCTTTCATATAACAAGTGATATATCACTGTCTTCAGCACAGAAAGAAGCAATTGTAAAACATTTCTTAAAGTCTGGAGTTGTCCTTTAATCCATTTCAGTCACTGTTATGTTAGAAAAATGAGTGACTCATGGTTAGACCTCAAACATAACAGAAGTAATTTTTCATTATTACCAATAATGTTCAAGTAGAAAACTACCTTGTGTACACATCAAATAAGCTGGATACTGCCAATGAGAAATACGAAGTGATAATCATATAAAAGCAGGGCTAATACTATACCTTATCTGAATTTAGGGTGCTTAAAATCTATTTAGTACAATGTAAAAAAAAAAAAGAAAGCATTAAAGTACAATGTGATTGAAAAGTTTAGGGAACCAATGATGTACTTATTTATGTGTTAACTACATTGTTTTCTTTCATTCTCAATGGTTTGGGTAATCTACACTAGACAAACAATGGGGACTTAATTGTACAGTTGGCCATTTAATTACCCTGGACAAATAAGACAACATATATGAGGGTCTTCATAAGTTCCTGGAAAAATGCATATTATGAAATCTATGCACAAATTTCAGCAGCTTTTTACACCAAAATAGATTTACATTTTTGTTCACTTATTGAAATAGTTCTTCTAAAACCACACATCAGTGGTTTGAGTTCCATCTATACATTAGTACCTGTTTCCAAAATATGGTATTTTTAAGCAGTAACATGACATGAGCACAAGTAGAAAGAAACACAAGGATTAGATAGCTGTGATGTCCAGGGAGGTGCAGCAGACGAACTCTGGAGGCCTGGCCTGAATTCTATCTCTGTTACTTGTTATATGTGTCACAGGTTAGAGAAATAGCATTAAAATAAAAAAATCTCTTTATATTGAGTGGAAGGGAGATAGATAAACTATCCTCCTAGACATGTGCCTAGGTTCTTGCCTCCACTTGTGAAAGAATTTGTGGAGGAGACAAAGATAACGGACAGCAGAAAGTGGGATTTATTTAAAGGCAAAATGGAAGTATGCATTTAGATAGAAGCAGGAGTGTGGGCAAAGCACAGGGTAAAAGGAGTGTTCATTTTATAGGATTGAGGATATACTTTTATTGCATAGTGGTGGTACCTGGGTTAGAGTGTAACTGAATATTTATTTATTTTATTATTTTTTAAGGTGAACAAATTTTATGTATTTCATATATACAGATTTAGGAGTATAGTGATACTTGCCGCCCTACCCTCCCTACCACCATGCTCACACACTCTTTACTCCTTCATTTCCCATTTCTTCTTTTAATTTTTATAATGACACACTTTTTGTTTATTTTATACTCATAATGACCCTACACTAACTAAAGATTTCAACAACAATAATAAGAAAAAAACAGTTATTCAAGAGTAGAGACAAGGGCTATAAACAATCATCAAATCATGAAATATTAATTTTGCTCATATATCTTATAATTTTTGGTACACTGTTACCACAGATCAGAATACATATATGATATCTGTCTTTTGGGACTGGTTTATTTCACAAAGTAGAATGGCTTCTAGTTGCATCCATTTTGTTGCAAATGACAGAATTTCATTCTTTTTCACAGTTGATTATTCCATGGTGTATATATACCATAGTTTCCTTATCTGATCATCAGTTGATGGACATCTGAGTTGGTTCCACATCTTAGCTATTGTGAATTGAGGTGCATTAAACATAAAGGTACAGATAATTCGCATGCTGATTTCATTTCATTTGGGTGAATGCCCTGGAGAGGGATCACTGGGTTATATGGGATACCTATTTTCAGATTTCTGCAGTATCTCCATACTGTCTTCCACAACATCAATATTAGTTTACATTCCCACCAACACTGGATTAGGGTAGCTTTTTTCCCCCACTGTTTTACCAGCATTTATTGTTTGTTGATTTCTATACGAGAGCAATTCTAACTGGGGTGAGGTGAAACCTCATTGTGGTTTTTATTTGCATTTCCCTGATGGATAGCGAACCTGAGCATTTTTTCATGTTTTTGTTGGCCATTATAATTTCTTCTTTTGTAAAAATGCCTGTTCAAGTTGTTTTCTTATTTCTTAACTGGCTTGTTGGTTTTGTTGTTCTTGAGTTTCTTGAGCTCTTTATAGATTCCGGATTTTATTCTTTTATGAATTGCATAGATTGCAGATATTCTCTCCCATCTGTCAGTTGCCTCTTCACTTTATTCAGTGCTTCCTTTTCAGCGCAGAAGCTTTTCAGTTTCATATAATCAAATTTGTCTGTTTTTGTTTTTGCTGTCTGTGCTTCTGGAGACTTTTCCAGGAAGTCTTTGCCTATTGAATGTCTTGCAGAGTTTTCCCAAAGTTCTCCTCCAGTAATTTGATGTTATCAATTAGTAGATTTAGATCTCCAATCCATTTTGAGTTGGTTTTTGAATAAGATATAAGGTAGGGGTCTTGTTTCATATACCTGTGTGAGGAGATCCAAATTTTCCCAGCATTATTTGTTGAATAAACTGTGCTTTATTCAGGGATGGATTTTAGCTTCTTTGTCAATGATTACTTGGTTATAGACATGCGGATTGATTTCTGGGGTTTCTCTTCTGTTCCATTCATCTACATGTCTATTTTTGTGCCAGTACGTGGCTGTTTTGATTATAACTGTTCTGTGCTATGTCTTGAAATCTGGTATTGTGATGCCTCTAGCTCTGTTTTTGTTGTATAAAATTGCTTTAGCGTATCAATGTTATAATCTTTCTAGATCTGAAAAGAATGTTGTTTGTCTTTTGATTTGGATCATATTAAATCTGTAAATTGCTTCTGGTAGTATAGACATTTTGATTATATCAGTTCTTCCATCCATGAACGTTGAAGATTTTTCACTTTTGTGTCTCCTATTATTTTATTTAATGTATTTTTAATTTTCATTGTAGATAATTTTCACCTCCTTAGTTAAATTTATTCCAAGGTATTTAAATATTTTGTGAATGGGCTTGATCTTAGAAATTATTTCTCAGCCATGACATGGTCCATGTATACAAAAGATACTGATTTTTGTGTTTAATTTTATAATAACCCCACTGTGAGAATTAGTTTCAGACAGCCTATCCCCCAAGGCCTCCTGCTGCTCCCCCCTCCTTTTTACAAACCATAATTGGATTTACTTTCTATTATCTTGCTACTGCTTAACTTATGATGTTGAGGTTTAGAGTCCTGCGAGAGTATAGGGCAAATTATATTGAAACTAGAGCAATGCTCCACTGATGGATTCTTTCCAAGTAAGAGTCAGGATTGGCATTTTCCAGATCATGAATACTGCATACTTTTTCAAAAGTAAAGGAATGAACGGGAGAGAAGAAGAGAGAGGAGAGAAAAGGAGAAGAGAAGAAAAAAAGAGGAGAGGACAGAAGGGGAAGGCAGGGGGAGGGAGAAGCATGGAAGAGAATAGAAAAGGAAAAGAAAGGGAAAGGAAGGAAAGAAATGGAAGGGAAGGGAAAGATGTGAGGGGAAGAGAAGAAGGGAAGGGAAGGGAAAACATATTGTTAAGGCTCCTTAAGGCTTTGAGCTATTCCAATTCCCCCTCCCCTTAGCTCTGCCACCTCTGGACTTTCCAAGTGGTTTCTATCACTCCATAAAGATTTTGGTAACTTGTTTAAAATTCTTTTCTTTATCTTAAACTCTGACTTCATATGGATTGACATAAATATTAATGTTCAGAAGATGTCCAACTCTATAGATATCCTCAGTTTTTAAAATTCCTTAAGGATTCATTTCAAATTGTTTATTTGAGAGGCAGGCAGGGAGGGAGGGAGGGAGGGAGAGAGAGAAAGAGAGAATGCTTTTGTGTTTTGCATTCTCATTCACTGATTCACTCTTCAATTATCAGCAATGGCTAAGGCTGGGCCTCAGCAGAATCCAAGAGTTGTTAACTCAATCTAAGTCACCAGTTATTTACATGTCATTAAAAAATTACTGCTGGGCAGTCCCTCCCTCTGGAGCCATTGTTTTTGTATTTTCTTTTTTAGATTTCCAGATTTTATTCATAACTCTTATCTTCTAGAATCCTCAATGAGATATTAGATATTCTGAGGACTCAGTCGCAGGATTTCAAGTTGTATTCTCCTAGGCAAGTCCTTCCATACAAATATCTTTTAGATTATGCAAGCAATAATATGTGGAGGTATATCAGAATTGCCTTTTAGCTTCGGATACATATATCTAGTTAGCTAATTGACATGCAATTTGTACATCTAAATAGTCCTCTTACACAATAAGGACAAAAACTTTACCTATGATCTTTATTTCCATATCTAGTCCTTTACCACTCTCTGTCTTTATGAGCATAATCATTTTTCACTCAGCTATATAAGCCCGAAGCCTGAGGATCATCTGGAACATCTGCTTCTTTTGAACCCCAAATCAAATCACTAGAAAAAATCTGTAGATTTGAGCACTAAGCCCCACAAGCTTGAACCCAGTTCATAGTCATACTCATTCCAACTAAACAATCATTTCTTCCCATGCCTAACAACATTGATTCTACTTTGCTCCCTCGTGTTCACCATGCCTTCTATCAAAATATGCGTTTACCTAGGCTGTTCCCTCTGCTGGATTATGATTTTCTCTTTCTTTCCTCACTATACTTGATTCCTTTTTTTCCCTATGGAATCATCACATTGAAAGTGGTACTTTCCCACAAACTAGTAATTAAATGACAGATTAATAATCAAAAGACTTAATATAAACATTTATAGCTCCATGTTTCTATTCATTTTGGCATATTAATGTATGCACAAAAATACTGGTCATATGGTAAGACTATATGGTATCTGCCTTTTTAAATCATTGTTATATTCCTAATGATTGTAGGAGTACCTGACCCAAACAATAAGTATTCCATAAATTTAGTCAGATGACTGAATGTAAAGCTAATAGAAAGTGTTGTTCAGAGATGATTTGCAATAAACTATGTCTTTATTCAGACTAAAATTGACCCACCTTGGCTCTCAGTTTGTGTTCAATAAATGTCAGCCTGAAATGTATGAAAAGCAATTTTGAACTTTGTGCTTACATCTATGTGAAAACTAGTCTACTTATTGAAATGAACTGTGACCATCAAATGAAATGGTGACTTGAAATTTCTGTCCCTTGTCAAAATGCTACACAATCCACTGAATATCCAAATTTCATACTGATGAAATATACCCTTAATAAACTCATATTGATGGCAAGCTGGGACACTATGATTATGATGATTCCTGATTCTATACATAATATATTGTTTTTAAAAACACTAATTTATTTTCATATTCTTGAAAGGCAACTGAAAGAGAGAGAGAGTTTTTTCATCTGCTGATTCACTCTCCAAACATTTGCAACTTTCAAGGCTGGGCCAGGTAGAAAAGAGCTGGAAATTCCATCCAGGTCTCCCAAGTGAGTGGAAGGGGTTCAGCAGCCAAGCCTCTCAGGATGCAACAACAGGAAGTTCAATCAGAAGTGGAGCAGCTAGACTCAATTCAATACTCCAATATGGAAGCAGGCATCTGAAGAGGTGGCTTTACTTGCTTGATGAGAATACCAGCCCTGTTCTCTTTTTTCTAAGTTTTGTTTTTACAAATTCGCAGACTAGTTATGATTAATTTTTTCTCCTCTTTTATATGAAACAGTTTTTTCCCATTAATAATTTTTAATAAAATACATTAGAGACAGTTTTAAATAAAATTATTTATTATCCTTACCATAATTTATTTGCAAAGTATTTTTAACTATTCTTCCAGGCAATCTACCTTTAAAACTGATCACAAATTTCAATAAAAACATCTGGTGATTATTTTTTATTTTTTAATATTTATCTGAGACACAGAGCTAAAGAGATAGACATAAAGAGAGGGGGCCTCTCTGCTGGTTCACCTCCATTTGCCCAATGCTGGGGCTCAGTCATGCCAAAGCCAGAATCTTGGAACCCAGTCTAGATCTCTCATGTAGGTGGGAGGAACTCAATCATTTGCACCACCACTTGCTGCCTCTGGGGATCCTTACTTGGAGGAAGCCAGGATTGGCAGCTGAAGCTGAGAATCAAACATGGGCCCTCCAATATGGTAAATGGGCATCTTAACCACTCTAACTGTGCTTCTTCAGTGTTAAAATCCTGTGTGATATCTATGCTACTTACATTTGCTCGTTATGGACACTTCAATGTTACTAAGGTTTTCCACTGTAGAGAAAATTCATTTAGGGGCATCTGCAGGGAGGTATCTTTTCCTATATTATTTTGCACCTGTTCCAGCAGTCAGATTTAATACAGTCATGGGAACAAAGAGATGTTTCATTTCTTTTTAATTTATTTGTTTGACACATAGAATTAAACAATGAGAGAGAGACAGAGACAGAGAGAAAGATCTTCCTTCCGTTGGTTCACTCCCCAAATGGCTGCTACGGCCGAAACTACGCCGATCCGAAGCCAGGAGCCAGGTGCTTCTTCCTGGTCTCCCACGTGGGTGCAGGGGCCCAAGCACTTGGGCCATCCCCCATTGTTTTCCCAGGCCACAGCAGAGAGCTGGATTGGAAGAGGAGCAGCCAGGACTAGAACGTGACGCTCGTATGGGATGCTGACGCTGCAGGGGGAGGATTAACCAAGTGAGCCATGGTGCCGGCCTCATTTTGTTTTTAAAGTAAAATTATCTCAAGGAGGAGGTACATTAGTTCTTATTTCTGTTTTTTGTGAATAAATTCCTACTTCAGAAATAAACTTTACTGCATATAAACGAGAAGTTCACTGAGGTTAAAAATAATTAGGGGAATATAGATGGTATAAAGTTGCTTTTATGTTACTTAACCTTGTTCTTTAATTTGAAAGTCAGCTTTTATATGGAATAATGATTTTTAATCATTGTTTTCAAAACGTGTTGTTTAACTTATAAGTCAATATTAAAGAAATAAACATTCATTTTTATTATTTTTATTGCTATACTGTATCAAACAGCAAAAAGATATCTTTTCCTAAATTAGTTTTATTGGCTTTTTTCAGTATTATGAAAGGATTATAACTATAAAACAGTTTTTGGAACACTCTCTGATGTTAACTCAACTACCCTGGAACACAAATAAACTGTTTTTATGCATATGGAAATGATGTTTGCCAGATTCAAATGCCCAGAGGATAACAAACTTAACTTGCTTAATCATTTTGTTCCTTGATTTTTATACTTTTTGACAAATTATTATAGATGGCTAATATAAAATGTATTTTAAAATTTTAAATTAATTTTAAAATAATATAGATTAATTATTAAAATTTAAATTATTATTCTACATTAACCAATATAATATAATAAATGTAAGTTCAAATACTGAAAATAAACTCCCATGATTGGTGTTCTTACAGCCACATAATTATATCTGTCAATCCTTATTTCTTCAGTATTAAGTGCAAGCTCATTGATAATGACCCCCAATGGTGAGTAATTAACTTCCTCTGATCTAGGTTTCAGAATTTCTCCATAGTGTATGCTAATGTGAAATTCCCTATTACAAAAGATATGGCAAAGGAAACAACAAAGAAACAGACTCTTCAGAGAACAAAATCCCAGCAGTTTCAAGTTTTAAAATAATCTACCTGCTGACAGATCCAATAAACCTGCTGATTATAGTCTACTCTTCCCTAGTCCTGCTGTGTCTTACCTACTGGATTGAAGAGGCTGCTGTTCTAAGTGATTGCTAACAGTACATGGCAGGAGGATATAAGTTGTGGCCCATTATTGTTAACAGGAAAATGTTAAGAACAGTTACCACTAACACAAAAAATAAGGTGAAATATTGGAATCTATTGTCAAATTATTTTTAATGTATCATCCCTTAGAAGAAGCCGAATGTGTATAACAGTTTAGCCTATCCTATTTTGTATTACCTATATTTTCTTATATGAATATTTTAATTCAATTTTGTTTTGCAAAGCTACCTTTGAAAAAATGTTTAGGGAGCATATCAGTGAAACTGATTTCTTTCAGACTGCATTATTGATAAGTGGGGTTGATTGCTAAAAATCTTACATGATATATTCATGCCCAAAAAAAAAAAAAAAAAGGTTGAAGATACAGAAACAGACTGATAAATACCTTTTATGGGTTGAAATATTGTGACATTTTGATACTCTTTCTCTTCAGAAAAACAGACCACAAGAATTTGTTCATTTCTGTGATTTTTTTAGTAATGTACTAAAAACTGGTATTGTGGGTCTGCATTTGCCTTTTTTGCTTCAAGATCATTTTTCTATATTTTCTGTAAATGTGTGCAAAGTCTATACCCTAACATTGCCTTTTTGAAAAGGCATCATCTATAGTTCCATGATACTCAACTTTAAAAAATTACATACAACAATGACACAATGAAACCTTGACAGAAGGTCTGGGGATGTCTCCTAATTCATAGGTTATGATTCAAAGTCTTGACAGAAACGATTTAATTCAGTTGTTCTCTCTGTAATGGAACATGGGTGGGAATTCTCATTTGCTTGTGGAAATAGTTATGCATTTTGCTAATTTTTGCAGGGTCTCAGATTCCTAGGATTTATGACATCATGTACATAATATATCTGCTTTCCCTGAGAAATAGCCAGTAAACGAATGGGAGGGCCTGGTAACATATGCTCCTAAGAGTACAAATTCAATGTAAGACATGGTTTACAGTAACATCTTAAAATTTCACTACCTGGGTATAATTACAGCTCTGCTCTGGATAGCAATTCACATTTTCAACTCAGATTTTAATTTTGTAATTCAGGTTTGAGTTGGAGTGATAAAAGAAATACTATAGGTAAATTATTAAAAACCTGTACACACTAAGAGTTAACCTATGTGATTTTTGCTATTAGCAACATTATGAAAATTATTACTAATTTCAATGGTACAATTTCCAACATAAGAAAAGATTTACTTCAAGATTTTTCCCGTTTGTTCATTACCACAGGGTACAACACAGTAACTTGCCTAGGAGCTTATGAACAAGATCCTTAGAGAAATCTTGGTAACCGATCCTTGTTCTAGCTCTGCAAACTCATTCAGGGAATGTGTTTTCCCTGATGTATTGTATAGCAGGATATGAAGCTGAATGTGTTTGAAGAGAAAGACCCTTAGTCTTGAGTATCTTATGAGGTATCCCAGCTTCAGGTAAGGTGATCTACAGCATGTCTCCAGTCAAGGCTCAAACCTGAAGTGTCTCAGCCTTATATATAAGCTTGAGCCTAATATAAAATGTAATCATACGGGATATCTGATAGATTCCTTCTTTAGTCACTCTTATAAAGGATTAAATAATTTATAGTGAACCTGTTGAGCCCATGATGTCAATACCTCCACTGGATATAATTAGTAATCACTTGTTTATTCTTACTTCTTCAGAAAATAACCTGATTCACTGATATGTGTCTCTTTCTGGTCTTTACAGCTATCTATATCTATTATTAACATATATATGAAGACAAAGGTACAACTATTTAGCAACCATTAATTGTTCATTAATCAATGATTATTGAATATTCATCAGCAAAATGAGAACCACAAAGTTCATTCCTGCTTTCAAAGAGCACTAGGAATGGTTAGCTTGATACATAGTATCATGTTATTTAATGCTATTGGATATCAGTAGCAGGTAAAAATTTGTAATTTACATTGTAACAAAAGGCCAACCTTGAGTCAGTAGGTTACTTAGTATTAACTAATCAGATGATTTCCTTTGTCTTTGCATAAAAAGTGCATAAAAACAACTAAGCATCATTCCTAGCAAGCAATAATACCAGCAGACAGTAAAGAGCAAAGTAACTGGGAAATCTTTGACAATGTTTAAAATATTGACAACAGATTATGATGTTATATGGCAATATTGTCACACATTTATCTTGGCCACTTTAGGAATATTTAACTTTTTCATTTCAATAGAAATTATCAATTTTCATGGTAAATGAACTATGAATATTCATTATTTTGGGTGAGAGATGTGAGTTTTAGGAAGAACTGAAAATGTTCTCAGCAGACCTAGTAGTCAATAAGAGTCATAAATATCTGGATGGTAATAATAAGCTATTGTATTTAACATAATAATAAACACTTTCAGGGTGTCTTCATGTGCTAGACACTATTCTAAACAATTCTTGCATATTAAGTCATTCAGGAATTGATCATCTCGTAACAAAATAATTAGGCATTTCATAGTATTCTTACTTTACAATTGAGATAACTTAGGCACAGAAGTTAAGTAAATTATACAAATTATACAAAAGATTTAATGCATTTTGGAGGTAGACTTCAAACCCAAAATTAGAGGGCCAGAATCTTTGCTTTTTGCAACAAAATGGATGCAACTGGAGACCATTTTGCTTAGTGAAATAAGCTAGACCCCAAATCACAAATATCATAAATTTTCTCTGATTGGTTGTAGCTAATATATAGAATACACACACACACACACAAACTTAACATATATCAAACTAAACTGACATCTTGTGATTTGATTGCTGTCTATAACACTTATCTACACCTGTGGAACGGTGGTGTATCTTTTAGTTATCTTTGTTTACAGTAGCATTGAGACTGATTATAAAGTAATTTGAAAGTCTCTTATCATAAAAAAGAGTTAAAAGGAAGTGGGAGGGAGGAAAGTATCATATTTTTGAATCATATCTATGAATTACATGAAAATTTTTATTAATAAACTTTATTAATAAATAAAAAGTAACAGCAAAAACAAAATTCTAATTCACTGATGGTTGAATACATGTTACTCAGCATCTGTAGATTTTTTTATTTTATTCTTTTTTATTTTTTGACAGGCAGAGTGGACAGTGAGAGAGAGAGACAGAGAGAAAGGTCTTCCTTTGCCGTTGGTTCACCCTCCAATGGCCGCCGCGGCCGGCGCACCGCGCTGATCCGATGGCAGGAGCCAGGAGCCAGGTGCTTTTCCTGGTCTCCCATGGGGTGCAGGGCCCAAGCACCTGGGCCAATCTCCACTGCACTCCCTGGCCACAACAGAGAGCTGGCCTGGAAGAGGGGCAACCGGGACAGAATCCGGCGCCCCAACCGGGACTAGAACTCAGTGTGCCAGCGCCGCTAGGCGGAGGATTAGCCTAGTGAGCCGCAGCGCCGGCCCAGATTTTTTATTTTAGTTTTTAACTTTTCATTTTCAACTTTCAGCAATCACCACATGAAACTCTGCCTAATTTTTTTTTTTTTTTTTTTTTTTTTTTTTTTTTTTTTTTTTGACAGGCAGAGTGGACAGTGAGAGAGAGACAGAGAGAGAAAGGTCTTCCTTTGCCGTTGGTTCACCCTCCAATGGCCGCCGCGGCCGGCGCACCGCGCTGATCCGATGGCAGGAGCCAGGAGCCAGGTGCTTTTCCTGGTCTCCCATGGGGTGCAGGGCCCAAGCACCTGGGCCAATCTCCACTGCACTCCCTGGCCACAACAGAGAGCTGGCCTGGAAGAGGGGCAACCGGGACAGAATCCGGCGCCCCAACCGGGACTAGAACTCAGTGTGCCAGCGCCGCTAGGCGGAGGATTAGCCTAGTGAGCCGCAGCGCCGGCCCAGATTTTTTATTTTAGTTTTTAACTTTTCATTTTCAACTTTCAGCAATCACCACATGAAACTCTGCCTAATTAAGAGCAATGTTGAAGATTGAGTTACAGCTATTATGTCCAAGAACCAGGTTTATCTTACAAGCTGCTGATTGTGCTTGTTTTTCATTGATGCTGTGGACTAATTAGCCTGGAAACCAAAATGACTTCTGCTATTTACTTGAGGAACTTCTATAACTTTTATTGTTGTTATTGTTTGTATTTCTTACATTTACTGCTTTTGTCTAGAGAATCCTCTTACCTCATTATCTCACTTCTATTGTTTGCCTTTTAATCATGCACAGCGATTGCACATGATTTGAGATTGTATATATTTTGAAATTAGACAAAAAAAAGTTATCTTCAAATGACCATTTATCAGGACTTTGCAGATCAGTGATTCTTGAGTGCCTAAAAGGCTTAGAGATGTGTCTTAATCCTTGCACCAACTTTCATGATCACACATTATAGTGGTGTTCCCATAGAATGTGTCTTCTTCTCCATCACTTACTGTCATCATCTTTAACTCTCATTCTCTTTCTCACACTCATAATTGGAGAATAATAATTATGTACTAGGAGAGTTTTTCTGGGAATCTCATTTTCATTGTTACAACACATGATATTGTTCCTGTAAGGACTTCATCATATGAAGTCCAAGAAATATACTTATTTTCTGGTTTTATTGCAAAGAATGTGAACAAATTTCAGTGTTTCATAGAGATAATTTGGGCCTACATTTAACTTGTATCCAAGTCAGCCTCAGGTCATTTGTTATGGAGTCAGTCATGGTAATAGATTTGATTTTAATCATTCAGTAAGTTTTGTTTGTCTTTCTACCCCTTTTCCAGGACTACTTGTCTTATCTACAGCTGTGTCTGTCCCTAGGGGATTAGTCCCATAAAAGCCCGGATCCTTGTACTTTCTTAGACTTACTCTAAATTACTTTATGAGTTCAAATGAATCTGCTTCTAGCTTGTTAGCACCCTTAGGAATAGGTTTAGCCTTCTGCACACTGAGAATTCTGACCCTCAACTTAATCATTAACTCCTGACAGTGAGCTCCTCTTGTGTAATGCCCAAGGTGTCCCTACGGTGTGTATTTACCCCTCCAGTACTCTCTTAGAAATTACTCTAATTACATACCCCCAAGGACCTATATGTATTTTGGTAAAGTTTTCTGAAATTGTAGGAGTTTGGAGTGACTGTGTTAGTCAGCATGATCTTTCCTATGTCACACAGAAAATGTGGGTTTAGGATCTTCTGTTCCTCCTCACATTAGTTGGTGTGAAAACCTTCAATTCCTTTCAATTCTTGTGAAGATCAGCTGTCAGAATCTGTTGGGAAGTAGAGAACTGATGAGAAATGAATGTGTGTGTATGTGTGTGTTTTAAGCAAGTAAAAGGCTATTAGCTAGGGTGATTTTTATGGGTGAGTTATCCTGTCAAGGAGTTGGTAGAGAAAATAGTTCAGAAATATGTGCTAGGACTTCTGAATTCATATCCAGAAACAGAAAACTCATTACAAATACCTGAGAGAATCCAAAACAACATGGTCCTTTCATTTATTTTGAAATGATTTCTTTCCCAAGCTGTGAGTTTTGTCCTAGTGCTATATATATATATATATATATATATATATATATATGAGATATATTAACTTAGGGCTTTTTGATTTGGGGCAATCTCCTTATTAACTTTATTCACAGAAATTATGGACTATATGTCATATTTTTAATAGCTCCTTGTAATACAAACAAATTCTGGGCTGCGTATTTGAGGCATCAGTTAAGATGCTCCATGGGATATGCACATTCTGTACTGGAATACCTCAGTTTGGGTTCAAGTTCTGCTTCTGATTCCAGTTGCCTGCTAATGCATACTGGAAAACATCAAATGATGGCTTAAGTACTTGGGTCCTACCCTGCCACTCACATGAGAGAACTTGTTTGAGTGAAAGAGCAGATGAAAGACCTCTCTCACTCTCTCTCTCTGCCTTTGCCTCTCTGTAACTCTGCCTTTCAAATGGATAAGTAAATAAATCTTAATAAAACAAGCAAACAAACAAAAAGTAAACCTCTTTCTTTCATAGTTAGCCTCTGTTGGGTATTTATGTATAGCCATGAAAATCTGAATAAAAGTTGAATAATGCACCTATAAAAATGTCTTTTCAAAAAATAAGAACATGCATCTAGAAATTAGGAGAAAATCAGAATTATATGCATATAATTTTCAGTAATTATAGTAAGAAGATGACTTGAAAACAAATGACAGACCTAATTTAGAAGATGTAATATTTCACTGTTCGAAATTTTAAAATGAGAACAGATATTAGAGAATTTTGAAAAATCAGAAGAAAAGACAGGAAATGCAGTTATTTAAAAATATAACACCAGAGAATCCCCTGGAACTAAGTACATGTAATTACAGATTAAAATATAATTTTAATCCACTATATATTCAAAGGCTTAATACACCATGAGCCATAATATTCAACAAGTAAAAAGTAGGAAGACCATAGATCTACAGAAGTATAAGCAGGGGCTATTTGCCTCTGAGAAAAATCCCTCTGTGATCTAAAGACTTCCAGTAGGTTCTCCTCCCAGATGCCATAATTAAATCAAGTCCTTTTTTCCATCTGTCTGTTACTCAATAACATAAGTCTTTGAAGTTTAGCAATCTGCATGATTTTGAAGAGCCAAACACTGTTCATAACATTAGGAAATTGATATACAACATTTATGATTGAAACAAGCTATAAAAAGAAAATTATGCGCTTAATATAGTTGGAGAGAGAAGAAGCATCTAAAAACCAAAGAAAAAAATTTGAAAGTGCTTCTAGATTGTATTATCAACTATAAAAACTAATGAACATATTTGAAAGTTCTTTTGCATTGTATTATCAACTATATAGTTCTATGTAACTTGATTTGCACATTTATTCTTATATAGTACACTCATATACATATATATTCTATATGTGTATAAATATATACACATGTGAACATATGGCATCCCTCTTTCATTGACCTCTCTACCTCTTCAAACTCATATTTTATGGTCATCTGATAATGAAGACTAATTACACAGATTGGAATAATAATTTCAATATTTTGCTAGAAGCAATTACATTTTCATAAATTCCAGTGAGAATCTCAAAATTGCTTTTCATAGAGGTAAACATAAAACACTCTGAGGTCAGATAACCTAAGTTCAACTTCTGTTTCTCTTATTTACTAGATCCATTTTCTCAGGCAAATTAATTTCCTTGGACTTTGCTTTCTCCATTTGTAAACTGGATAAAAATATCACCCATTTTATAAAACATCATGGAGATAAAAATTAATGAATATAAGGCAATTACTATGGTTCATGGCACAAGGCAAGTGCTTTACAGATAATAATTGCTATTGCATTTCCAGAAAACTTAAAACTATAACAATATATTGTTGGTGGGAATATAAACTAGTACAAACATTATTGAAGACAGTAATTAAATTCCTCAGAAATCTGAAAATAGATCTCCTATATAAACCCAGCCATCCCACTCCTGGGAATTTACCCAAAGGAAATGAAATCAGCATATAAAAGAGTTATCTGTACCCCATATGTATAGCAGCTCAATTCAAAATAGCTAAGATACGGAATCAATCCAGATGATGACTGGATAAAGAAAACGTGATATATATACACAATGGAATACTACTCTGCCATAAAAAGTGAAATTCTCTCTTTTGCAACAAAATGGATACAATTGTAGAGCATTATACCTAGTGAAATAATCCAGTCCCCAAAAGACAAATATCTTATGTTTTCTCTGATTTGCAGTTACTAGATTACAAAAATATAACATATATGAGTGAAATTGACATTTTGAGATTTCTTATTGATTGCCTTCTCTATACTCCTGTTTTTACTTGTTTAATTCTTTATTTAGTGGAGGAGTAAGCTTGTGACTATAAGGTAAGCTGGCAGTATGTAAGTGCAAAAATTAAAAGAAAAATAAGAAATGAAGGAAGAGAAAGGGTAAGAATGAGTGAGTACAGGGGGTAAGGTGGAAAGTATCATTGTGTTCTTAAAGCTGTATATATGAAATCCATGAAATCCGTTCCCTTTATATAAATAAATTAAAAATTAAAAATAGAATAATATAATTGTAACTTAACCTTGCCTTTTAGCTACTGTTTTAAGGTAGACTGCTATTTGCTTTATTTAGACAGAAATATTTATGTAATTTTATTTAAATCATTCAAACTTTTGTGTAATTATGGAACAGCATTCTTTCAATAGGCCATATAAATATTAGGTGATGGAGGGCTTTTTATTTGTTTAATTGTATATTTTGAAGGCATTTTGTATCTGTAATTTGTTCTGCAAAGAGACTATAGAGAAAATATGTCCTAATTTGTTTCCATTATTTATTTTTTCTATTTTAGCTTTAGTTTTTTGGATCATGACTCAAATTGTGGATTTTTTTCAACTAATACAGAACAATACCATATTAAATTAGCATTTTCGGGTAGACCTTCTTTCATTAATATTTTCTTCATTCTGTCTTTCTTTCCTTCCTTCTGTCTGTCCATCCATCCGTCCATCCGTCCTTTCCTCCATCATCTATCCATCCATGTATATCATTTAGGAATGCAGAGCCACTATACATAATACAGATATTACAGGAATCAGACCGTGAAAAATTGTAAACTTGATGGAGGGTCTTGTGCTCGGATATTGCCTCTCTGTGTCAGTTGTTTAGCCCGATTTGCTATTGTTTAGCCAGTACAGCTGTGGAGAAGAGAGCTGGATGAGGATCCTAGCATGACAGGAACACATGGACAAACTGGAATAATATCTGTGCTTCACAGCTTCCACTCTGATGGAATAGTTCATGTCCTTCATCATGGAGCTGCACAGACACAAAACAGCCTGAAGAGAAGATTTGGAAGGATCTAGAGGGATAGCAGGTTTGCTGCTTCTTCACACCAACAAAGTTGATTAGCAAACCAACAACAGAGTGTGTGGAAGGTCACAGTGTCATGTACCCTGCACCAACTTTCAGATGATAATCATTGCTACATTTCAATCTCTCTCTCCCTCTCTCTCTCTCTCTCTCACACACACACACACACACACACACACACAATATTCTTATGAGCCTCATTTTAAAAAAATGAATTCTAGTAAAGCTCATTCTAGCTTAGTTAGATATCCCCAGTACAAAGCTAAACCTTATCCACTGTCATGTTAGCACTCAATACAGAATAAATGCTTAATAAAGATAATAACATATTCACTTTCAGCCTAATGGGATGCAACTGTACCTTGCACAGTTGAAAACATTCTAAACCTCTCATTAAAAGAGACTACAATTCTTTTTATTCCTCTTTAGGTAATATTCATTCTTCTTTTTAAATGTACTATCCTCCTGTTCATCCTATAACATACATATTGAAATGTAACATTCATATTTATCATTGGATATGGTAGGAGAATGAGAGCTATAAAGGAAACAGAAATAGTTAAAAGATACATAAATGACACTCCATAAGCTAACGAAAAACCAAATTCTTTTTTTTTTAACAGGGAGAATTAGAGAGAGACAGAGAGACAGAGAGAAAGGTCTTCCTTCTGTTGGTTCACCCCGCAATGGCCACTACAGCTGGCGCTGTACCAATCGGAAGCCAGGAGCCAGGTGCTTCCTCCTGGTCTCCCATGCGGGTGCAGGGCCCTTGGGCCATCCTCCACTGCTTTCCCGGGCCACAGCAGAGAGCTGGACTGGAAGAGGAGCAACCGAGACAGAACCTGCGCCCCAACCAGGACTAGAACCTGGGATGCTGGCACAGCAGGCGGAGGATTAGCCTAGTGAGACGCAGCACCGGCGAAAAAACAAATTCTTACAGTGCTCATTTTGTAAATGATCATGCAATTGAGTTGGTATTTGAACCTTATTCCTTACACTACTTTTAGGGGCTGAATGTCTGTGTCCTCCTAAATTCATATGTTGAAATACTAACTTGCAATGTGGTGGTAATAGAAGGTAGGGATTTGGAAAATTAATAAGTCTTGAAGGTGGAGCCATTATGAATAGGAAAAATGGGATTAGAGTTTGGTAAGTGTTGTCCCAGAGAACTCTCTAGTCACCCCCTTCCATTATATGACGATACAAAGGGTAGGCAGCATTCTTCACTGAAAAATGAACTGCCACATGCATTCACCTATACTGGAACCCTGATCATGCCCTTCTAGCCTCCAGAACTATGAGAAATAAAATTTTACTGTATATAAACCATTTATTCTATGATACTATGTCATAGAACTCTAAACTGACTCAGATAAGTACCTTACTATTTTTCCTTTCCTCTCATGGTCTATTATCTGGTTAGGAATGCTCAAAATTTCTTAGCAGAAGAGATTATATTCCCACTGTCATTCTTAGCCTCCACACAAGAGCCACCAAAAACTCAGACCTCATTAATGATACCAGGGTTCCTCTAACAACTTCCTCATGTGTTTCTTAAAAAAGCATCTTCTTGACTCTCCTAGGAGTGAGATGAATAACTTAGGAGTGAGATTTCACATGATTAATCCGCTTAAGCATTCCAACATTATCAAAACTTTCAACACTTTTGTCTACAGCATAACATACTTTTTTGGCCTTTTGACTTCATGTCATGCCCCTATTACTGTACACATCTTCCCCAAATTTCTGTATGCAATTAATTTCTTAAGTACCAATACCTCTTCATGAGTCATATGTTGAAACTTGGTTTCTGAGACCTGCTGGTATCTGAGTCTAACATAGGCATAGTAGCAGACAGGTTGCTGAGGATAGAACTTGCAAGACATTAGGAATACATTAGAAGGCCACTTCCTTGTATTTAGGGATATTACATCTTTTTTAAAAAAAATAGTTATTTATTTGAAAGAGTTATAGAAAGAGAGAGAGAGAGATCTTCCATCCACTGCTTCAATCCCCAGATGGCTGCAATGGCCAGAGTTGAGCAAGGCAAAAGCCAGGAGCCAGGAGCTTCTTCCAGGTCTCCCATGTGGGGGCAGGGACCCAAGGACTTGGGCCATCTTCCACTGCTTTCCCAGGCATGAACAAGGAGCTGGATCAGAAGTGGAGCAGCCAGGACTCACCCCAGCACCTATGTGGCTGTAGCTTTTATGTCATACCTCCAGCCGCTCAGGTATTTTACATTTCTTAGGCTAAAGGATACTCAGCTTCTCAATCGAGTTGAGTCACATTTGTAAAAGAGGATCAGCAGAAATTAGGAATCCAATTTTCCCAATTTTATGAGGCTGTATCAAACAGTCCCCTATCAGTCTTCAGAATCCCTTACCTTACTGATCAATACTGTAATTTTATCAAAAGTGGTACTTGAAAGATGAGAATTAAATTTTCCATTCAAATTCAACCACCATCTGCAACATTAAGTTTTTAGTTTGCTTTTCTAAAGTTTTACAGATAGAGAAGAACATTCCTTTCAGGGAAGTCAGAGAAATTTTCTTTGACTTCAGATTTAGGATTTAATGCCTCATATATCATTTTATTCCCTCAAGTTTTTCAGTGTTTATTAAAAACAACTAACCAGCTATGCTATACTTATTTTTATTAACTGTTATATCTGGTCATGTAAAGCCTTGTCTTTTATAGGTGTATGATTATAAATGCATATAGATGGTCAATTAAATAACTGTTCTGCCACTACTTGTCATGAATTAGCAATATCTCATTTCACCAGTGCAAGCAGAGTCATTGCTGCTTTCAAATTTAATCGAATGAGATAATCTATTCTAGATAAATAAGCACTACTTCAGAAAATTGCTAAAATATTCTTAGCACTAAAACTGTTAAGTGATTTAATTTCTGAATATGATTCCTCAATGAAGTTATGTATGTTGCAGTTATGAATGCTATTTATTTTAATAATTCTAGTTATTGGAAGAGACAAATAGAGACAGAGTGACAAATATAAAAAAGCAGGCCCCATCCACTGGTTCACTACCCAAGTCTGGGAACTGGTGACTCACTCCAGGTGTCCTATGTGGTGGCAGAGACCCAATTTCTTGAGCCTTTACTACTGCCTGACAAGATCTGTATTAGTTGGAAGCTGGAATCAGAAAATGGAGTCAAGAATCAAACCCAGAAACTCCAGTGTGTGATGGGAACATTATAACTGCCATTTTAGTTGCCAGGTTAAATGCCTATTATATTGTTAAACAGAGATATTTGAGGGATATATGAGAGTAATTTTGCATATACTTCTGAATTTATAAGAAAAAATAAGACTTGTGTGATCATACATGTGACGCAGATATCTCTTTGATAAATATCAAGGTTATGAAAGGATTATTGGAGTTTTTAGCAGTATCATTTAATGGTTAGTCCACTGAAATTACAAATACTTAGGGTACTTTGCCACACACCATTAAAAGAACCCAGAATTTTTACCATCTAATCTTTGACTTAGCCTTTAGATTTAATCATAGCCAGTATACAGAGTTCTCTTCTTTACTAATTTCAGTATCTTAACTTTGATGCTCTTATTAACCTGTACATCTCACAATCACATCTACATACTGATGCCTTCTGTTTCAGAACAGTATTTTCAACTAGTCATTCAACATGTTTCTTTTTTTTTTTTTTTTTTTTTTTTTTTTTTTTTTTGACAGGCAGAGTGGATAGTGAGAGAGAGAGACAGAGAGAAAGGTCTTCCTTTGCTGTTGGTTCACCCTCCAATGGCCGCCGTGGCCGGCACGCTGCTGCCGGCGCAACGAGCTGATCCGATGGCAGGAGCCAGGTACTTCTCCTGGTCTCCCATGGGGTGCAGGGCCCAAGCACTTGGGCCATCCTCCACTGCACTCCCGGGCCACAGCAGAGAGCTGGCCTGGAAGAGGGGCAACCGAGACAGAATCCGGCGCCCCGGCCGGGACTAGAACCCGGTGTGCCGGTGCCGCAAGGCAGAGGATTAGCCTAGTGAGCTGCAGCGCCAGCTCAACATGTTTCTATTCATCTGTCTAAGCTATATCATTAATTAACTTTTGAGTACAAACTTAAAGAACCATTAATATTATAAATGGAGAAGAATGTATTTTAAATTGCAAACTGATACTTACTATTTTTATTATTAGAAGGTCTATACTTTTCCATTATCAAAGAACATCTACTCCCTATAAGATATTCTGCATTTAACTAATGGAACTTCCATCTAAGTTAAGGAAGTCAAATATTTTCAGCAGAGATGATAATATAGGAAACTACTTGTATGCAAGGGTCTGTCAATGAAGAAACCTTGGGCGCATTAGCAGTGCTATCTCTTTGGAAGTGTAAACCTTTCTTCTCTTTTTTGAGCAGAAAGACTTACAGGGGCCAATTATTTTATCTTTCACTTTCATCTGACTCTTGCTGAATTTAAACAATATCTTGATACACAAAGTAGACTTCTTTAAAAATACTGTTATTTCCTCAATCTGAAATTCCAGCAAAGTAATCTACTTAAATAGGAGAGTACTTCAAAATGCTCTGGAAAATAGAATTAAAATATAAGTTTATTTCAGTATAATTAATTTGGATTCCATGCATATTGAAAGCTTTTCAAAATGTTCATTGGAAAATGCATATTATGAAAAAGCTAACTATGCATTTCAAAATTTTTTGGACCAGAATATACTTATTTAATTATCGTCCCTGGAAATTTTGTTAATATTTTTAATATGCTGTAGAGTTAAATCCTTCATAGGATATGTCTGAAAATATTTTTCTATCCCATAACTGGACTTTCAGTCTGATCACAGGATCCTTTTTAGTTTAAAAATTTTTAAATTCATTTTTTTTAACTTTTATTTAATGAATATAAATTTCCAAAGTACAGCTTATGGATTACAATGGCTTCCCCCCCATAACGTCCCTCCCACACGCAACCCTCCCCTTTCCCACTCCCTCTCCCCTTCCATTCACATAAATTCTAAAGCATCCAGTTTATCTTTCCTTATTTGACTCATGATTTAGCTGTCAAAAGTCTTTGCTTATTACTAGGCCTTTACTGTTTTCTTCTTTGTTCTAGATTTATCTGCCTATTTACCCACATTTATTTTTTGAAAGATGAGAAAGAGAGAAAGAGAGAGAGAGGAAAAGGAGGGGAGGGGAGGAGAGGGGAGAGGAGAGGTTGCTTCCATTCAATAATTTATTGTCCAAATGCCTGCAATAGCCAGGGTTGGGCTAGGCCAAAGTTAGGAACCAGGAACTACATCTGGGTAACCCCAGAGGGTTATAGGAACTCAAGCATTTGATCCATTACCTTCTGCCTCCTAGTAACACTAGAAGGAAGTTGGATGGGAAGTACTGAGTAGCACTTGAACTGGCATTCCTATATGGGATGCCAGCATTCCAACTCCAGTGTAAATTCTTTTATTTTTTTAATTTCAAAAGTTAAGCCTACATTTTAAGTCCATTTTTGTAAAATTTCAAGTTTTTTTTTTTCTTTTTATGGTTGCAAATTTCTATGGGTGGGTGTTTTGGTGCCACTTGGAATGCCACATCCCCTATCAGAGTTCCAGGGATATGTTTATTTCTCTGCCTATACTTCTGATCCAGCTTCCTCCCAATGCATCTGAAAGTCAGCAAGAGTTGGCTCAAGTACTTGTATCCTTGCCACCTACATGGGAGATCTGGATGCAATTCCTGGCTCCTGGCTTTGGCTTGTTCCTGCCTTGTCTTTTGGGCTTTATAGGCATTTGGAGATTAAATCATAAGATGAAGGATCTCCATTCATTTGTCTCTCTCTCTCTGCCTTTCAAATAAATAAAATGAATGAACATTTTAAATATTTTCTTAAGTGGATTGTTTGTTTTGTTGTTGTGAGTTTCTTGATCTTTTTGTAGATTCTAGTTATTAATCCTTTATCTGTTGCATAGTTTGCAAATATTTTTTCTCATTATGTTGGTTGTCTCTTCACTTTCCTGACTGTTTCTTTTGCAGTACAGAAACTTCTCAATTTAATGCAATCCTAATTGTTAATTTTGGGTTTGACTGCCTGTGCCTCCAGGGTCTTTTCCAAGAAGTCTTTGCATATGCCTATATCTTACAGGTTTTCTCCAATGGGACCTCAATAGATATTTTTCAAAAGAGGAAATCCAAATGGCCAACAGACACATGAAAAAATGTTCAGGATCACTAGAAATCAGGGAAATGCAAATAAAAACCACAGTAAGGTTTCACCTCACCCTAGTTAGAATTATTCACATACAGAAATCTACCAACAACAGATGCTGGCAAGGATGTGGGGAAAAAGGGACACTAAACCACTGTTGGTGGGAATGTAAACTGGTGAAGCCACTATGGAAGTCAGTCTGGAGATTCCTCAGAAACCTGAACAACCCTACCATACAACCTAGCCATCCCACTCCTTAGAATTTACCCAAAGGAAATTAAATTGGCAAATTAAAGAGCTGTTTGCACCTCAATGTTTATTGCAGCTCGATTCACAATAGCTAAGACCTGGAATCAACCTAAATGCCCATCAACAGAAGACTGGACATGTACTCTATAGAATACTATACAGCAGCAAAAACATGAAATCCAGTCATTTGCAACCAAATTGAGGAATTTGGAAAACATCATGCTGAGTGAATTAAGTCAGTCCCAAAGGGACAAATATCATATATTCTCCCTGATCAGTGAAAACTAACCAAACACTGAAAAGGTAACCTGTTGAAGTGAAATGGATACAAGAGAAACAATGACTTGGTCAGCCCTTGTCCTGTCGATGAACAACTTAATACCTTATAACTTTCAGTTTTTTTTGTTCTACTTAATACTATTGGTTGAACTCTTTAATTAAAACACAATTATTCTTAGGTGTTTAAATTTTAACTGAAAAGTGATCCCTATTAAATATAAGAGTGGAAATAAGAGAGGGAGGAGATGTACAGTTTGGGACATGCTCAATCGGACTTGTGCCAAACGGTAGAGTTAGAAACGTGCCAGGGGATTCCAATTCAATCTCATCAAGGTGGCATGTACCAATGCCATCTCACTAGTCAAAGTGATCATTTTCAGTTCATAATTGATCATAATGACAGGTTTAAGAGTCAAGGGGATCACACAAACAAGACTAGTGTCTGCTAATACTAACTGATAGAATTAAAAAGGAGAGAACAATCCAACACGGGAAGCGGGATACTCAGCAGACTAATAGAATGGCAGATGTCTAAATAGCACTCTGGCCTCAGAATCAGCCCTTAAAGCATTCGGATCCGGCTAAAAAGTCCATGAGAGTATTTTAGGCATGGAAAGCCAAGACACTCTTGAAACAAAAAAAAAAAAGCCTAAGTGAAAGATCTCTGCGAGTGAGATCCCAGTGGAAAGAATGGGCCATCAAAGAAGGAGGTACCTTTCTCCGAAGGGAGGAGAGAACTTCCACTTTGACTAAGACCTTGTCTAAATAAGATAGGAGTCGGCGAACTCAAAAGGCTTCCATAGCTTTGGCAACTCATGACAAGAGCCTAGGGTGATTATTGACACCATAAACAAGATTGTTAAATCAACAACAAGAGTCACTGTTTACTTTCTCCTCATGTAGGATCTCTGTCCTTAATGTGTTGTACAAGGTGAATTAATGCTATAACTAGTACTCAAACAGTACTTTAAATTTTGTGTTTCTGTTCAGTGCAAACTGTTGAAATCTTTACTTAATATATACTAAATTGATCTTTGGTAAATAAAGATATTGGAAAATGAATCTTGATGTGAATGAGATGGGAGAGGGAGCGGGAGATGGGAGGGTTGCGGGTGGGAGGGAAGTTATGGAGGGGAAAAAGCCACTGTAATCCATAAGCTGTAGTTAGGAAATTTATATTTAGTAAATAAAGTTAAAAAAATAACTAAATTCTAAAAATTGTTGTTGAAATCCTCTATAATTGTAAGTAATTCGCTGTTGAAAGTAAGTTCAAAAACCCATCATGAGTTAATGTTAATTTAGCTTATATTTAAAAGAAAAATGTAGATATTTAAAAGCTATCCTACTAATCTCTGTGTTAACTCATCCACATCTTTGAAAATATATGTAGTAATTTGAAATATTCATTATGCATAATTTCTCTTTTTCATTTTGAAGCACATGTTCATAAAGAATTATGTTGCTTGGATAATTTTATTTTTAGTTGATTATGTTCAAATTTACAAACATGGCTTTCTATTATAGGTTAACTTTTGTTCTTTTTTTTTACACTCACCTTACAGATTGGCAACTGATTATTCAAAATTTGCATTTATGCCATTAATTTTTTTAAGAAAATAGTGAGTGTTGAAGACAGATGTGAGCGATATAGAATCCCTGCAAATACATTTTTTCTCCTTTTATTACTTTTTCCATCCCATTACAATTCACTCCTATTATGAGTTCATTTATTCATACCCATATGCTGTTTTTCTACAAATACTCTCCTTGTCTCTGCCTCTGAGCCTCTATTTCCCCATCCCTTTCTCATTTCTCCAAATTATTTTCATTGAATAATCTACATAGGGTCAAACTTGATCTTTATGTCAGTATCACTTATGCAGAAAAGTAATTGCTATTTTGGAGGTGTATGATTAAATAATTTATCAAAATGTTTATTTTTATTTACTTGAAGAGCAAGAGAGAGAGAGATTCCATCCACCGGTTCAATTCCTAAATGCCTGTAATAGACAAGATTTGACCAGGACAAATCCATCTGGGTGTTCCACATCGGGGACTGGAACCCAAGTACTTTGGTCATCATCTGCTGCCTCCTAGGGGAATTAACATGAAACTGGATTAGAAATAGAGGCAGAAATTGATCCCAGGTGCTTTTTAAAGATGGTTGTATTTCTGTTTTTAGCAATAGCAGATTTCCAATTCATCAGAGGCACTATTAGATAATGAAGCAAAAGGAATGCTACTCATATTTTATTTCAAATTGTTCTAGATGCAATGTAATTATTGTATTGGACTGCCACATTTTTATAAAAGATAATAATTATACTTCTGAATGACATGTTTTTAGATATGTTGATATTGAAGTCTTTATTACAGCTGTAGTTGTTAAATATCCTTTCACTCAGTCTTCTGCCTTAAGAAAACAAATTAATAAAGCCAATTTAACCACTTTTTCCTTTTTTGTGACCCATGCTTTTGATGTCAGTTTTTTTCCAGATTTATTTGAATGGCAGAGTTACAGAGAGGGAAGGAGAGAGAGTAAAGAAAGAGAGGAGAAAAAGAGAAAGGAGCCGGGGGGGGGGGGGGAGAAAGAGAGAGAGAGAGAGAGAGAGAGAGAAGGAGAATCTTTAATCTATGGTCCAGAGGCTATAATGGCCGGGTCTAGGCCAGGCCATAGCCAGGAGCCTGGAACTCTATCCAGGACTCGTACATGTGTGGCAGGGCCAAGTACTTGTGCCATCTTCCACTGCTTTCCCTGGTGTATTAGTAGAGAGTTGAACTGGAAATGGAGCAAAAGAGATGCCAATCAGCACTCATTTGGGATGGCATTGTAGGCAGTGGTTTAAATTGTTGTACCACAATGCTGGCCGATGATGTCAATTCTAAGAATACTTGTAAGTAGACTCTAAATACGAATGAAGTTTATATCTCTTAGAGTATATACAGGGACAAACTTTGAAAAATGCATTCTCATCTCATCTCAGCTAAAAACTTCTTAATGATTTTCTGCCGTGTTATCACTTTCTGAATAAATGAAGCAACCTATAGAGTTGAAATGCTCCTGCCAGATGCCTACAGTTTCTTATTGAGGCATTGTAACAAGGCATTTTGTACCTATTTAGATTAATTATGATTAAATTTAAAAGCTGAGTTGCTCGAACTGCTTCATCATTTAATTAAGATGGAGACAAATTAATTGTTTTATGTGCTTTTTTTTGGAAAGCCTCTGAGTTTCTGATTATTGGCTAAGTTCAGGAGCACTTAAGATTTAGAATGTTAAGCTTCAAACAGAAAATTTAACTGCTTCATGGTTTCATAGAATGACTTTTTTTTAACAGTCTTTTTATATTTAAACAGATCCCAACAATGTTATCTCTTCTGTCAGACACAAAAATTCACATCTTCCCTTGCTCTAACAAAATATGTACACAAACACACATTCATTCTTCAGCAGGTAATTTGTTTTATCTGCTTTCCTGCTGATCTTGGATCAATCTTGGTAAAATATAAATTACAAAATTTTTTTGAAAATAATCCACAGTAAGGAAGTAGAATTATAATGGTAAACAAAATGAGACAAAATGATAATAAATACCCCAGAGTTCATGAGATAGGTATAAGGAGAATAATTACAGTCCCAAGGGTATGGCAGTGAGAGAAGCTTAATGTGCAAGGCCATATGTAGTAAGAGGGGGAAAACTCCACTGAATGATGTTGACACTGGACATGGCAGTTAAATCAGTGCTTGGGATAACTGCATCCCATACCAGAATGCCTGGCTTGCATCCCAGCTTTTCTTTTCCAATCCAACCCCTCGCTGGTGAATTCCCTTGCAAGCAGCAGGTGATAACTCAAGAACTTGGGTCCCTGCCACTTAGGCAGAGTGGGAGATTTGGGATCCTGGCTTTGGCTTTGAATAGCGCTCACTGTGTGGGCATTTGGGGAATGAACCAGCAAATGGGATATGTAATTCTCTCTCAAATAAAGTAAAAATAAATAAATAAAAATTCCATAGGAAAAAATAAAAGCAACATGGCCACTCACTTTGTAACTGAATTATAAGTCATTGAGAACTGAATGCACATTTTCATGTAATTTTCCACTAGTAAATGGTGTCAATGAATATGCTAATTATATTCTAGGAACATAAGATTGGCCCTAGATCATTCTAGAAAAGGAGATAGCATGAAGTGATAATAAGGAAGAGAGGTGAGTCTCTTTTCTTAATTACCTATTCCTTTTAGTCTAGGCCTTTCTCTTCCTCACTTCGGCTTCTCTAAGTTTACATGCCTTTGCATTATATAGTACAATTGATCCCCAGTGCCCCCCAATTTTTGTCATTGTGCAAATGATACTCTTTCTACTTTTTACTTTCCCCTCTCTGAGGAACCCCCAAACGGTATGGCTGGTCTCTATCATCCTCATAATCCTTAGTTTGCATTTCCTGTGTCTTTCTAGGATTCTACCATAGTTCACAAGTTCAATCTGTTTAAAATTAGGCCTACTCAGTCAGAGTTATCATACTGCTCCATTTGTAATTTTTTCATCATTATGATTTTCATGTCTACCTCTGTTCTTTTTTTTTTTTTTTTTTTTTTTTGACAGACAGAGTGGACAGTGAGAGAGAGAGACAGAGAGAAAGGTCTTCCTTTACCGTTGGTTCACCCTCCAATGGCGGCTGTGGCCGATGCGCTGCTGCCGGCACACTGTGCTGATCCGAAGCCAGGAGCCAGGTACTTCTCCTGGTCTCCCATGCGGGTGCAGGGCCTAAGGACCTGGGCCATCCTCCATTGCACTGCCGGGCCACAGCAGAGAGCTGGACTGGTAGAGGGGCAACTGGGACAGAATCCAGCGCTCCGACCGGGACTAGAACCCGGGGTGCTGGAACTGCAGGCGGAGGATTAGCTTATTGAGCTGCGGCACCGGCCCTCTGTTCTTCTATGATGAAACCATACTTCCTACTTCCATCGCTGGCTGCATGGACAACCTTAACAGGCTTCAAATATTGAGTCCTTTGGGTATCTCTGACTCTGGTCTCTTCTATATAAACTGTCATGGTGACTTTTGTCAATGCTTTTTTCAAAATAACTTACTCCCTTGCCACAGTTATCTAAAGGATTCCATTACCAGTATAATGAAACCCGTACCTTATAACATGCCATGCAAAGTCCTGTGCAATCTGGCAAAATATTTCAATGATCTCTTTTAGCAATTTCTTACTGTAATAAATCACATAGATCTTTTCTTTTCTGATTCCTACATTTAGAATCATGTAATGATAGTTTTCAAGGCCTTTGCATTTATTTTCACCTCTATTTGGAAAACCCTTTCCTAAAATACCTGAATGACTATCTATTGCCTGTTTGCTCTGAGTTCATATATGACCCCCTCAGAGATGTATCTCCTGATTATATACAGTATCTCAACCAACTTTCCAGATTCCCAACTCCCACAAGCAATTTATGTATTTACATATTTGTTGTCCCTTTCTAATTCTCACCACCAAGATAATATATAATTTTGAATGAAATACTATTGTGATTTTTTTCTAATCTAGGAAAAAAAACCTACAAAATTAGAAAACTATAAAAAATTCTCCCAATATCAAAATGTATTCTCTTCTACCCAGACCTATGTCCACATCTGAATCTATGTCTACCTATATCTATGTAATCTTTTTTTCTAAGTTTCAGTAAGATAATACAGTTACTGTACCCAGACACACTCAAAATATTTTGATTACACATATTGGTTTTTCTAAGGAGTTGTGATTTAAACACCTATGTGTGATTTATAATCCTTTTATATCAGTTTGTGAAAACTTAGTTTCATTTTGTTTCTTCTGTTTAGTGGTTAAAATTATAATCTACATAATTTAAGCACCCCTACCCTATTCACTTTGTTGCCAATATATTTTAAAACTTTAAAAAGATGTTATTTCATAAATAATTTCAATGTATGTTTCAGGAAATGAAAAAGGTTCTAATTTATTTACATAAATAACTTTTTAGAGTAGTAAAAGTTTACATTTATATATAGTGTTTTATTATATATCTCTTGACAGTTTGGAATGTTGCTTTCTTTTCTCATGGTGACAAATAAGATATGAGCAAAAATAAAATTAAGATCCACATTTATTGTAGACTTCTATTATAGGAAGAAATATATGATATAAATGTTGTATGTTCTGTTAGTATGTTATGATATGTGTGATAATATCATTTGTTTCTATTTTTAATAAGGATTATTTTAAAATCATAGTTATTGAGAGAGAAGAAGAAATACACACACACACACACATAGAGAGAGAAAGAGAGAGAGAGAAGTCTTCACTAGTTCACTTCCAAATGGCTGCAAGGGCCAGGGATGGGCAAGGCTGAAGCTAGGAGCCAGGTGCTTTATCTGTGTCACCCATGTGGGTGGCAGGAAACCAAATACTTGGGCCATGTTCTACTGCTTTCTCAGGCTTATTTTCAAGGAGCTGGATTGGAAGGAGCAGCCTGGGCTTGAACTGCACATTTGGGATGTCATTGACACAGACAGCAGCTTAACCCACAACGCCACAATGCTGGCCCCATCACTTGTTTCACAAACAATAAATATTTGCTTTTACTTAGCCAATAATGCTATATATTTCATTCATTAAGTGTGATTCAGGAAAATAAAGAGAAAAAATGAAAATCTGTTTTTCATCTATAATGTGTTACTTTTGGCACTATACATTTTGTCAAAATAAATCAATTCTTTTTCATAGCATCATATAAAATAAAGATTAATCATTAACTCCAGAACTCTTTAGCCTCTTCAGAAAGAAGTAGAATACAATGGAAAGCATCAAACAGGTTTGAATTTGAATCCTATTCTATTTCTTACAAGCTCTGTGACTTTATTCTATTTATTTTATAAATTTTTTTGTCTAATCCATAAAATTAGAATGAGTCTTACCTTGAGAGATAATTCTCTTTTGCAGTGAAAGTCTTTGGAAGGGTCATTTACATTTAACTTCTCACATTCCTCTCTTCCCATATTTCTTTGGTCCTCCATAATCTGGCTTTTCAACCACTACTCCAATACTGCTGCACTTGTCCAAGTTCACAAGAACCTCCACATTAAACGCAATGGTTAAGTCACAGTCCTCATTTTACTGGATCTGTTAGTGGCACTTCAAATATATATATTTCAAAAATATGTATACATATACATATACATATACATATATATTCTCCTCCTTGCTATACTTTTTTCACCTGCCCTAAGAATACCACCATCTTCCACAATTCTTCCTACTCCACAGATGTTGTTTCATTTTTTTTAAACATTTATTTATATATTTGAAAGGCAGAGCTACAGAGGCAGAGACAGAAAGACAGAGATCTTCCATCCTCTGGTTCACTCCCCAAATGGCTGCAACCGCTGTAGCTGGGCCAATCCAAAGACAGAAGCCAGGAGCTCCTTTCATGTCTCCCACATGGGTTCAGTTGTCCAAGCACTTGGACTATCTTCTATTGCTTTCTCAAGCCATAAATAGAGAGCTGGATTGGAAGTGGAGCAGCAGGGTCTCCAACCGGCACTAATATGGGGTGCCAACACTGCAGGCAGGGGTTTCACCTGCTACACCCAGCCCCAGATGTTGTTTCTTTTTTTTTTAAAGGTTTTTTTTTTATTTGAAAGATTTACAGAGAGAGGTAGAGACAGAGAGAGAGAGAGAGATCTTCCATCCGCTGGTTCACTCCTCAGATGGCTGCAACTGACAGCTGCACCAACCCAAAGCCAGGAGCCTGGAGCATCCTCCAGGTCTCCCACATTGGTGCAGGGGCCCAAGGACTTTGGCCCTGCTATTCCAGGCCATAGCGGAGAGCTGGTTTGGAAGAGGAACAGCCAAGACTATAACCGGCACCCATATGGGATGCTAGTTCTTTGGGCCAGGGCGTTAACCCACTTCACCACAGCACTGGTCCCCAAATATTGTTTCTTAATATTAGCTGTTTTTTCTAGTACACCCTCCCATCTCGAATTGGTGGAGTGTCTCGAGGTTCAGAATTTGGTACTTTTCTTTTCTTGAACTAGCCTCTCTTCTTGGTAATTTCAGGTCATCTTGTGATTTTAAATACATGTACATGCCAATGATTCTTGATTTGTGTCTTTAGTCTCATCTTCATTTTGTATTTCATAAAGTGATTTCACCAGAATCTGCCAATGTGGAGCCTTCTCATTAGCTCAATTGGTGCCTCCTTCAAACTAATTTCCATTATCTCTTACTACAATAGTTATACAACTGACCCCTCTGTTTCTAATATTTCTAGTCTGAGATCAAGCCAATCAACTTCACAGAATCCAGAGGAGGGAGGACTCCATCTAAGACTGTTAGATCCTGTCATCCTTAAACTCAAACCCTGAAATGACTTCTTACAACATTCAGAGAAAAAGTCATAGTTTTATATATTCTATAAAGTCATATGTAATCTTATTCTCCCAACCCTACCTTAACTCTCTGACTCCACTTTCTGGCCTTCCTGACCCCTTGTTGCATGATATTTCAATCACACTGACCTTTTTGAACCCACCATAAAAAATTGAGCATTTGCTATTCATTTTTTCTGGTATGAGCCCAGAAGTCGGTAAGAAAAAAAAACTCACTTAAATTCTTAAATATTTGCTCAAATCTATTCACTATGGAAAGTTTAGTTATCCCTTCATTTAATATGTGCAGCCTCTGGCACTGATAATCCCATATATCTTGATTCATATTTTTAAGAAAACTTTTATTTAATGAATACAAATCTCACAGTTACAGCTTTAGGAATATAGCAGTTCTCCTCCTGCCGCCATACCCACTCTGCCACCCCCACTCCCATCCCACCTCCTACCCCTTCTCCCATGCCATTCTTCATTAAGATCCATTTTTAATTAACTTTATATACAGAAGACCAACTCTATATTAAGTAAATATTTCCACAGTTTGCACCCACAAAGACACACAAAGTGTAAAGTACTGTTTGAAAACAGTTTTATGAAGCACTCTGGCTTCAGAATCAGCCTTTAAGGCATTCAGATCTGGCTGAAAAGCCCATGAGAGTATTTCAGGCATGGAAAGCCAAGACACTGTGGCAAAAAAAAATCTAAATGAAAGATCTCTGTGTGAGATTCCAGTGGAAAGAATGGGCCATCAAAGAAGGAGGTACCTTCCTTTGAAGGGAGGAGAGAACTTCCACTTTGACTATGACCTTGTCTAAATGAGATCTGAGTTGGCAAACTCAAAAGGCTTCCATAGCTTTGGCAACTCATGACAAGAGTCTAGGGTGATTACTGATGCCATAAACAAACAAAAAAAAAAAAAAAAAAAAAAAAAAGAGTGTCAATTTGTTACGTCAACAACAGGAGTCACTGTGCACTTACTCCCCATGTAGGATCTCTGTCCTTACTGTGTTGTACAATGTGAATTAATGCTATAACTAGTACTTAAACAGTACTTTACACTTTATGTTTCTGTGTGGGTGCAAACTTTTGAAATCTTTACTTAATATATACTAAATTGATCTTTGGTATACAAAGATACTTGAAAATGAATCTTGATGTGAATGGAATGGGAGAGGGAACAGGAGATGGGAGGGTTGTGTTTGGGAGGGAAGTTATGGAGGGGGAAAAGCCACTGTACTTTTGAAATTTATATTTATTAAATAAAAGTTAAAAAAATTAAAAAAAAGAAAACACATTTATGGTTAATTCTCATAGTATAACTCATTAAGCAAAGGGGAGTAAGTGCACAGTGACTCCTGTTGTTGGTTTAATGATTGACACTCTTATTTTTTTTTTTTTTTACCGGCAGTGTTAGAGTGAGAGAGAGAGACAGAGAGAAAGGTCTTCCTTCCATTGGTCCTCCCCCAAATGGCTTCTACTGCCAGCATGCTGCACCAATCTGAAACCAGGAGCCAGGTGCTTCCTCCTGGTCTCCCATGTGGGTGCAGGGTCCAAGCACTTGGGCCATCCTCCACTGCACTCCTGGGCCACAGCAGAGAGCTGGACTGGAAGAGGAGCAGCCAGAACAGAATCCAGCACCCCAACCGGGACTAGAACCCGGGGTGCCAGTGCAGCAGGCAGAGGATTAGCCTAGTGAGCTGTTGTGCCAGTGATACTCTTATTTATGACATCAGTGATCACCTGAGGCTCTTTTCATGAGCCGCCAAGGCTATGGAAGTCTTTTGAGTCCACAGACTCCATCAGTATTTAGACAGGGCCATAAGCAATGTGGAAATTCTCTCCTCCCTTCAGAGAAAACTACATCCTTCTTTGATGGCCACTTCTTTCCACTGGGATCTCACTCACAGAGATCCTTCATGTAGATCATTTTTGCCACAGTTTATTGGCTTTCCATACTGTAATGCTCTCATGGGCTTTTCGGCAAGATGCAAATGCCTTAGGGGCAGATTCTGAGATTTGATTGCTGTTTTGGGCATTTGTCATTCTCTGAGTCTGCTGTGTGGACTGCTTCCCATGTTGGAGTGTTCTCTCCTTTTTAATTCCATGTATTGTTATCACCAGACACTGGTCTAATTTATATGATCCCTTTCACACTTAATCCTATCTATATGATATTTTATACAATTTTTCAACTTTTATTTAATAAATATAAATTTCCAAAGTACAACTTTTGCATTATAGTGGCTTTTCCCCCATATCATCCCTCTCACCTGCAGTCATCCCATCTCCTACTCCCTCTCCCATCCCATTCTTCATATAGATTCATTTTCAATTATCATTATATACAGAAGATCAACTTAGTATATACTAAGTAAAGATTTCCACAGTTTGCAACCACACAGATACACAAAGTATAAACTACTGTTTGAGTAGTAGTTTTACCATTAATTCGCATAGCACAACACATTAAGGACAGAGATCTTACATGGGGAGTAGGTGCACAGTGACTCCTGTTGTTGATTTAGCAATTGACACTCTTATTTATGGTGTCAGTAATCTCCCATGAGTCTTTTGATGAGCTGCCAAGGCTATGGAAGCCCCTTGAGTTCAAAAACTCTGATCTTATTAGACAAGGTCATAGTGAAAGTAGAAGTTCTCTCCTCCCTTCAGAGAAAGGTACCTCCTTCTTTGATGGCCCATTCTTTCCACTGGAATCTCACTCACAGAGATCTTTCATTTAGGTCTTTTTTTTTTGCCACAGTGTCTTGTCTTTCCATGCTCTCATGGGCTTTTCAGCCAGATCCTAATGACTTAAGGGCTAATTCTGAGGCCAGAGTGCTATTTAGGACATCTGCTATTCTATGAGTGTGCTGTGTATCCCACTTCCCATATTGGATCATTCTCTCCTTTTTTAATTCTATCTGTTAGTATTAGCAGACATCAGTCTTGTTTATGTGATCCCTTTGACTCTTAATCCTATCATTATGATCAATTATGAACTGAAACTGATCATTTTGACTAGTAAGATAGCATTGGTACAAGCCTCCAGGATGGGATTGAATTGGAATCCCCTGGCATGTTTCTAGCTCTACTATTAGAGGTAAGTCTGAGTGAGCATGTGCTGAACTGTACATCTCCTTCCTCTCTTTTTCTCATTCAACAGGGATCACTTTTCTTTTAAATTTAAACGCATAAGGATAATTGTGTGTTTATTAATGAGTTCAACCAATGGTATTAAGTAGAACAAAAATATACTAAAAGGAATAAAATAGTAAGTTTTTTCTCAACAGTCAGGACAAGGGCTGATCAAGTCACTGTTTCTTATAGTATCCATTTTACTTCCACAGGTTTCCTTTTAGGTGCTCAGTTAGTTGACACAGATCAGGGAGAACATGATATTTGTATATTGACTGGCTTATTTCACTCAGCATGATGTTTTCCAGATTCCTCTATTTTGTTGCAAATGATTGGATTTCATTTTTTAAACTGCTGTATAATCTCATATTGTATAATTTCTTTATCCAGTCTTCTGTTGATGGGCATTTAGGTTGATTCCAGATCTTATCTATTGTGAATTGAGCTGCAATAAACATTGTGTTGCAAACAGCTCTTTTATTTGCCAATTTAATTTCCTTTGGGTAAATTCCAAGTAGTGGGATTGCTGGGTCATGTGGTAGAGCTATATTCAGCTTTCTGAGGAATCTCTAAACTGTCTTCTGTAGTGGCTTTACCAGTTTACATTCCCACCAACAGTGGATTAGGGTGCCTTTCTCCCCACATCCTTGCCAGCATTTGTTGTTACTTTATTTCTGTATGTAAGACACTCTAACTGGGGTGAGGTGAACCCTAATTGTGTTTTTGATTTGCATTTCCCTGTTGGCTAGTGATCCTGAACATTCATCAGTTTCTGTACCAGTACCATGCTGTTTTGATAACAACTGCCCTGTAGTATGTCTTGAAATCTGGTATTGTGATGCCTCTGGCTTTTTTTTTTTTTTTTTTTTTTTTGTATAGGATTGCTTTAGCTATTCAAGGTCTCCTGTGTCACCATATGAATATCAGCATTATTTTTTCCAGATCTGAGAAGTATGTGTTTGGTATTTTGATTGGTATCTCATTGAATCTATAAACTGCTTTTGGGACAATGGACATTTTGATGATATTGCTTCTTTCAGTCCATGAGCATGAAATAATTTTCCATTTTTTTGTATCCTCTTCTATTTCTTTAACATTTTGTAATTTTCATCGTAGAGATCTTTAACGTCCTTGGTTAAGTTTATTCCAAGAAATTTGATTGTTTTTTGAGTTATTGTGAATGTAATTCATCTTAGATGTTCTGTCTCAGCCATGGCATTGTCTGTGTATACAAAGGCTGTTGATTTTTATGCATTGATTTTATATCCTGCTACTCTGCCAAACTCTTCTGTGAGTTCCAATAGTATTTTAGTAGAGCTCTTTGGATCCCCTAAATGAAGAATCATATCATCTGCAAAGAGGGATAGTTTGACTTCTACCTTCCCGATTTGTATCCCTTTAGTTTTTTTCTTGCCTAATGGCTCTGGCTAAAAGTTACAGTACTATAGTGAATAGCAATGGTGAGAGTGGGCATCCCTATCTCAATGGAAATGCTTCCAACTTTTCCCCATTCAATAGGATGTTGGCCGTGGGTTTTTCATAAATTGCTTTGATTGCATTGAGGAATGTTCCTTCTATACCAAATTTGCTTAGAGTTTTCATCATGAAAAGGTGCTAATTTTATCTAATGCTTTCTCTGCATCTATTGAAATAATCATATGGTTTTTCTTCTGCAGTCTGTTAATGTGATGTATCACATTGATTGTTTTGCGCACATTGAACCCTCCCTGCATACCAGGGATAAATCCCAATTGGTCTGGGAGGATGTTCTTTCTGATGTGTTGTTGCATTCTATTGGCCAGAATTTTATTGAGGATATTTGTATCTATGTTCATCAAGGATATTGGTATGTAATTCTCTTTCTCTGCTGCACTTTTTTCAAGTTTAGGAATTAAGGTGACGCTGACTTCATAGAATTTGGGAGGAATCCCTCTCTTTGAATAGGTTGAGAAGAATTGGAGTTAGTTCTTTAAATATCTGGTAGAATTCAGCAGTGAATCCATCCAGTCCTGGGCTTTTCTTTACTGAGAGGACCTTTATTACTGATTCAATTTCTGTCTCAGTTATGGGTCTGTTTAGGTTTTCTATATCTTCATGCTACAATTTAGGTAGGTTTTATGTGTCAGGAATCTATCCATTTCTGATAGATTTCCCTGTTTGTTGGCATACAGCTCTTTGTAGTAATTTCTGATGACTCTTTTTATTTCTGTGGTGTCCGTTGTTACATTCCCTTTTTCACCTCTGATTTATTGATTTGGGTCTTTTCTCTTCTTTTTTTAGTTAGTTGGGCCAATGGGGTGTCAATTTTGTTTATTTTTTCAAAAAACCAGCTCCTCGTTTGGCTGATTTTCTGTAATGCTTTTTTGGATTCAATCCTATTGATTTCTTCTCTAATTTTAATTATTTCTTCTCTCATACTAGTTTTCAGTCTGTTTTGCTGCAATTTTTCTAGATCCTTGAGATGCATTGAAAGCTCATTTATTTGGTGCCTTTCCAATTTCTTGATGTAGACACCTATTGCTATAAACTTTTCTCTTAACACTGCTTTTGCTGTATCCTATAAATTTTGATATGTTGTGCTGTTATCCTTATTTACTTTCAGAAAGTTTTTGATTTCTCTTTTGATTTCTTCTATGACCCAGTGTTCATTCAGCAGCACGTTGTTCAGTCTCCATGTGTTTGCATATGTTCTAGGGCTTCCTGAGCTGCTAATTTCCAGCTTCATTCCACTGTGGTCTGAGAAGCTGCATCATATGATTCTAATTCTTTTGAATTTGTTGAGTTTACATTTTGGCCTAATATGTGGTCAATCCTAGAGTAGGTTCCACGCACTGCTGAGAAGAATGTGTATTCTTTAAGTGTAAGATAAAAAGTTCTGTAGATATCTGTTAGATCCATTTGGGCTATAGTGCCGATTATATCTGCTGCTTCCTTGTTGATCTTCTGTCTGGTTGATCTGTCCATTGTTGAAAGTGGAGTATTGAAGTCCCCCAGTAATATTGTTTTGGAGTCTAAGTCTCCCTTTAAGTTCCTTAACATATCTTTTAAATAACTTGCTGCCCTGTAATTTGGTGCATATATGTTTATAATAGTTACATCTTCCTGCTGAATTGATCCCTTAATCATTATATAGTACCCCTCTTTGTATTTCTTTTTTTTTTAAACTTTTATTTAATGAATATAAATTTCCAAAGTACAGCTTATGGATTACAATGGCTTCCCCCCCCCCCATAACGTCCCTCCCACCCGGAACTCTCCCCTTTCCCACTCCCTATCTCCTTCCATTCACATCAAGATTCATTTTCAATTCTCTTTATATACAGAAGATATGTTTAGCATACATTAAGTAAAGATTTCAACAGTTTGCTCCCACACAGAAACATAAAGTGAAAAATACTGTTTGAGTACTAGTTATAGCATTAAATCTCAATGTACAGCTCACTAAGGACAAAGATCCTACATGAGGAGTAAGCGCACAGTGACTCCTGTTGTTGACTTAACAAATTGACACTCTTGTTTATGGCCTCAGTAATCACCCTAGGCTCTTGTCATGAGCTGCCAAGGCTATGGAAGCCCCCTGAGTTCACTGACTCTGATCATATTTAGACAAGGTCATAGTCAAAGTGGAAGTTCTCTCCTCCCTTCAGAGAAAGGTACCTCCTTCTTTGATGACCCATTCTTTCCACTGGGATCTCACTCACAGAGATCTTTCATTTAGGTTTTTTTTTCCCCAGAGTGTCTTGGCTTTCCATGCCTGAAATACTCTCATGGGCATTTCAGCCGGATCCGCATGCCTTAAGGGATGATTCTGAGGCCAGAGTGCCGTTTAGGACATCTGCCATTCTATGGGTCTGCTGTGTATCTCACTTCCCATGTTGGATCATTCTCTCCCTTTTTGATTCTATCAGCTAGTATTTGCAGACACTAGTCTTGTTTATGTGATCCCTTTGGTTCTTATTCCTATCGTTATGATCAATTGTGAACAGAAATTGATCACTGGGACTAATGAGATGGCATTGGTACATGCCACCTTGATGGGATTGAATTGGAATCCCCTGGTATGTTTCTAAGTCTACCGTTTGAGGTAAGTCAGCTTGAGCATGTCCCGAATTGCACATCTCTTCCCTCTCTTATTCCCACTCTTATATTTAACAGCGATCACTTTTCAGTTAAGTTTCAGCACTTAAGAAGAATTGTGTATTGATTGCGGTATTCAACCAAAAGTATTAAGTAGAACAAACAAAAAAAATACTAAGAAGGATAACATATCAAGTTGCTCTTTGTCTTTCTTAACAGTTTTTGTGTTAAAGTTTATTTTGTCTGATATTAATATGGCTACACCTGCTCTTTTTTGGTTTCTCTTGGCATGGAATAACTTTTTCCAGTCTTTCACTTTCAGTCTGCATGCACCTTTGTTGGAAAGATGTGTTTCTTGCAAGCAGCAAATAGATGGGCTTTGTTCCTTAAGCCAATCAGCCAATCGGTGTCTTTTAACTGGACAGTTCAGGCCATTAACATTTAATGTGACTATTGATAAGTAGTGAGTTTGCCCTGCCATTTTTCCAAAGATATTTCTAATATATGCTTTGAATTCCCTATGATCTTTTGCTGTGAGTTTTTCTTCCTTTACCTTCTTTCATATTGATGACTGTGTTTCTGTGTTTCTGTGTGTGACACATCTTTAAGCATCTTTTGCAGGGCTAGATGAGTGGTGACAAATTCTTTCAATTTCTGTTTGCTATGAAGGGTCTTTATTTCACATTCCTTCACAAATGAGAGCTTGGAAGTTTTTTCTCTTAGTTTTTTCTCCATTCCCTCCTAGCCTGTAGAGTTTCTGATGGGAAGTTTGCTGTGAGTCTAATTGGAGATCCTCTGAGAGTAATCTGACATTTCTCTCTTGCACATTTTAGAATCTTTTTGTTTCATTGTGCTGAGTTTGATTACAGTGTGTTGTGTTGAGGATCTCTTTTGATCGTGTTTGTTGGATGTTCTGTTTGCTTCCTATGCTTGGAGGTCTCTTTCTTTCTCCAAACCCGGGGAGTTTTCTGCTAGTTTCTCACTAAGTGGTCTCCTAATCCTTTCTCACTCTCCATGCTTTCAGGAACTCCTAGAACCTGAATGTTGGGTTTTTTAATAGTATCCTGTAGATTCCCAACAATATTTTTAGATTTATAATTTCCTTTGGTTTGACTGTATACTTTCCTGCGCTCTGTTTTCTAAGTCTGATATTCTCTCTTCTCCCTCACTGATTCTGCTTTTAAGGCTCTTAACTTTGTTTTTTATTTGTTCTATTGAATTCTTCATTTCACTTTGATTTCTCTTCAATAACTCAATTTCATGTTCTATTAAATTATTCATTTCATTTTGATTCCTCCTTAAGGTTTCATTTTCATGAGAGGTTTCCTGTCATGTCCTGCATGGATTTCAGTAGTTCATGCATTTGTTTCTAATTACGTCAAAATATTTTTATCATAAATGTTTTGAGTTCCATTTCTTGCATTTTTTTCTGTCTCGTGATCTTCATAATCTTGTATTGAAGTGTCATGTTCTTTTGGGAACATCATGTTGTCTTCCTTGTTCTTTCTTGTTTTTTTTCCTCAGTTTTTGCATTTGTTGTTTGGCATTGTGGAGATATTCTTTGGTTTCTTCTTCTTCTTCTTTTTTTTTTTTTTTTTTTTTTTTTTTTTTTTTTTTTGCTGTGGTGGTTTTCTCATTATACTATGATTCTAGATTAAGTGGACTGTCTGTTTCTGGTGAATCTCTAGAGGCTTGTGTGATCAGAGAGCTCAGTTTAGTTCTTTGGGTTAAGGGTGTGCCTAAGGTGACACACCCACGTTTTGTGTGGTAAATCTTCTCTCTCTCTCTCTTTTTTTTCATTCAGAAAGGAAGTAATTCTGCTCTGCTGAGCTCTTCTCCTTCTAGCCTCAGTGCTAGCCCCAGTGGGTATAATATTTGTCTACTCTGTCCCAAGGACCACACAAAGGATCTGTGCAGTCCTCAGTGCAAGCTCAGATTCCCCCTGCAATGTATCTGACTGAGTAGCCAGGGCTGCCCGAGCTTGTGGTGTTTCCCACTGAGACTACTCACATCTCAGGCACACTGTGAGTTCTCCCACACATCCTCAGTGCCTGCTCTATTGGCTCGCATGCCTTTGTAAGGTGAGTAGAAAGAGAATTGTGTCTGTATCGTCCCTTTTATTTTTTCTCTCCTCTAGTTAGGCTGGTGTACTTTCCTCCACGGGGCTTCAAGCCACGTTCCCTCTAGGTTCTTCCTGCCACTTTTCTGCCAGTGTCTCTGACAACTGAGGTTTCCTCTCACCTCTCTTTCCAGCACTAGTGTGGAGGAGAAGACTCTCGGGAGCTTGGGTCCTGAGCCATGAGTGCCCATGCCCTCCACGTAGATCCACCATGCCCCTCTAATTCTGGAAGAGTTTCCTCTGCTGTTTTTTCCCTAACTCTTCTCTGAGACTACATTATCTCCACTTTTATTAAACTATCTTTTCCTGGACTATCAGTGAGCTCTCTCCCTATTCCACCATCTTGGAACCTTCCTGCAATTATACACTTAATATGATCACTTTAACACATAAGATAGCATTAGTACCACCAAGCTTAATGAGATTTGGAGTTCCATGGCAAGTTTTTAGCTTTAACCTTAGGGGTAAGTCCATAGAAATGGGTTCTGTACTGTACATCTCTTCCCTCTCTTATTCCTATTCTTATTTTTTTTTTACTGGGATCTATTTTCACTTTGATTTAAACATCTATGAATAATTCTGTGTTAAATAAAGGTTCAACCAATGGTATTAAGTAGAAAAACAAAATAGTAAAATGTAATAATAATAATAATAAACTGTTCCTCTACAGTCAAGACAAGGGCTATTCAAGTCATTGGTTCTCATGGTGTCAATTTCACTTCTACAGGTTTCCTTTTAGGTGCTCAGATAGTTGTCACAGATCAGGGAGAACATATGGTATTTGCCTCCTTGGTTCTGGCTTATTTCACTAAGTATGATGTTTTCCAAATTCATCCATTTTGTTGCAAATGTCGGAATTTTGCCTTTTTTTTTTTTGCTACTGTGTAGTATTCTAGGGAGTACATATTCCATAATTTCTTTATCCAGTGTTCCTGTTCTGTTGACAGGCATTTAGGTTGATTCCATGTCTTAGCTATTGTGAATTGAGCTGCAATAACCATGGAGGTAAAGATAACTCTTTTATATGCTGATTTCATTTCCCTTACGTAAATTCCAAGGAGTCAGATGGCTGGGTTGTATGGTAGGACTATATTCAGATTTCTGAGGTATCTCTGAACTGTCTTCCATAGTAGCTTTACCAGTTAGCATTCCCACCAGCACTGGATTAGGGAACCCTTTCCCCACATCCTCACCAGCATCTGTTGTTGGTAGATTTCTGTATGAAAGCCATTCTAACCAGGGTGAGGTGAAACCTTATTGTGGTTTTGATTTGCATTTCCCTGATGGCTAGTTACCCTGAACATTTTTTCATGTGTCCCTTGGCCATTGTGATTTCTTCTTTTGAAAAATGACTGTTGAAGTCCCTGGCCCATCTCTTAAGTTGGTTGTTTGTTTTGTGGTTGTAGAGTTTCTTGATCTCTGTAGATTCTTGTTATTAATCCTTTATCATCTGCATAGTATGCAAATAATTTCAGCCATTCTGTTGGTTGCCTCTTCACTTTCCTGACTGATTCTTTTGCTGTACAAAAACTTCTCAATTTGATGTAATCCCATTTGTTATTTTTGGCTTTGACTGCCTGCTCTCCTGGAGTCTTTTCCAAGAACTCTTTGCCTGTGCTAATGTCTCGAAGGGTTTCCCCAATGTTCTCAATTAATTTGATGATGTTGGGTCATAGATTTAGAACTTTATTCCATGTTGAGTGGATTTTTGTGTAAGATGTAATAAAAGGGTCTAACTTCATATGGAAATCCAGTTTTCCCAGCATCATTTGTTGAAGAGACTGTCCTTGCTGCAGAGATTGGTTTTAGCTCCTTGGTCAATTAGCTATTAACTATTGTATTGGAGTCTAAGTCCCCCTTTAAATACCTTAACATTTCTTTTAAATAGCCAGGTGCCCTGCAATTAGGTGCATATACGTTTATAATAGTTACATCTTCATTTTGAATTGATCCCTTAATCATTATATAGTGCCCTTCTTTCTCTCTTTTAACAGTTTTTGTGTTCAAGTCTTTTTTGTCTGATATTAAGATGGCAAAGCTAGCTCTTTTTTTGTTTTCTGTTGGCATGGAATATCTTCTTTCATCCTTTCACTTTCAGTCTGTGTGCATCTTTGTTGGTGAGATGTGTTTCTTGTAGGCAGTAAATAGATGGTTTTGTTTTTTAATCCATTCAGCTGGTCTGTGTCTTTTTATTTGGGAGTTGAGGTAATTTACATTCAAGGTGTTTATTGATAAGTGACTGCTTTGCCCTGCAATTTTCCCAAAATATTCATATTTGTTACTTTGAATTTCCTTTGAGCTTTTACTGAGAGATTTTCTTCCTTTACCTTCTTTCATAGTGATGACCATAGTTCTGTGTTTCTGTGTGCAACACAACCTTAAGCATCTTTTTTAGGGCTAGATGGACGATGACAAATTCTTTCATTATCTGTTTGTTATAGTAGGTTGTTATTTCAGCTTCAGTCACAAACAGAACTTTGCATCATAGGATGCTTTGTCATCTAGGATGACAGTTTTTTCTCTTATGACTTGGACTATATCTCACCATTCTCTCCCAGCCCATAAGGTTTCTGATGAGAAGTCTGCTGTGAGTCTAATTGGATATCCTCTGAAAGTAATCTCGCATTTCTATCTTGCACATTTTCAAATCTTCTCCATATGTTTTACTGTGGTGAATTTGATCACAGTGTGTCATGGTGAAGATCTTTTCTGGTCATGTCTACAAGGAGTATGCTTCCTGTGATTGGATGTCCCTTTCTTTCTCCAAACTAGGGAAGTTTTTTTTTTTTTTTAATTATTATTTCACTCAGAAGGCCTTTTAATTCATTCTTTTTTTTAAATTTATTTGACAGATAGAGTTAGACACCCTCAAATGGCCTCTATGGGGCATATTTGAAGCCAGGAGCCAGGTACTTCCTCTTGGTCTCCCATGCTGGTGCAGGGGCCCAAGCACTTGGGCCATCTTCCACTGCCTTTCTGGGCCACAGCAGAGAGCTGAACTGGAAGAGGAGCAACCAGGAATAGAACTGGCACCCATATGGGATGCTGGCACCACAGGTGGAGGATTAACCAAGTGAGCCACAGCACCGGCCCCAATCCTTTCTTCCATTCCATGCCTTCAGTAACTCCTAGAACCCGTATATTGGGTTGTTAGTATCCTGTGGATTTCTAACAATGTTTTTAGATTTCTACTTTCCTCTTCTTGTCTTTGGTTTGTATAATTTCCTGTGTTGTGTCTTCTAAGTACGATATTCCTTCTTCTGCTTCACTGATTCTGTTGTTAAGGCTTTCAACTATATTTTTCATTTGTTCTATTGAATTCATTTCATTTTTAATTTCTCTTTAAGATCTCAATTTTATGGGAGAAACTTCCTTTGATGTCCTGTATGGATTTCAGTAGTTTGTGCATTTGCTTCTGATTACTTTTTTTTTTTTAAGATTTTTCATTTATTTATTTGACAGAGTTACAGACAGTGAGAGAGAGAGAGACAGAGAGAAATGTCTTCCTTTCCATTGGTTCACTCCCCAAATGGCTGCAATGGCCAGAGCTGCACCGATCCAAAGCCAGGAGCCAGGATCATCTTCCGGGTCTCCCACATGGGTGCAGGGGCCCAAGCACGTGGGCCATCCTCCACTGCCTTCCTGGGCCACAGCAGAGAGCTGGACTGGAAGAGGAGCAACCGGGACTAGATCCTGGCACCCATATGGGATGCTGGCACTGCAGGTGGAGGATTAAACCCGTGCGCCACAGTGCCAGCCCCTGTGATTAATTCTATGTAATATTATGATCAATTTTTTGAATTCTATTTCTTGCATTTCTTCCATCTCATTATCTTCAGAATCTAGTATTAAAGTGTCACGTTCTTCTGGGGACATTATGTTTTCTTCCTTATTCTTGTTTCTTGAATTGTTGCATTTGTTGCTCAGCATTTGTGGAGCTACTCATTGGTTTCTTCTTCTTCTTCTTCTTCTTCTTCTTCTTCTTCTTCTTCTTCTTCTTCTTTTTTTTTTCTGTGGTGGCTTCTATCTTGTACTATGACTCTGTAGATAAGCAGAGTATATGCCTTCAGTGAATCTCTAGAGGCTTATAGTGAGTGTGGCCAGAGAGCTCTGTTCAGTTCTCCAAGGTTAAGGGTGTGCCTAAGTTGACACACCCATGTTTGGCATGGCAAATATTCTTTCTCTCTTTCTTTTTTTTAATCAGAAGGGAAATTCTGCTCAGTTGAGCTCCTCTCCTCAATGGAGACCAGTGCCTGACTACTAGCCCCAGTGGTTATATTTATCCACTCTGTCCGAAGGACCACACAAAGCATCTGTGTAGTCCTCAGTGTAAGTTTAATTTCCCCAGCAATATCCCTCATCAGGTAACCAGGACACACTGAGCATGTGGGGTCTCCCACTGTGACTGCCCAAGTCCCAACCACACTGTGATCCTTAGACATACTGAAAATATTCCTCCTTAGAAGTATATTTTTAAGTGATGCAAAAACATGTACTTTCTTAAGAAATGGTTGATGGATTTCAATGTGTTTTATTTTTATTATTTTCTTTTAGGCCTACATTTTTACGTTCACTCCCCCTACCATGTTTTCTGAAATAAGCATTAAGTCACAGAAATCATATACTCTAATATTGGCTTTTGGAGTTTCAAATAAAGATATTGACGCCTGGTACTACTTTAAAAATTAAAATAAAGTAGAAACATATATCATGCTATAAAATTCTATTTATAAAGCTAGGAAAAAAATAGTAACTTAGCTATTGCTGAGACCTATTGTCATACCTAAGTACATAAAAATGTTTCATAGGTATATGTCTTTTGTAAAAATCTTTCAGTAAGTCATTGTTTTGATACAGAATCAGAAAATAACCTGGAAAATTCTATTTCATTGATTGAATAAAATACTCACCAAAATAATCAAAACTATTATACTTATTAAAAGACTTTATTTTCGTAGAAATATAATCACACCAATGACATCATTAAATAAGCCATACTTGTTCACTTTATTGATAGTATGTTTTTGTGAAATGAGGTATTTTACTGTGTAGTTCATCTTTCTTTGTGTGATAGCAGTATTTAATTGTAGGTAACAATCTTCTTTCTTGTATTATTTTTCTGTACTCCCACTGGAGGCTTTATTTCGTTTTTCTTTGCCACTGATGTAATGTCATCTTTATGACAAATGTCGCCAATATTCCATTATATCTGGGATGCCAAAGCATGAATCTCCTTCATGACTGCTGCCACATGGAGAAGTTTGGTTTCTAAGAATGTGCTGTCCATAGAGCATTTGTTTTAGAAACTTCTTTGTGATCCAGGATAAGGTACCAGCCCTTGTGCATCTTCCCTGTAGTTTACTTCTAAATGTGATAAATGGGGTTGTCTAGCAAAGCTAGCATGTTTTAAACCAGGAAGTTCAGTTTCCAAAGTGAAAAACACAGATTCAGTGTCCATGTTTTTCCCTGATATTAGAAGGAATCCAGATTGTTGCTGTCTTAGCAGAGAAGAAAGGGTCAAAAGGAAGATATGGAAAAAATGATCTGAGATTGTATGTGCTCAGTTGTACTAGTTACCATAAATAAGAATGGTTCCTTTTCCAAAGAACGACTTTGCTTTTCATATTTTTGCCTAAATATAAAAAGATTCACAGAAGTATCTAGAAAGACAAAATAATTACTATGTTTGATTTATAAAAGAGTGAATGTCAATAAGAATAAATGATTCCTGGATCCTCCCTTTAAACTTGTGATTCTCTTTAACAGAGGTGCAGTTGAGTGAAACTGTCAAGTAGATAGACATTGCTAATTTGCTTGGTTTAACAGCTAAATTGTGTCTTCCTAGGGAAATTATCAATTATTCAGTTTACTTATTTCATGAATATCAAAAAGTAAACAATAATTATTTTTATAATGAATAATTAATAATATGGACCTGGAGGAAAACAGGGTTGGCTACATTTTGAAATACTACTAGATTTTTGAGTAACCAGCTGTATCTCCCGAGGTACAGTGCTTCTGAAACTGTGACTTTCACGGTTGCACTGTGCACACTCCATGAGAGCTTGTTAGAGAAGCACATGCTCTGGTCTACCCCAGACCTACTTAACTGGAATCTCTGGGAATGAGATCAAGGAATCAGTGCAGTAAAATGCCATCTATCTGTTTCTTAGCCTTGTTAAATTTGAGAACTGATAAAAGATAGAGAAAAAGTATTTGACAACAGGATTTGATGTCTGCCTGGGCAACTAGTGTAACCCAGGAACCATTTGATGAACAAGGTAGAAGAAAAACCTGTGGGAGTCAGATCAGAAGTGAATATGAAATGACAGCTTGAACTCAAAACGAAATGAAATACAATATGGGCCCAAGGGAAATATTGCTGACTATGCTGATGTTTCTAGTTGCTAATGTATCTTCTATGGACTCTAGTAGGTTAACTAACCTACTAGAAAATCAACAACATATCTTATCTGCATAAATTGCTCAAACCTTTCTAAAATACATTTTATTGAGATTTCTTATTCTTTAATACTATGTTTTTATTAACTTATGATGGGTGAAAGCATACATATTTACTATATTTGTTTTTTATTTATTACATGTTCCTAAAGTCAGTGAGTTCATTTTTCATTTTACAATTGGAGCACATCACTAGATATACAGTTTGTTTAAAAGAACAGCTAGACAAAAAATTTCATAATAGAAGTAATTCTGAAAAATTGTCATGTATTGACAATGAAGCACTACTTAATAATGAACTGAACAGTTTAGCATAACCGTGACTGAATATTATAAGCCCCTTTATTAGATAAAATAACATTTATGAATTTTATTCTTAAAATCTGGGCTCTTCTTTTTAAAGGTTTATGTATTTATTTGAAAGGCAGAGATACAGAGAGAGTGAAGAAGAGAAAGACAGAGAGACAGAGGGACAGAGGGAGAGAGAGAGAGAATTGATCTCCCATCCTCTGAATTACTCCCCAAATGGATGCAATGGCCGAGGCTGGGCCAGGCTGAAACCAGGAGCCAGGCACTTCTTGTGGGTCTCCCACTTGAGTACAGGGACCCAAGCACTTGGACTTCTATTGTTTTCCCAGGTGCATTAGAGGGAAACTGGGTTGGAAGGGAGCAGCCAGGCCTTGAACTGGTGCCTAGATGGGGTGCCAGCACTACAGGCAGAGGATTAACCTTCTATGCCAGGGCTGGCACTGTGGTGCAGTGGGTTAAAGCCCTAGCCTGAAGCACCGGCATTCCATGTGGGTGCCAGTTCTAGTCCTGGCTGCTCCTCTTCCGATCTATCTTCTGTTATGGCCTGGGCAGGCAGTAGAGGATGGCCCAAGTCCTTGGGCCCCTGCACCCACGTGGGAGACCCAGAAGATGATCCTGGCTCCTGGCTTTGGATCGGTGCATCTCTGGCCATTGCAGCCATCTGGGAAGTGAACCAGAAGATAGAAAACCACTCTCTGTAACTCTGTCTTTCAAATAAATAAAATCAATCTTAAAAAAAAAATAGAACAACAACAACAACAACAACAAAACCAATGGTACTAGAACAAATGTAATACTTTATCCATTTTAGTATTTTTTTGTTCTAGTACCATTGGTTGAACTCTGTAATTAACACACAATTATTCTTAGGTGTTTAAATTTTAACTGAAATAAGCCAATCCCAAGGGACAAATACCACTTGTTCTCCTTGATAGGTGACAACTAACTGAGCACCAAAAAGGAAACCTGTTAAAGTGAAATGAACACTATGAGAAACGGTGACTTGATCAGCCCTCACCCTGACTGTTGATGAGCAACTTGATATGTTATCCCTCTTAGTATTTTTTTTTGTTTGTTTGTTCTACTTAATACTTTTGGTTGAATACCGCAATCAATACACAATTCTTCTTAAGTGCTGAAACTTAACTGAAAAGTGATCGCTGTTAAATATAAGAGTGGGAATAAGAGAGGGAAGAGATGTGCAATTCGGGACATGCTCAAGCTGATTTACCTCAAACGGTAGACTTAGAAACATACCAGGGGATTCCAATTCAATCCCACCAAGGTGGCATGTACCAATGCCATCTCACTAGTCCCAGTGATCAATTTCTGTTCACAATTGATCATAATGATAGAACTAAGAACCAAAGGGATCACATAAACAAGACTAGTGTCTGCAAATACTAGCTGATAGAATCAAAAAGGGAGAGAATGATCCAACATGGGAAGTGAGATACACAGCAGACCCATAGAATGGCAGATGTCCTAAACGGCACTCTGGCCTCAGAATCAGCCCTTAAGGTATGCGGATCTGGCTGAAAAGCCCATGAGAGTATTTCAGGCATGGAAAGCCAAGACACTCTGGGGAAAAAAAAAAAAAAAAAAAAAAAAAAAAACCTAAATGAAAGATCTCCACTAGTGAGATCCCAGTGGAAAGAATGGGTCATCAAAGAAGGAGGTACCTTTCTCTGAAGGGAGGAGAGAACTTCCACTTTGACTACGACCTTGTCTAAATATGATCAGAGTCGGTGAACTCAGGGGGCTTCCATAGCCTTGGCAGCTCATGACAAGAGCCTAGGGTGATTACTGAGGCCATAAACAAGAGTGTCAATTCGTTAAGTCAACAACAGGAGTCACTGTGCACTTACTCCTCATGTAGGATCTTTGTCCTTAGTGAGCTGTACATTGAGATTTAATGCTATAACTAGTACTCAAACACTATTTTTCACTTTATGTTTCTGTGTGGGAGCAAACTGTTGAAATCTTTACTTAATGTATGCTAAACATATCTTCTTTATATAAAGAGAATTGAAAATGAATCTTGATGTGAATGGAAGGAGATAGGGAGTGGGAAAGGGGAGAGTTCCGGGTGGGAGGGATGTTATGGGGGGGGGGGAAGCCATTGAAATCCATAAGCTGTACTTTGGAAATTTATATTCATTAAATAAAAGTTTTAAAAAAAAACTTTCTGTGTCACAGAACCAGCCCCAAGTCTGGGCTATTTTTTTTTTTTTTTTTTAACAGGCAGAGTGGACAGTGAGAGAGACAGAGTGAAAGGTCTTCCTTTTGCCGTTGGTTCACCCTCCAATGGCCGCCGCGGCCAGCGCGCTGCGACCTGCGCACCGCGCTGATCCGATGGTAGGAGCCAGGTACTTCCTCCTGGTCTCCCATGGGGTGCAGGGCCCAAGTACTTGGGTCATCCTCCACTGCCTTCCCAGGCCACAGCAGAGAGCTGGCCTGGAAGAGGGGCAACTGGAACAGAATCTGGCGCCCCGACCGGGACTAGAACCCAGTGTGCTGGCGCCGCTAGGTGGAGGATTAGCCTAGTGAGCCGCGGCGCCGGCCATCTGGGCTATTTTTTAAAAAATCAATTTTGAAAAGTAAATATAAAGAAATGATTTATGGGGGGTATGAACATGCAAAAATGCCTTCATTATTATCTTTTGAAAGACACAACATAATAGTTTTAGAATCAGAAAAATACCAATTGATAGCCTGCATTTTTTTCTTTTTTAAATTCTTTTTAAATTTCATTTCAGGTATAAAAGTTTAATGTTTTTCATATATGCAGATTTTAAAGTGAATCAAAGCCCAGATAGAACTAATGAGTTGCACATGTCCAGGTAAAATGAGTAGCTGAGAAACACAACCTAAATTTCCAGGGACCAGTCTGATAGCCATGTAATAGTGTTTCTTTTACTTCCACTTTCCTAGTATTTTTCAAGTTCCTTTCACTTTTGAAATTATGTACAATTGAGTCTATCTGTTCACTTTCATGAAAAGAAGCCCTAATAAGTGAATAAAAGGTAAAACTATTAATAAATCATTTATGTTTCTTGGTTAAGACGAAAATTATAAGTAAAGTAAGAAAACTCCAGTAAAATTCTTGATTTGCTTCTGTACATATCACAAGAGAGAGATCCACTGACTGGTCCTGTTATCACAATTGTCTTTAATCATTCCGCTTCTACCTCTTAGGCCAGCAGCCTAAATACAAGCAATGTAAGATGTGTGTTGCTACAAGAGTGCTTCCAAAATTCATGACTTTGCTTGTCACACTGAATTTCCCTCAACAGATATCAATGTTCCTTATTTAAATTGATACCCGTTTCATGGTTTATTGTATGCATTTTTGGGCAAATATTTACTTTTTTCTAAGAATATTCTCTTGACTGTTTCTATAAAAATGATGATAAGTCTGGTGCTTAAAAGTTGCTCCCTTTATTTTTAAATGATAATTTAAAAAGCACCACTATAATTTTAAGCATTTGTGTCAGCATATTAACTAAAAGGCAGTAATACTCACATCCCACCTTCTTTTTTTAAAAAAAAACTTATTTCATCATATAAATTGTGCTATATAGACTTCTTGCAAAAAAACCTTTTCTTTTTATTTAAGAATGATAATTACGAGGCCATTGGAGTTTATTGAGAAATGCACTTTTATTTAGGGCTGCCATGAAGTAGAAGCAATTTAGATATTAAGGAGAAATATTCTTTTTTATTTTAAATGTAATGAGAAAAGTCTAGTTATTTATTAAGAACATGTTGCGTGGAAATGTCCAATATTGTTGTAATTCGCTTCATTTATTCTAATTCCTTAAGTCACATAGGTCTCAGGTCACATCTGTCTCACACAGAGGTCTCAGCATTGATACAAAAGAAGTTTGAATTTTAATAAGCAGTCTAAAAATGGCAAAGTGCTGAACCGTCAACATTACTCTTGCCCTCAGTATTACAATGATTGGGATTCGACAAGTCATTAGCAGAAGTAGAGAAAATGAGGATCGGGACAATAGGATAAAGTTCCTTTCTTGCCCTAGCTTTTCCCCCAGCTAATAAACAGCACATTTTTGTTCTTGGGTAAGAAACATGGAAATATTTTCGGTCGGTGGTTTTCACCACCTCCAGCGCCACTCTTCAACTTTCTTTTTTTTTTTTTTTTTTTTGACAGGCAGAGTGGATAGTGAGAGACAGAGACAGAGAGAAAGGTCTTCCTTTTACCGTTGGTTCACCCTCCAATAGCCGCCACGGCTGGCGTGCTGCGGCCGGCGCACCACGCTGATCCGATGGCAGGAGCCAGGTACTTCTCCTGGTCTCCCATGGGGTGCAGGGCCCAAGTACTTGGGCCATCCTCCACTGCCTTTCCGGGAGTGGAAGAGGGGCAACTGGAACAGAATCCGGCGCCCCGACCGGGACTAGAACCCAGTGTGCTGGCGCCGCTAGGTGGAGGATTAGCCTGTTGAGCCGCGGCGCCGGCCTCAACTTTCCTTCTTTACACAGACCTACCCATTCTTCCTCCATACTCTAACCTGTTCTCCATTTCTAGTCCAGGAAAGGATAATATCTTTCAGGAATACTGCAGAATCTTCCCAATGTATCTTCTCATGTATACTCTTGTTGCATTCCTATATATGAATCACAAATAACACATCCAGTTAATTCTTGAGTAAAATCTGTCAGTGACATCCCTGTGTAATCAAACTGCAGTCTAGACTTCTGTTAAGATTTCCAAACCTGCATAAATTGTGAGTCCATCTGTACAAAATTTATTTTACACCATTCCAGTTTGCTCACTTTGCTACCCATATTGTTCTTTTTGCCTGCAACAATTCAAATTTGTCCACCTTTGTGTTTTTACTGCAAGTTTTCCCTTAGTTTCTCCCTGATCTTTATCAAGTTCTTTCCTAGAGTCCAGAGCTTAGATGGTTAGCCTCTTGGAAACAAAGCACTCTTGGTTTCCCGAATGCCTAATCAAAGCAGAGACAGAAAAGGAAAGAGCAGATTAAAATAAAACTTGTGAGCTAAGCAAGGTCAACCACAAAGTCAGTGTTGTGGGTGGACTCGGCTTGAATGCTTGGAGATCATATTATGTAAAATGAGTCCCCATAACTTTCATAGACATTTATCTTTCTAAAGAGCAGGGTTAGCGTGTTGCCTAATAAAGGGTAAGATCATCTTTTACCTAATTACCTACTACAGGAAGAGTAAGTAGGCAGAAAAATGAGAGAAGGATGGTGAAAGGAAAGGATTCACATTGTATCTTTTGAGCAGGACATCTAGAACCAAGACGGGGATATTTCAAGTGTGGTTATAGTTAGAGAGGCTTTGATTACTTGTGATGGTCATGGCAAAGAGAATTAGGAACTATAAACAAAGTCCTCTTTGTATTACGATGAGTGCCACTCAACAAATTTGAAGATCAAGAAAGTAATCTTATCACCTGATTGTCTTACCCCAAATGAGCATATCTACCTGAGATATTGTTATGCATTGTGTATGACTAAGTGACAGATTCGTGTTCATCTTGATTCCTGAAAGAATTGATGTGAAATATTATGACAGTGCTATCATTGGGGAAATTGAGGCCCAAAACTATTAAAGCACTGCCAAGATCACCCAGTCATAAAACTTTTATATTTGGATTTATTTGATTGCAAACCCCATAACTGTTTAGTAAGTATTATTTGCTCTATCTACATGTATTTTAATAAATCATTTCCATAGGGATTTTAAAAATAACTTTTTGAAGGATTACCCATTATAGAGGTTTTACTAAAAAGTGATGAATAGAGAAACAAGTTAATCCCTGTGTGTCTAAAGTGTTATGTGGAACAAAGACAAATATGTAATCACTGACCCATTTACTTTCAATCTTTTTTGATTTTCTTATCTTCTCACGCTGTTGTGCTAAGCCTGTGTTAGCCTGAAAATTTCACAATTCTTTCATGCACTATTAAGGGAATCATTTTTGGTGGTTTGATGCTGAGCATGCACGTTTCTTTGCATATCAATATCTGACTGCCTATATTTGTTTATTTTCCCAGGCAATTTTATTTAAATCCCAGTCAATTCTTAACTATGTCTCATGTACGAAGTTGCACCTACATTTGCTCATTTTAACAACTCTTGTGCTGAAAGAGGATAGGGAGGGATAGCACATCTTTTTATCAGTCACAATTTCCCTATTTTCTTGGACACACATCTGAATTTGGATAGCTACCTAGTGCTACATTTATGTACTTACTTACTTTATACCATATAGAAAAACTCAGTATAAAATAAATATAGAATTCATTTTACAAAAAAACCGAATACCTTTGCAAACCACCACCCAGTTCAAGAAAAAGATTGCTTGGTACTTCAAAAGTCATTATTACTCCCACTACATCATTACCCTATCCTTCTACCCACATATCGAAAATCCTGAGTTCCAAAGTTGAGTCCACATTGAACTTACATTAAGAATCATGAATTGTGCCATTATTTGTGTTAGTTACTCAGAATTTTCCATTTAAGAACTTCCAAGATTTAGCATGAAACTCTATTTTATTCATTTTTATCTTCCATAGTACTTTGCCTCATGAATTTGAATTCTTTCTGGCATGTGCATGCTGAAAATGCTACTTAGACCAACATTAAATAAATCTCTATGCACACAGTTCGTTTGGAGATAGACCTTAGAGTGGAATTCTTGTGTCACGTTGTGTGGATATACTGGTGCTTGCATGAATTAATCTTCCATTAACGATGTATGAGTAGATCTTACTACTCCATGTTCTCTCAAATACATATTGTATTTCTTTGTTGTTATTCTCTTTCTTTTTAGGAATATGGAAGATATGTAGTTTTAGCTGACACTTGTCTTACTACATTTGTTTGAGGACTTTTCCCTGTGTTTATTAGCTAGTTGAATATTCTGATTTGTCAAAAACCTCCGTCTTTTGACAATCTTTCTACTCTTGTTCATTGTTTTCTTATTTATCTGAATGAGTTTTTCATAACTTAATTATATGCTGTGACTATGAGCTCCACGTTGGTTACATGTGTTGAAAGAATCTATTAAGATTATTTTTTCTCCATTTTAATGTGTTTTTTAAATTTTCATGTAGTATTATTTAACAATTTTTCCTTTATTTTTGTATTCCAATTAATAATTCCATACCACAAAACCATAAATATATTTTTCTATAATACATTCTAGAAACCCTACATATGTATGCATGTAAATCATTACATATTTGACTCATATCAATAATGTGCTTTGTGTTTATATATTTTATGGGTAATATTCAAATTTCATATTTCCTGTACAGAAAATTCCCTGTGTACCTGTTATTAAAATATTGTCTTTTTCAAAGATATAAAATATTTGTTGGGGAGCTGGCATTGTGGCATAGTGGGTAAAGGCGCTGCCTGCAATGCTATCATCCCCATGGGTGTCTGTTTGAAAACCAGCTGGTCCACTTCCAATCCAACTCCCTGCTAGTGAGAATGGGAAGCAGTGGAAGATGGCCAAAGTCCTTGGGCTCCTGTACCAAGGTGGGAGACCTGAAAGAAGCTCCTGGCTCCTGGCTTTGGCTTGGCTTGGCCTTGGCCATTGATGCCTTTTGGGGAATAAACAGGCCAACAGAATCAATCTCTCTCTCTCTCTCTCTCTCTCTCTCTGTATGTGTATGTGTGTCTTCCTCTATCTGTGTAACTCTTTCAAATAAATAAATGAATCTTTTAAAAAATGAATTCTGATAGCATGATGCTATGATGAATAGTGTCATTTAAAATTTATTTTTCTGTATTTTACATATATAAGTAAAATAAAATTTTGAATATTGATTTTGTGTCCAACAGACCATATTACCCATGTGGTCACCTAAAATCACTGAATAAATAATATTACAAATAACCTAATATTTATTCCCACATAAATGTAATGATTACTCATTCTTATATACTATTTTCTAGTTATTATTTCTAGATTAAATTTCTCTTTTTTTAAAAAAAGATTTATTTACTTATTTGAAAGGCAGAGTTAGAGGGAGGCAGAAGGAGAGAAAGAGAGAGAGAGAGAGAGAGAGAAAGAGAGAGAGAGAGAGAGATCTTCTATCCACTGGTTCACTCCCCAAATTACCACAAAGGCCAGAGCTGTGCTGATTCGAAGCTGGGAGCCAGGAGCTTCTTCCAGGTTTCCCACCCAGGTACAGGGCCCAAGCACTTGGGCCTTCTTCCACTACTTTCCCAGGCCATACAGAGAGCTGGATTGGAAGTGGTGCAGCCAGATCTCAAACAGGCACCAATATGAGATGCTGGCACTACAGGCAGCGGCCTTACCCTCTATGCCACAGCACCAGCCCCATATGTTAATTTCTGTCTTGACTGATAATATTTTCATTTGATTTCAATTCTAAAATTGTTAAGACTTCTTTTATGATTAAATGTAGAGTCAATTTTTATAAACAATTTAAAAATATGAGTTCTGCCCTTAGATGCAGCACTCGCTATTTGCTGAGCTTCTTACTCATACAGTTCTGGTGTCTGTCCTGACTGTTCTGTGTTGTCCATTGTCTACTCTCCATCACTACTTCCTCCTCTAAGGTCTCCTCTGCATCAGAGGAGATACCAGGGGCCACATTTCCCGGGTTCTTAGTAAAAGGCACTTCAGTGAGTTGAGGTTCCTCATGGGTTTCAAACACACTGTCCTGTATGACACTTTACCTGATTAATGTGTTGCTTAGCACTGGGAATTATAAAAGCACATTATTGATATAGTTTGAGGCATGGGATGACACTGGTTTTTTGAGTGGCAGCTGACATAGAGCTTTACAATTCTAGATCATTTCATGCAATCATGAATGGTAATATTTTGTCGTCTTTCCCTACAAACACTGATGTTTGCTTACTTTATTCTTCCTCCTGCAGATTAGCTGTTCAGACTCCCTGGATGATGTGTTTAAGGCACTGTGGAACCTTTCCTCCTGCACAGACCCTGTCCTCTGAAACTGGTTTCCTTAATTCTTTTAGATTCCTACCTTGTAGGTCATGTTTTCCAGAACTGAGAGAGGCTTTGAATGCAAAAGAAATGCCAGATCTCAACTCACGTTCTCAGCTTTCTTCTCATACTTTGGCTTCATATATTTTTGGGAGTTTGTTAATGTTTTAATGCTTTCAAGTCAATTTGTTAGTATATTGTAGTCATTTCTTCCTACTTATTCTCAACAGAGCAGAATCTGGATTTACCTAGTCTGCTATTATTAGGAACTTTGGTCATTTACATTTTCTTTTCAGTATGCTTTCAGTCCATGATATGCTTATCAATGTAAAAAAATGTTTTACAAGGATATAGACCAGGCTATAATTAGTTATTGCTGTAGACACAGTGCCTAGCACAAGGTTTACACTTACTGAACATATATGGAGAGTGATTCATTGTTTCATTTAATTTAAACCCTAGTATGTATGATCTAGCTGAATTACTTAATATTTAATAAGTTAATAATAAAGAGAATATATTTTTCAATATTTTTGATAAACAGAGTATTAGCTTCATCTTCGTGGATTATCTCAATGTTTAAATACTCTAAATGCTGTTAAATTTGTCGCCCGCAGTTGTGGAAAGTTAACCTGTCCTAGATTATGCCCAAGTTCTATAAATTCTGCTAATGAGACTCACAGGCCTGAGAATGTGTCAAGTTACTCAAATCTTATGGCTTAAGAATAAGGTTAAATGATCTCCTTTCTAAGTTTTCATGAAAAATAGATTTCATTTTCTCAAAAATGGTGTTCATATTCTCCCTACTATGCTGCTTTTGAGAAACTGAATACTTCTGATAAATTGAATTCTAAGTCAGAAGTTATTGAAACATTTTAACATTTTATAAGAATGGATTTTATCTTAGCATTGTTATCTTGTAGTAAAAATCTTGCTACATTAAACTGCAAAGAAAATTAAACAGTCAAAATAAATGCACCAGAGAAGAAATGTTTCTAGAAGGAACTTATTATGAGCCAATTATTCCAATATTGAGACACACGACTTGATTTTGTATTAGAAGAGAAACATGGCCATAAATTTCTTCAAGAGTGTTTTATATCTATCAGTGTACGAATAAACTGCAATCTACTACACGTACCCTTACATTTCACAAAATAACATGAAATGTGAGCAAAACTGCTATTTGCTCTAAGTTTAGCAGTCTTGTTAGTATGTCAAGATGTAGACACAAAGCAATCACCCTTTTTGTTTAAATCAACAACAAATTAGTTTTAATTCTGCCATCTTCTTATTCACCTAGTATTATATTTTTTATAATTGAATGTAACACTATTATGAGCTTTACTAATGTTCATTTAAAATATTTTTAATCCTCATTTTGAATCCTTATCTTTCCATTCTCCATTTTTTTTCTTATTCTAACCACCTCTACTATCTTGTTGCTTCTACAACTAAATGTATTCTTAACTTAGGAAACATGGGATTTTTCTGTTTTCTTTGCCCAAAAGGCACATCACTCACATATACCATGACTGCCTCCTCATTTGATCTGGATTCCTGGTAATAGCTTACCTAATTTGAAGTCTTTGCCATTTAGCATATCTGATATTCCTTTTCCCTTACACAGTTTTATTTTTCCTCTGAATGTTGTCACTCTAGCATAAGTATTAGTTTATTCTTATTGACTTTTCACTGAACTGTAAGTTTTACAGGAATGGGGCTTTTGTCTTTTTTTCATGGTAATACCCCAGCACTTTCGTGGTGCTGTATTCAGAGCAAACATCAGATATGAGAGGACTTAAAAATTAATAGAAAATGGAATTAAAAGATTACTTTTATGCAAAAATTTGTTTCTGAAAATCTATGTGGCTTTTTAACAGTACATATTTACCATGAAGTTTTCCAAGACTTTTTATTCGTGTTTGCTGAGTGAGGAACGATAAGGCTCTTTGCTCCAAAGCCAGCCAAATGACCAGTCCTCTCCTTAGAGCTTCCTCATCCTGATTAGAATTTCTTGAAAGTTCTGCTTTGCCAAATACTGTTTCTGTGTATGTCCTTGCCTTCTGAAAACACAGCTTCACCTGTATTCATAGATCACAATCTCTAAACAACATTATACCTAATATTTAGACTCCCTGAGTACCTAATCGGGCCTGGGATTTATGGCCCTTCTCTTGGGACTGTTATCTCCTGTATGCTGCACCTTGTGAGTGAAAATGTAACTTCCTGAAAGCTAGTATTTGCATATGGCTCCTATAATTCCAAGCTATCCGACCTGGGGGAAGGGAACAAAAATTATACTCTTATTTTTTTATAGCAGGGAAAGCAAACAATATATGTTCTACATTTTAAGAAACAAAGCAGACACTGAACTACAAAAGGGAAATATCCTTTACTATGTATTTTTATGGAAAATAAAAAAAGTTCTTTATATGATGGTTTCACCATATTTGAAAACACATAAAATTTGTCTTCAAATTTAGTTGTGAAGTATGATTGGAGAGTCATTGTAATAACATTTACTAAAGTAGTTAGCAAAATTCAAGAATGCAATATATAAATTATGCCCTAAGTAGGATATCTATGGTGTGTGTGTGTGTGTGTTTATGTTTGTGTAATTCCTGGAAAAGGATGGTATAAAAACGGCACAAATATGATAATGATTGATAGTTTTCAATATATAGCATCTAATCCACTTCTGGCAATCTGAAGGTCATAAGGCTGGTCCAGGGTGGTGACGGGTAAAGAAAGGAAAGATTGGATTTTATCTCTGTCATAATTTGAAGAACCTTGAATTCCAGCTTCAAATTTATGTATTAATATTTGGATGTCATAATAAACCTCAAGCAAAGAAATATACAATGCTTCCCAAGATGAAATTGTAATGAGAGTTAAATCATATGAAATGGCACTAAGTGATGACTTCCTCCAAAATGCACGTTGCTTAAAGAAATTATAGATAGGAGAATGACATCATTTAAAAATTCTGAAGCAGAACAAACTGTTATCAAAGCATAAATTCTGCTAATCGGATTTAAAGTACGTATTTTTACAAAATAAGCATCTACAGGTGGGCATAACATATTTCATAAAATTTATTTTCTTAAAATTAAGTTTTTATTGTTTATATATTTTTGGCCTCATGTTAGATCTGTTGTTTACACAGTACTAAGAGCTTTTCATATTTTCCTTTCATTATCCTTACAATATATAAGTAAAATGCAGAGGTGAAATAAATTTACAACTATATATATGGGAAATTGGGGAATCTATTATATCTTCATGAAACACTAATAACAGGAGGACAGTTCCATGAGGACAGGGAAAATGCCTTATTCGCTGGGTAACACTGGACCACCAAAATATGTTCTTTGCAAATATAAATTAGTGAGTTATGTCAGTATTTGTTATGGATTGAATATATCTGTGCACTGAAAATTAGTATGTTGAAGCCCTAACTCCCAGAGTGATGGTATTTGGAAATGGAGCTTTGGGGAATTAATTAGGGTTAGATGAGGTCATAACGATGAGGAATTAGTGCCCTTACAAGAGAAGATGATGGAGAGCTTGTATTTCTCTCCCCTCCAACCCCGTCTCTCTCTCTCTCTCCTCACAACAAACAGGTAAAGTGAGCACAAAATGTGAAAACAATCTGGATTTTCAGCCTCCAGGACTGTGGGAAATAACCTTCTTTCTTTAACCATTCAGTCTATTCTATATATTTTATTTTTAATGGCAACCCAATTTGATTAACACAGCTTTCTAAACTGACTTTGAGCTGTAATATTGTGACATATATTCAACAAAATTGAATCTTAAAATACAAATTAAAGATATTATGTGTGTATATATAGATAGATGGATAGATAGATAGATATTCAACAAAACTGAAATGTTGATTGGAATTTAGAAGTGTTTGTTTCACAGTATCTCCAGATAGCATTTAACTTCCCTCTGAGAATTAACATAGCCTACTATTTGGACTACCCAGAATTTCCACATGTAATATAGGCTATGTTTTATTATAATGCTCAGTGTTTTATGGAAAGACTGAATATACCTGTGGGAAACATTTTATGAAAATATGCTTCCAACCTCAGTGATAGAATTGGAAAACATAATTAAAGTGATTGTTAGATGCTGAAATAGTTTATCACCTTTATGTTGTGTTTTTAAAAGTGTTATTCCTAACGGGGCCATGGTGTTGTTACATTTTGCATAAAAAGCCCTTTCTCATTTTTCTTTGGAATCTAAGTATGCTCCTAATTTCAGATGCATTCATTACACTTAATAAAAACAATTAATGTGTTATGATACTGAGAAGATTGGATGTTATACAGGAGGAATATTGGTGCATAGGGAGTAGAAAGGAATAGTTTTGTCTCATCTATGAAAGTGGAGCACATTACTGTGAAAGTGTGTGTTTATTTTTGAAGAGTCATGGTTTTGTTTAGTCTTCCATAAACTATGTAAATGCTGATTGCCTCTCACCTTGGTACAAACAGAAAGTCCAAAAAGAGCCAATTATATCGGATATTTGAGTATACAGTGGTACTCTATGTCATGTTTTTGATTCTATCTGATCATGAGTTCTGTGACTATAAAATTATAAGAAATTATATAGTATTAATGCATGCACAAATTTTGTTAAATAATTAGAAAAATCTTTTAAAATGAAAGAATCCTTTACAAAAGAAGATAGTCTTTCTAGCAATGATAACAAAGATATTGTTAAACCAGAAAAAGTATAAAACTATTCAATAATGTTGAAAGCAAATATCTCAGGACTCTGAAATTGAACAAAGGCAAAAACATATTTAGAACCATTTATTTATTAAAAGTTCTAAAACATTGATTAGAAACAAATGAGGGCCGGCGCCGCTGCTCACTAGGCTAATCCTCTGCCTTGCGGCACCAGCACACCGGGTTCTAGTCCCGGTTGGGGCGCCGGATTCTGTCCTGGTTGCCCCTCTTCCAGGCCAGCTCTCTGCTGTGGCCTGGGAGTGCAGTGGAGGATTGCCCAAGTCCTTGGGCCCTGCACCCCACGGGAGACCAGGAGAAGTACCTGGCTCCTGCTGTCGGATCAGCGCCGTGCGCCGGCTGTAGCACGCCGGCTGCGGTGGCCATTGGAGGGTGAACCAACGGCAAAGGAAGCCCTTTCTGTCTCTTTCTCTCACTGTCCACTCTGCCTGTCAAAAAAAAAAAAAAACAAAAAAACAAAAAAACAAAAAAACAAACAGAGACTCTTTGGCCTCCGTTCCTGGGGCTGATCCTAATTCCTCCCCTGCTCCCTCCCAGCTGTATCAGCACTGTGATTTCACCTGGGCATGGCTGTCCAGGAAAAAAAAAAAAAAAACAAAAAACTAGCACCTTAATGCCAAGGTGACTTATTTGCAGCAGAAAGTGAAAAGCCACACCCAGTGGCATAGTCCATAAAAGTTGCAAACTAAGACTGAAATGAAGATGTAAATCTGAAATAATGCTGCATTGAGGTTGTGGACTTGCCAGAGGGAAGTGACGGACTAGCCAGCCTTAAAAAGGGAAAGCCTGGAAATGAAGGGGTCCTGAAAGGCATAGGTAAACTCCATATAGATCCCTACCTGAGTAGGGAACAATGAGCATGCGCAGAGGAGGCTGAGCAGAGCCAGAGAGAATTAAGAGCTAAATCGAGATTCAGAATTGTTGAACCCTCACCCCGTTTCCCCATAATTATTAAAGTGGAAGACTTAAGGACACAAGTAATGCCAGCATAGCCATTGCCTAGTCACTGGCTGACCATTAAGAAATACAGACACAGGGAGATCTATCCCTATAATAAGAGCAGTGAAAAATTAGGAGAAAAAATTAAATGTGTGTTTCATTTAAAGTATATTTTAATTTTTAGAATTTTGTGAGAGACAGAGAAAGCTCCCGACTGCTGGTATACTCCTCAAATGCCTGCAAAGAACAAGGCTATGCTGGAGACAGAGACAGGGAGAGAATTTAATCAAGGTCTCCCTCTTGGGAGGCAGGGATCTAACTACTTCAGCCATCATCTGGTGCATTTTAGGGTGCACACTAGCAGGAAGCTGGAACTAGGAGCGGAGCTGGGACTCTTACACATGCATTCTGACATGATACGGGGTCTTCCTAACTAGTGTCTCAATCACTAAGCCAAATTCACCCAACAAAATATGTTCTTTATCTGTTAAAGTTTGATTTTGTTGCTGCAAATAAACAATCTGATTTTTATTTTTTTAGTATTTTTTTAGTTTGAAAATATTTTTTCTTTTATTTAATGATTAAAAATTTCCAAAGTACAGCTTATGGATTACAATGGCTTCCCCCCCCATAACGTCCCTCCCACCCACAACCCTCCCCTTTCCCACTCCCTCTCCCCTTCCATTCACATCAAGATTCATTTTCGATTCTCTTTATATACAGAAGATATGTTTAGCATACATTAAGTAAAGATTTCAACAGTTTGCTCCCACACAGAAACATAAAGTGAAAAATACTGTTTGAGTACTAGTTATAGCATTAAATCTCAATGTATAGCACACTAAGGACAAAGGTCCTACATGAGGAGTAAGTGCACAGTGACTCCTGTTGTTGCCTTAACAAATTGACACTCTTGTTTATGGCATCAGTAATCACACTAGGCTCTTGTCATGAGCTGCCAAGGCTATGGAAGCCCCCTGAGTTCACCGACTCTGATCATATTTAGACAAGGCCATGGTCAAAGTGGAAGTTCTCGCCTCCCTTCAGAGAAAGGTACCTCCTTCTTTGATGACCCGTTCTTTCCACTGGGATCTCACTCGTGGAGATCTTTCATTTAGGGTTTTTTTTTTTTTTTTTGTTTTTTTTTTTTTCCCCAGAGTGTCTTGGCTTTCCACGCCTGAAATACTCTCATGGGCTTTTCAGCTGTATCCGCCTGCCTTAAGGGCTGACTCTGAGGCCAGAGTGCTGTTTAGGACATCTGCCATTCTATGGGTCTGCTGTGTATCTCACTTCCCATGTTGGATCATTCTCTCCCTTTTTGATTCTATCAGCTAGTATTTGCAGACACTAGTCTTGTTTCTGTGATCCCTTTGGTTCTTAGTCCTATCATTATGATCAATTGTGAACAGAAATTGATCACTGGGACTAGTGAGATGGCATTGGTACATGCCACCTTGGTGGGATTGAATTGGAATCCCCTGGTATGTTTCTAACTCTTCCGTTTGAGGTAAGTCAGCTTGAGCATGTCCCGAATTGCACATCTCTTCCCTCTCTTATTCCCACTCTTATATTTAATAGTGATCACTTTTCAGTTAAGTTTCAGCACTTAAGAAGAATTGTGTATTGATTACAGTATTCAACCAAAAGTATTAAGTAGAAAAAACAAAAAAAATACTAAGAGGGATAACATATTAACAATCTGATTTTTAAAAACTAATGGGATTCTGAGGATCTCTAGATGAACTACACAGGTAGTTTTAGAAGTATTAAAAAGTAGTCTTTTATATGATTTTTTATTTGAGTAAAGGGAACATATTTCATAAATACAATTTTAAGAGCTTAATGATACTTCCACCCTACCCTTCCTCACTTCCACCTTCCATCTACCTTCCTTTCTTATTTTTCCTTTAATTTTTACAATGACATACTTTCTTTTTTTTTTGGACAGGCAGAGTGGACAGTGAGAGAGAGACGGAGAGAAAGGTCTTCCTTTGCTGTGGTTCACCCTCCAATGGCCACCACGGCCAGCGTGCTGCGGCCGGCGCACTGCGCTGATCCGATGGCAGGAGCCAGGTACTTATCCTGGTCTCCCATGGGGTGCAGGCCCAAGGGCTTGGGCCATCCTCCACTGCACTCCCGGGCCATAGCAGAGAGCTGGCCTGGAAGAGGAGCAACCGGGACAGAATCCGGCACCCTGACCAGGACTAGAACCCGGTGTGCCGGTGCCACAATGCGGATGATCAGCCTAGTGAGCCGTGGCGCCGGTTATAATGACATACTTTCAATTTACTTTATAATTACAAGCTTAACTCTCCACTAAATAAAGAATTCAACAAATAACAAATAGAAGAACCACTGTTCCCCACAAGTATAGAAAAGTGTTATAAACAATAATAAAATCTCAAACTGTCAATTTTGCTCATATACATTATAATTTTTTGTACTCTGTGTATTAGTTACCACTGCCACAAGGTGATCAACCATTAAAATTGACAAAAAGATATTAATCTTATTAATTTTCTCAATGCTTGACTTAAATACTTCTGAATATGAGATACATGAAAATTAAGATAGTTACCTCATTAGGACCACCATATCTAATTGTGTGAATTGCACACTGCTTTGTATGCTTTAAAAGGTGGTGCTATTCTGTGATCAGCTGGTTAAAATATCCAGGTTATTAGTTTCAAAGCACTACTATTTTCCATAGGTTATCTTACTTTTTCTATGGCTTGGTCATAGATTTAATCTTTTTTAAAAAAGATTTATTTTATTTATTTGAAAGACTTACAGAGAAAGGTAGAGCTAGAGAAAGAGGTCTTCTATCCACTGGTTCACTCCCCAAATGACTGCAATGCCCAGAACTGAGCTGATCTGAAGCCAGGAGCCAGGAGCTTTTTCCAGGTCTCCCACACAGGTACAGGGGCCCAAGGACTTGGGCCATCTTCTACTGCTTTCCCAGGCCACAGCAGAGAGCTGTATTGGAAGTGGCGCAGCCCAGTATCAAACTGGCCCCACCATGGGATGCAGGCACTGCAGGCCTGGACTTTAACCTGTTGCACCACAATGTCTGCCCCAGCACAGATTTAATCTTAATCCAACCATATCCTTTAACCAAGGAAATATAGTTGAGTGTGAAAATAATTTTTCCTTATCAAAATTTTTTCAAATTAAAGTCCTTCTGATGGAAGGATATTCACAACAATGTGGGTACAATATGATTGTCCCATGGGATCAGCATTATCTACATTCTCAAACATGCATAAACATATCCATTATGTTAAGTTTTATTGCATATGCAACCGTATTAATATCAGGAACTTTAAAAGAACCTTTAATTATTTATTTTTATTTTAATTGAAAGACATAGAGACAGAGACAGTGAGAGAGAGACAGTCAGAGAGAGATAGGGATAGACATACTCTATCCTCTGGCTTATTCCCCACATGCCTGCAACAGCCAGAATTGGACCATGTTCAGTTCGAAAGCTAAGACTGCCACCTATGTACTCCACATGGGTTTCAGAGATCCAAATCCTTGAGACATCAACTGCTGCATCCCAGGGTACACATACCAGGGTACACATCTGAAGTGGAGTGATGGGAACAGGAATTGGGTACTCAGATACAGGATACAGGCTTCCGAAGCAGTGACTTGACCATTAGACCAAACTGCCACTACAGAACATGTTTATATTCACCCATTTCAGATGCTAATATAATAAAAAATCCCTTGATGTCTACATGAGACTAAAATGTATCTTTAGGCTTCAATCAAGAAGCTATCAAAGGAAATTCTCTCCTTTGAAAAGCATAAGGCTGGCATTACCTCTCTAATTTGTATCCACACACTTGAAGAAATTTTATAAAAAAAAGGAAAAAAAATAAAATCTCAAGTAACTGGAAACATGGACTGCATTGCACACATTACCATCTGAAATCACCTAAAAACTGACAATCCAATTACAAAGAAATCAACATTGCATTCTCAGGCAAAATGATTTTTCTTCCTAGTATCCTTCATTGACAACAGTCCCTTGTAAGGATCTGTGATATTCCTATTGGGTGGGAGATTTTCTTGAAATGTTGGTCTCTGTCGCAATCTTTTTCACACAGATCTCTATTTCCCAACTTTGAGGGAAGCGTGTGGTAGGCTACATCCAGAACTGGCTCTTCTTTTCTAATAGCCTGAAGAAGGAAGAGTAAAGACTTGGGGCTTCAGACACAAGCACTGTGACTTGATGGGACATAAAAAAACAAGGATTGTTGCCTGAGTCAGGAAAAGAGGGAGAAGGCATTGGGTCTGGAGCATAGTTGACCAGAACTGCTTCATTGCAGTGCTGTAGGGCAGTTATCTACAAATACAGGCACTGAGTCTTCACAGAGAAATGCTTACAAGTTACCTCAGGCTCTAGGCAGAGGGGTTGAAAACTCAACAAACATTTCTTTGCACTGTGGGCATTGTGGTGCAGCGCGATAAGCCCACCACCTGCAAGTCTTGCATCTGGTATCAGAGTCCTGGTTTGAGCCGTGGCTATGCTGATTCTAATCCAATACTCTGTAATGAATCCTGAAAGGGAGCAGTGATGATTCAATTTGGTTGAATTGCCACCCTTGCCACCCTTGTGAAAGACTAGTGTGGATCTGTTCAGCTGAGGTGGGCCTGTAGGGGGTGAGCCACTCTCTGCCTTTCAAATAGATGAAAAATAAACACATACCAGATAAACATTTTAAAAGTTAATATGAGCACAGAATTTCACCAAAGTGACAGAGCACCACCAGACCTGTTGAGAACATATGTGTGGGACGTTTGGTTACCTGTGTAGATAGAAAACTAAAGGCCAGAACCACTGCAGCCATTGGTTGATAATGACTAGGATCTTGGAACAGAGACAAAAGAGGAGAGGCTGTAACAACCCCTGAGCTGAAAAGCAATGTCTGTCCAAGAGAATGGAGGCTCAATGTAAAAAACTTAATAAGGTCAATTATTTAAAAAATATTAAATGATATTTCTATTACAAAGGAGCTTTAGACTGAAATTTATAGCTCTTGCATGTGTTAAGTTCCACTGTAATCATTGAGTATATTAAACTATTTTATTACATTAGAAAGGATGCCACAAATTTCATGTAAACATCTAGTAATAAACATCAGATTCAGTATGTATTTATTCTATTTTATACTTATGATACTGGAGCTGATAAATTATTTGCAGTTTAAAAGTAATAGCATGCTGGGCTGGCGCTGTAGCTCACTAGGCTAATCCTCCGCCTGCGGCGCCGGCACCCCGGGATCTAGTCCCGGTTGGGGCACCAGATTCTGTCCCGGTTGCTCCTCTTCCAGTCCAGCTCTCTGTTGTGGCCCGGGAAGGCAGTAGAGGATGGCCCAGCAATTGGGCTCTGCACCCCCATGGGAAACCAGGAGGAAGCGCCTGGCTCCTGGCTTCAGATCGGCGCAGCGCGCTGGCAGCAACACGCTGGCTGTAGTGGCCACTTGGGGGGTGAACCAACTGAAAAAGAAAGACTTTTCTCTCTGTCTCTCTCTCTCACTGTCTAACTCTGTCTGTCAAAAAAAAAAAGTAAATAAACAAAAAAAAGTAATAGCACGCTTAAAAATGTTTACTTATTTTCACCTACTTGAAAGGCAGAGTGAACCAGAGAGAGAGAAACAGAGACTGACAGAGATCTTCCATCTACTGGATCACTCCACAGATGCCTGCAACAGTGAGGTCTGTGCCAGGAACTCCCTCCAGGTCTCCCAAGTGGATGGCAGGCACCTATACACTTGGGCCATCATCTACTGTCTTCTAGGTACATGAGCAGGAAGATGGAATGTAAGTAGAGTAGCCACGACTTGAACTGACACTCTCACATGGGATGTGAATGTCCTAATAGGCAGCTTATCCCACTGGGCCAGAACACTCATCTGTAATTGCATTTTTAAAGTCCCAAAACAAAGGAGATGAAGTGCTGCATCTTAAACTTTATCATCAAGATATTTCAAAGAAAAAGCAAAATGTGCTAAAATATAGAAAGTCTTTCCCTAGAGAAGCCCATTCGGTAAAATAAATTTTAAAAAGAAAATCGAATCTCTTTATAGTCTTCATACTGTGAATATTTGGACAGATGGAGGAAAAATTAGCATGAAAAAACTGGATATTTCTTGGATAAAATATGCTTTAAATTGAATATAAATTCATAAGCCTCTAAAAATCTGTAGATGAACCCACTTCATTACTCTCATCAAATAATTAGAAATTGTACAGTGTTCTCTAGAAGAGAACTAATGAAGAAAAGGAAGACACTCAAGTATAATAGTTACAATTCATACAAATTATTTTGTAAGAGCAAAATTTTGCACTAAGTCACCCAAGCTAACTTCCCATATGGCATTTTACTATGTTATACAGATGTCCTCTAGTAGCAAGACTAAAATTTAGAAGCCATCCTGCCACTACTATAAAAGTAGTACCCTTCTATACCTCTCACAGAGACTATTTTGATAGCCTTCTGATTGTTTGCCTCTGATCTCTTCTATAAAAGAAAGGGACCTTCCCCTACTGCCAGAGAATCTTATGAAGATAATCACAGCTCTGATGATGGCTTTGTCCTGCATGGGAACACCCTATTGCTATAAAATAAAGGACCCATTTCCTAACTTGACATTCAAGGATTACTAATTTAATCTATGTAAGGATGATTTACTATAAAGTACTATAAAATGTAATTCAAGTTTGATTAACTTTAGTAATCCTAGAGTGATACATAAGAAGAAACTCTTAAAAATTAAAGTATCACAATTAAAATTATACTGCATAGATATCAAAAGCCTGTGCCCCTTAATAAAACACATAAAAATTAATCCTAACCTTACAGAAGATAGCTGAGTGCTGGTAAAGAAATTCTCTGAAAATTAGAAACCCTTTATTTATAGCATTTGCCAATCTCTGAGGTGCAAATAACTTCACCATTGCCATTTAAAAGCTACCAACAGCTTAAAAATCATCTCTCAGAATTTAACAACTGATTCTTACACAAGCAGCTCACTTATTCTTACTCAAGCATATCACCAATCTAGTGACAAATCATAGAACCAGATTGGCCAAATATCTTATTCTTCCTAATGGTTTTCTTGCTTGTTAAGCTGGCCTGTTAATTCCTATACCATAGTGTGGTTCTGGTTTAAATGATATATTACCTTACAATGAACTTTTTCCATATTTATCTCAAAATCACTTATTAATCATATTTTTATATTACATCATGAAAAGCATATTGAAATTATTAAGTATTAAGGATACAGAAACTAATGATACATGACTGTATACTTTAAAAAGTTGGCAGAGTGAAATTTTAAATTGTTATATAAATATGGATTGTTATATGTGAGGAATCTTATAAAATTTATGAAACGTGCATTATGGAAAATTCATGGATTTCAAAATGTTTTTACCAAAATAAACTGATCTTTTAATTCCAGTTTTCTAAAAACCAGCTGATGTACTTCATATTTAAATATATAATCCTGGGGGGGGGGGCGCTGTGCTATGGCACAGTGGGTTAAAGCCCTGGCCTGAAGCACCGGTATCCCATATGGGCGCTGGTTCTAGTCCCAGTTGCTCCTCTTCCAATCCAGCTCTCTGCTATGGCCCAAGAAAGCAGTAGAAGATGGCCCAAGTCCTTGGGCCCCTGGACCCACGTGGGAGAACAGGAAGAGGCTCCTGGCTCCTGGCTTTGGATCGGCTCAGCTCTGGCCGTTGCAGCCATCTGGGGAGTGAACCAGCGGATGGAAGACCTCTCTGTCTCTACCTCTTTCTGCAACTCTTTCAAGTAAATAAAATAAAATAAATCTTTTTTTTTTTTTTAAAGACATAATCCTGGAATGGCTTCAGGTTTACATTTTAGTTTTGATTTAACTTTGAATAGCTTGCTCTTTGCCCTTTACCTTTAAGAATTTTCTCTAGCTGCACACTTTTCAATAACAAACTTATATCTACAAGAGTAAAAGTGCGTTTTAATGTGTTTTCAAACATTTCCAGCTTTTTTTTAGTTAAGGCTTTTTCTAGCTGTATATGTTCCTGACCAAGAACTGCCACCATTGGGTGCAATTAATAGTCAACTTTATTGAGCTGATGAACTTTCTCACAGGCACAGAGCTTATCATGTTGGTGTCTTTAGCCTTCATTTGCATTATGGGTTCAGTACAAATTGATGTTGACTATGATAAGATAAGGGATACTACTCGTAATTTAAAAACAGATGTTTTGCTTAGTACAAGTTTCAGACAATGGCTATGTCATTAATCTTGGACTTTTTTCCCCAAATTGTGCACATAATTACATCAATCATGTTTACTAGATTGATGATTCCTATGGAGAATGTCAGAGACTATTGATTCAAAGCATTTTTGATAGTGGAACTGTGATAACATTTTTCTGAATTATTTATAAGGTTTCAGTCTATCATTATCATTGATAAAACACATTATTAAGCTTTTTCCAGATGGATAATTATTCTTTGTTAGCATAGTACAGAATTTTTAAAAAAAATTATAAACATTGCCTAAATTAATTTTTATGTGAATAGTCAGTAGTAGATTTTAAATTTTGAAGTATATCATATTTTCCATGCCATATGAAGAGTAATATATACAAATTAGAAAAAAAAACTAAAACTCTCATTTATTTGTCAACAAATAATTTTGGGAACTTTCTTTGTGTCAGGGCCTATTCAAGGAACTGGGGATGCAAGAGAGAAGCAGAATTATTGTTATTCTTTCTACCTCCAATGCAAATTGATTACTTTCATACATTGTTTATGTACGGCAATATATACAAGTATCTTGTTTTATAGAAAGAAATGCAGATGTTTTTTCTCCCTCAATATTATGTCTTTGTAATTTATCCATGTTGAAATATGAATTATGAGGGTGGGCATTTGGAATAGTGATTAAGATGGGACTTGGTACCTACATCCCATATCAGATTGCCCAGTTTGAGTTCTGGCTCATCCATTTCCAATCAAATTTTCTGCTACTGTACAAAATTGGATGCAGCCAATGATGTCCATAGTGCTTGGATCATTTCCACTCACAGAGGAGACCTATATATTATTCCCATATGTTGATTTGGGCCTGGCCCAGTCTGGCTGTTGTGGGCATTTACACAGTGAACCAGTGGATGGAAGATTGTTCTATCTCATCCTTTCAAATAAGATGAAAATTAGAAAATAATTATTTGTTAAAAATTAATACAAATTCCCACTCTTATGTTTAACAGGGATCACATTTCAGTTAATTTTCAACACTTAAGAATAACTGTGTATTAATTACAGAATTAAACCAGTCATATTAAGTAGAACAGACAAAAAAACTACTAAGAGGGATAATGTATTAAGTTGTTCATTAACAGTCAGGGCTATGCTGATCAAGTCACCGTTTCCCATAGTGTCCATTTCACTTCAACAGGTTTCCTTTTTGGTGTTCAGTCAGTTGTCACCGATCAGGGAGAACATATGGTATTTGTCCCTTTGGGACTGGCTTATTTCACTCAGCATGATGTGTTCCAGATTCCTCCATTTTGTTGCAAATGACTGGATTTCGTTGTTTCTTACTGCGGTATAGTATTCTAAAGAGTACATATCCCATAATTTCTTTATCCAGTCTACCGTTGATGGGCATTTAGGTTGGTTCCAGGTCTTAGCTATTGTGAATTGAGCTGCAATAAACATTAGGGTGCAGACCTCTTTTTTGTTTGCCAATTTAAATTCCTTTGGGAAAATTCCAAGGAGTGGGATGGCTGGGTCGAACGGTAGGGTTATCTTCAGTTTTCTGAGGAATCTCCAGACTGACTTCCATAGTGGCTTGAACAGTTTGCATTCAATGTGATCCCTGTTAAACATAAGAGTGGGAATAAGAGAGGGAAGAGATGTATAATTTGGGACATGCTCAAGCTGACTTGCCCCAAATGGTAGAGTTAGAAACATACCAGTTCAATCCCATCAAGGTGGCATGTACCAATGCCATCTCACTATTCCAAGTGATCAATTTCAGTTCACAATTGATCATAATGAAAGGACTAAGAGTCAAAGGGAGCACATAAACAAGCCTAGTACCTGCTAACACTAACTGATAGAATAAATAAAGGGGAGAGTGATCCAACATGGGAAGTGAGATACTCAGCAGACTCATAGAATGGCGGATGTCCTAAATAGCACTCTGGCCTCAGAATCAGCCCTAAAGGCATTCGGATCTGGCTGAAAAGCCCATGAGAGTATTTCAGGCATGGAAAGCCAAGACACTCTGGCAAAAGATCTCTGTGAGTGAGATCCCAGTGGAAAGAACAGGTCATCAAAGAAGGAGGTACCTTTCTCTGAAGGGAGGAGAGAACCTCCACTTTGACTATGACCTTGTCTAAACAAGATAAGAGTCGGAGAACTCAGAGGGCTTCCATAGCCTTGCAAACTCATGACTGGAGCATAGGGAGATTACTGATGCCATAGACAGGAGTGTCATTTTGTAAGGCCAACAACAGGAGTCACTGTGCACTTACTCCTCATGTAGGATCTCTGTCCTTAATGTGCTGTGCATTGAGATTTAATGCTATAACGAGTACTCAAACAATATATTTCACTTTGTGTTTCTATGGGGGTGCAAACTGTTGAAATCTTTACTTAATGCATACTAAACTGATCCTCTGTAAAAAAAAAAAAAAAAAAAAGAAATTATCAACTCCCAACTTGACTCTCACTGGGATTAAACATGACAATAGGTCTGATCTGATTTCATCATCATTTAAAAAAAATCATCTATTATTTTTCACTTTATGTTTCTGTGTGGGAGCAAACTGTTGAAATCCTTACTTAAGGTATACTAAGCTGATCTTCTGTATATAAAGAGAATTGAGGCGGAGCCAAGATGGCGGAATAGTGAGGGCGCGCACCAATAGTCTGGGAAAATTTAGTTTAATAAAAGGGGAGTTACAGTAGCCGCAGAAAAAAGAACCAGGAAAAAATTGCACGGGAATCGTGAATCGGAGGACCTACTGGGAGAACAAGGTCGCCCACCTCGCGGAAGCCAAGTCGCGGGACCGAGCCGCAGAAGCCCCAGTGCTCCAAGGGGAGTGCATGCCACACAGACAACAGCGGGGAGACTTGGGACGCTCAGGGCTCCGAGTCCACACATTGGCGCTGGAAGGGGAGGTGAGTTCAATAACCCGAGACATTGGTGGGGAAACGGGGGTCAGAATCTAGAGGGGGGCCAGAAAGTGCAGCAAACTCACTACCGGAAAGAAGGAAAAAAAGCTTCGGGGTTTCTCTTCCCCCTAACCTTGCAAAGGTTACAAGGCTGCGAGGCTAGAAGAATTCCCAAGAGACAAAGAGCAGGCCTGCTCTCTGGATTTACATATCAATGGGGGAGAGCTAAGGAACTGAGTCACTACAATTCAGTAGCCTAGGCAACCCAGTGGGAGTCCAGAGGAGCCAAAGACTGGAAGCTAAATACCATCAATTCTGCACAGCCCTGCCCTGCGGTGTTACTTACCCCCTGAATAAATAAAATAAATAAATAAATAAAAAGAGAGAGATTTACCACGCATAACCTGAGGGTGTCACCTTTGCACACCCTTAACCTGGAAGAACCAGGCAGAGCTCTCAGGCCGCACCCATCTCAAGCCTCCAAGGCTCCTCCAACAGCAGGCAGTCCACTTAACAGGAACACAGTATAAAAAAAAAAAAAAAAAGAAAAAAAAAAAAAACGCACAGTGACGCAAGAAGAATTAACTATGCCGAGTAACAAACACAGAAATAGAGGGAGCAAGATCAACAATGACACTATGATGCCTCCAAATAAGCAAAACACCCCAAGCCAAGAGTATGAAGATGATGAGATAGAAGAAATGCAAGATACGGATTTCAAAAAATTTATGATAAGAACATTTAGAAGTTTTCAAAAGCAAATCCTTGAACTACAGAAATCCTTAATGGACAAGATTGAAAATCTCTCTCGTGAAAACGAAATTTTAAGGAAGAGTCAAAATGAAACTCAGAAACTAGTAGAACAGGAAAGTGTTATAGTGAAGAGAAATCAAAATGAAATGAAGAGCTCAATAGATCAAATGACAAACACATTAGAAAGCCTTAAAAACAGAATGGGTGAAGCAGAAGAGAGAATATCGGACTTAGAAGATAGAGCACAGGAAAACATACAGTCAAACCAAAGAAAAGAAGAGGAAATTAGAAACCTAAAAAATATTGTTGGGAATCTACAGGATACTATTAAAAAAACCAACATTCGAGTTCTAGGAGTTCCTGAAGGCATGGAGAGAGAGAAAGGATTGGAAGGCCTTTTTAGTGAGATACTAGCAGAGAACTTTCCAGGTTTGGAGAAGGACAGAGATATCCTAGTACAGGAAGCTCATAGAACCCCCAATAAACATGACCAAAAGAGATCCTCACCACGACACGTGGTAATTAAACTTACCACAGTGAAACATAAAGAAAAGATCCTAAAATGTGCAAGAGAGAAACGTCAGATTACTCTCAGAGGATCTCCAATCAGACTCACAGCAGACTTCTCATCAGAAACCCTACAAGCTAGGAGGGAATGGCGAGACATAGCACAGGTGCTAAGAGAGAAAAATTGCCAGCCCAGAATATTATATCCTGCCAAGCTCTCATTTGTGAATGAAGGTGAAATAAAGACCTTTCATAGCAAACAGAAATTGAAAGACTTTGTGGCCACTCGTCCGGCCCTGCAAAAGACACTTAAAGATGTGCTACACTCAGAAACACAGAAACACGGCCATCAATATGAAAGAAGGGAAAGGAAGAACACCTACCAGTAAAAGAGCATGGGAAGCTCAAAGCATATACTAGAAAATATTTCCGGGAAAATGGCAGGGCAAAGTCACTACGTATCAATAGTCACGTTGAACATTAATGGTCTGAATTCTTCAGTTAAAAGACACCGTTTAGCTGACTGGCTCACAGAACACAACCCAACTATTTGTTGCCTACAAGAAACACATCTCTCTAACAAAGAGGCATGCAGACTGAAAGTGAAAGGTTGGAAAAAGATATTCCATGCCAACAGAAACCAAAAAAAAGCAGGTGTAGCCATATTAATATCAGACAAAATAAACTTTAATACAAAAACTGTTAAGAGAGACAAAGAAGGACACTATATAATGATTAAGGGTTCAATTCAACAGGAAGATGTAACTATTATAAATGTATATGCACCTAATTACAGGGCACCGGTCTATTTAAAAGATATGTTAAGGGACTTAAAGGGAGATTTAGATTCCAATACAATAGTACTGGGGGACTTCAATACTCCACTCTCAGAAATAGACAGATCATCCGGACAGAAGATCAACAAGGAAACAGCAGATTTAATTGACACTATTGCCCAAATGGATCTAACAGATATCTACAGAACTTTCAACCCTACATCTACAGACTTCACATTCTTCTCAGCAGCGCATGGAACCTTCTCTAGGATTGACCACATACTAGGCCATAAAGCAAGTCTCAGCAAATTTAAAAGAATTAGAATCATACCATGCAGCTTCTCAGACCACAGCGGGATGAAGCTGGAAATTAGCAACTCAGGAAACCCCAGAAAGTATGCAAACACATGGAAACTGAACAACATGCTCCTGAATGAACACTGGGTCATTCAAGAAATCAAAAGAGAAATCAAAAACTTTCTGGAAGTAAATGAAGACAACAACACAACATATCAAAACTTATGGGATACAGCAAAAGCAGTATTGAGAGGCAAATTTATAGCAATAGGTGCCTATACCAAGAAATTGGAAAGGTACCAAATAAATGAGCTTTCAGCGCACCTCAAGGACCTAGAAAAACTGCAGCAAACCAAACCCAAATCTAGTAGGAGAAGAGAAATAATTAAAACCAGAGAAGAAATTAACAGGATTGAATCCAAAAAAACATTACAAAAAATCAGCCAAGCGAGAAGCTGGTTTTTTGAAAAAATAAACAAAATTGACACCCCATTGGCCAAACTAACTAAAAAAAGAAGAGAAAAGACCCAAATCAATAAAATCAGAGATGAAAAAGGAAACGTAACAGACACCACAGAAATAAAAAGAATCATCAGAAATTACTACAAGGACCTGTATGCCAGCAAACAGGAAAACCTATCAGAAATGGATAGATTCCTGGACACATGCAACCTACCAAAATTGAACCATGAAGACATCGAAAACCTAAATAGACCCATAACTGAAACAGAAATTGAAACAGTAATAAAGGCCCTCCCAACAAAGAAAAGCCCAGGACCAGATGGATTCACTGCTGAATACTACCAGACATTTAAAGAAGAACTAATCCCATTTCTTCTCAAACTATTCAGAACAACTGAAAAAGAGGGAATCCTCCCAAATTCTTTCTATGAAGCCAGCATCACCTAAATCCCTAAGCCAGAGAAAGATGCAGCACTGAAAGAAAATTACAGACCAATATCCCTGATGAACATAGATGCAAAAATCCTCAATAAAATTCTGGCCAATAGAATACAACAACACATCAGGAAAATCATCCACCCAGACCAAGTGGGATTCATCCCTGGTATGCAGGGATGGTTCAACATTCGCAAATCAATCAATGTGATTCACCACATTAACAGACTGCAGAAGAAAAACCATATGATTATCTCAATTGATGCAGAGAAAGCATTTGATAAAATTCAACACCCTTTCATGATGAAAACTCTAAGCAAATTGGGTATAGAAGGAACATTCCTCAATATAATCAAAGCAATTTATAAAAAACCCACAGCCAGCATCCTATTGAATGGGGAAAAGTTGGAAGCATTTCCACTGAAATCTGGCACCAGGCAGGGATGCCCACTCTCACCACTGCTATTTAACATAGTTCTGGAAGTTTTAGCCAGAGCCATCAGACAAGAAAAAGAAATCAAAGGAATACAAATCAAGAAGGAAGAAGTCAAACTATCCCTCTTTGCAGACGATATGATTCTGTACTTAGAGGATCCAAAGAACTCTACTAAGAGACTATTGGAACTCATAGAGGAGTTTGGCAAAGTGGCAGGATATAAAATCAATGCACAAAAATCAACAGCCTTTGTATACACAAGCAATGCCATGACTGAGAAAGAGCTGCTAAGATCAATCCCATTCACAATAGCTACAAAAACAATCAAATACCTTGGAATAAACTTAACCAAGGACGTTAAAGATCTCTACGATGAAAATTACAAAACCTTAAAGAAAGAAATAGAAGAGGATACCAAAAAATGGAAAAATCTTCCATGCTCATGGATTGGAAGAATCAACATCATCAAAATGTCCATTCTCCCAAAAGCAATTTATAGATTCAATGCAATCCCAATCAAGATACCAAAGACATTCTTCGCAGATCTAGAAAAAATGATGCTGAAATTCATATGGAGGCACAAGAGACCTCGAATAGCTAAAGCAATCTTGTACAACAAAAACAAAGTCGGAGGCATCACAATACCAGACTTCAGGACATACTACAGGGCAGTTGTAATCAAAACAGCATGGTACTGGTACAGAAACAGATGGATAGACCAATGGAACAGAATTGAAACACCAGAAATCAACCCAAACATCTACAGCCAACTTATATTTGATCAAGGATCTAAAACTAATTCCTGGAGCAAGGACAGTCTATTCAATAAATGGTGCTGGGAAAACTGGATTTCCACATGCAGAAGCATGAAGCAAGACCCCTACCTTACACCTTACACAAAAATCCACTCAACGTGGATTAAAGACCTAAATCTACGTCCTGACACCATGAAGTTATTAGAGAACATTGGAGAAACCCTTCAAGATATTGGCACAGGCAAAGAATTTCTTGAAAAGACCCGGGAGGCACAGACAGTCAAAGCCAAAATCAACTATTGGGATTGCATCAAATTGAGAAGTTTCTGTACTGCAAAAGAAACAGTCAGGAGAGTGAAGAGACAACCGACAGAATGGGAAAAAATATTTGCAAACTATGCAACAGATAAAGGGTTAATAACCAGAATCTACAAAGAGATCAAGAAACTCCACAAAAACAAAACCAACAACCCACTTAAGAGATGGGCCAAGGACTTCAATAGACATTTTTCAAAAGAGGAAATCCAAATGGCCAACAGGCACATGAAAAAATGTTCAAGGTCACTAGCAATCAGGGAAATGCAAATCAAAAGCACAATGAGGTTTCACCTCACCCCGGTTAGAATGGCTCACATTCAGAAATCTACCAAAAACAGATGCTGGCGAGGATGTGGGGAAAAAGGGACACTAACCCACTGTTGGTGGGAATGCAAACTGGTCAAGCCACTATGGAAATCAGTCTGGAGATTCCTCAGAAACCTGAATATAACCCTACCATTTGACCCAGCCATCCCACTCCTTGGAATTTACCCAAAGGAGTTTAAATTGATAAACAAAAAAGCGGTCTGCACCCTAATGTTTATTGCAGCACAATTCACAATAGCCAAGACCTGGAACCAACCTAAATGCCCATCAATGGTAGACTGGATAAAGAAATTATGGGATATGTATTCTTTAGAGTACTATACCGCAGTAAGAAACAACGAAATCCAGTCATTTGCAACAAAATGGAGGAATCTGGAACACATCATGCTGAGTGAAGTAAGCCAGTCCCAAAGGGACAAATACCATATGTTCTCCCTGATCGGTGACAACTGACTGAACACCAAAAAGGAAACCTCCTGAAGTGAAATGGACACTATGAGAAATGGTGACTTGATCAGCATAGCCCTGACTGCTAATGGACAACTTAATACATTATCCCTCATAGTATTTTTTTTTTGTCTGTTCTACTTAATATGACTGGTTTAATTCTGTAATTATCACACAGTTATTCTTAAGTGTTGAAAATTAACTGAAATGTGATCCCTGTTAAACATAAGAGTGGGAATAAGAGAGGGAAGAGATGTATAATTTGGGGCATGCTCGGGCTGACTTGCCCCAATTGGTAGAGTTGGAAACATACCAGGGGATTCCAATTCAATCCCATCAAGGTGGCATGTGCCAATGCCATCTCACTACTCCAAGTGATCAATTTCAGTTCACAATTGATCATAATGAAAGGACTAAGAGTCAAAGGGATCACATAAACAAGTCTAGTATCTGCTAACACCAACCGATAGAATAAATAAAGGGGAGAGTGATCCAACATGGGAAGTGAGATACTCAGCAGACTCATAGAATGGCGGATGTCCTAAATAGCACTCTGGCCTCAGAATCAGCCCTAAAGGCATTCGGATCTGGCTGAAAAGCCCATGAGAGTATTTCAGGCATGGAAAGCCAAGACACTCTGGCAAAAAGATCTCTGTGAGTGAGATCCCAGTGGAAAGAACAGGTCTTCAAAGAGGGAGGTGCCTTTCTCTGAAGGGAGGAGAGAACCTCCACTTTGACTATGACCGTGTCTAAACAAGATAAGAGTCGGAGAACTCAAGGGGCTTCCATAGCCTTGGAAACTCATAACTGGTGCATAGGGAGATTACTGATGCCATAAACAGGAGTGTCAATTGGTAAAGTCAACAACAGGAGTCACTGTGCACTTACTCCTCATGTAGGATCTCTGTCCTTAACGTGCTGTACACTGAGGCTTAATGCTATAACGAGTACTCAAACAGTATATTTCACTTTGTGTTTCTATGGGGGTGCAAACGACTGAAATCTTTACTTAATGTACACTAAACTGATCTTCTGTTAAAAAAAAAAAAAAAAAAAAAAAGAAATTATCAATTCCCAACTTGACTCTCACTGGGATTAAACATGACAATAGGTCTGATCTGATTTCATCATCATTTAAAAAAAATCATCTATTATTTTTCACTTTATGTTTCTGTGTGGGAGCAAACTGTTGAAATACTTACTTAAGGTATACTAAGCTGATCTTCTGTATATTAAGATAATCGAAAATGAATCTTGATGTGAATGGAAGGGGAGAGGGAGTGGGAAAGGGGAGGGTTGTGGGTGGGAGGGACGGTATGGGGGGGAAGCCATTGTAATCCATAAGTCGTACTTTGGAAATTTATATTCATTAAATAAAAGATAAAAAAAAATAAAGAGAATTGAAAATGAATCCTCATGTGAATGGAAGGGGAGAGGGAATGGGAAAGGGGAGGGTTGTGGGTGGGAGGGACGGTATGGGGGGGAAGCCATTGTAATCCATAAGTCGTACTTTGGAAATTTATATTCATTAAATAAAAGTTAAAAAAAATAATACAAATTATAATTAATCCTGTTTTATAGGTAAAAGAATATTTGCTTTTATATCTTTAATTTAGATATTAATTTTTATATAAATGAAGGAGTTTTTACCACTATTCATGCAATGTCCCAATGAATACTATGTCCTTTATCATCTTGTTAATATGTTCATAAAAAGTTAGGATTGTAATTCTAGGAGGAAGCATGTAAGTGAGAGGTTATGAACATCTTTACCTTTCCTGGGTATTGTAAAATTCTCTCCCGAAACTGTATTGCTGATGCCCACTTCTACTGGGAGTGTCCTGTGCTTTATGTCGCTCCACCTCCTCCCCATCTTGCAGAAGTATTAGTCTTCTCTTTTTCCTTTTCCTTTTTAAGCTTTCCTTTCATGGTATTTCCTTGTCTCCCTCCTTCCTTTCTTCCTCCCTCCTTCCCTCATTCTGTCACTTCTTTCATTATCTGAGAGTCTTGAAATTGTGTAAAATTGATTATTTACATTCATATTTTCAAGGCTGAGCAAATTTTCTTATGTTTATTGTACATTCTTATCTTCCCAGTACACTGTCAACTTTGATTAACTTTTCTTGTAGATTTATTCTGTTTGAGTTTTGTAGGATACTTTAATAAATACAGATAATACTGAGACATTTATGTTATAAATAGTTGTAAATACTTGCCACAAACACATGTTTATTTGCCCAGTGAGTATTGTAAACATTATGAGTATTTTCCAGGGTGGCTGTTGTGGTGCAGAGGAATAAGCCACTGTTTGGGAGGCCTGCAGATCACTTTTTTAAATTTTAAATTGAAACTACTATATATTTCTAATCCAGCATCCTTCTAATGCCCCTGGGATGCAGTGGATTTTGTTCCAAATACTTAGGTTCCTTCTACTCACATTGGAGTCCTGGTTGGAGTCCCTTGCTCCTGGTTTCTACATAGCTTAGCCTTGGCTATTACAGATATTTAGGAAGTGAACCAGCAGATGGAAAAATTTCTCTTTCTCTCTCCACCTTCCTCCCTCTCTCTTTCTCTCTCAATGAATAAATAAATAGTATATAAATAAATAAATTTTTTAAAGAGTATGTTTCCACATAAAAGAAATATAGTAATGTATCTATGAACAAATTCTTCTTTCCTTTTTTTTTTCTGATATATACTAATATCTAGGTTGATACAGGATGATAGTAAAAGATACCTTTTTTACCATGCATTTTATAAAATATCAAAGAGGGAGTAAGAAAAGTCAAATATTTTTCCTGAAGGAAGATAACTACTGAATATGAGAATCAGTTTAACTTAGGTTTCCTAGCCTCAGAGTGCATTTGCTTGTGAGTTTGGGCACTTGTCACTGAAATTCTCATGAGAAAATTTTGAAAAATACCAATAAATAAGCAAATACTAGCACAGGTTAAATCATTTTCCTATTGTTTGAAATCATTTTTATTATCATACTACCTTAGATAATGTTGAAGATTTAGATGAAAAGAGGGGTCTGATAAAGAGGGGGCTTCCTTGAGAAAGGATTTAATCAGTCATGGAAGATTTATATTCATTATTGCTCCCAACACTTTAATTATTTCATTCTCTCTCTTCTCTTTTATGCTTTTTACTAACTCTGTAGTTTTCCCATCTCCCCCCCCCCTTTGCTTTTCATTTTGAGTAATTTGTTTGGAGCCAACACCTATTTCATTAATTTTCTGTAACTATGTGTAATATAATTTCATTTCCTCTAAATGAATAATTTTGATTCTTAAATTTTGGCTCTAGTTTATTTGGTTTTCTGTTGTTTCCAAAATTCTCAAACTTCTTTATTATTGTATTTTAAAAAACGTTGGTGTCTTTTGAAAACCCAAATGTTTGAAGTACTTTTAAATCTTTTTTCATTATTTGTGATTAAGTCCATATTATTTTACTCACAAGCTTTTATCTCTAAGTATGTCAGTTGTTTGTGGCTCCTTATTGGAAGTAGGAAAACTATTTGTGAAAACACAAATGTACTTTGCTCCAGAGAGGATTTTGTTTGATTCTTCCAGAAGCTTATGGTCCTAACTATACAACATCATTCTAATTTTAGAACTTGAGATTAGTAAAGACTAAGGCATCAGTTCTTGTACTGGCAGGCATCAATGTGAATATTTTTAGAATCTTAATTCAAAATGAATGATTTTCAATACTGGACCTCCTTAAACAGGCTACTACTGAGGTCAATTATTTAACCAGAAGATCTGCAACTCATCACTCAGTCAACTGAACTACAGTCATAAAACTTCCCAGGACTAAAAACTTTCAAATCTCACAAGTTCTTCTCCTTTGACTTCCACTCTGTTTCCTATACCATCACATTCTTCCGTGTCTTAATGCTTTGGGTTTGTCCAGATCTTCTAATTATTCTGAGAAAGCTGTCTGAACTACTTGATATTCATTATAAGGAGCCAAACCAGAATTAGTCTTTAAAAATCTACATGACTTTTCAATTTCTTTTTAATAATATGCTTTCTTGCATATTTGTAAATATAATGAAGAAAGTACACATACTCATAAGTGCTGATGCAATTGATAAATCATATATATATTTATATATACATACTCATACATGTGTAAATTTATGGTACCCAGTTGCTAATTTTCAGGTGAAAATATACAGGTGTTATTCAGGTGAAAATTAACAGGAGGTATATACAGGATTACCTTGATCAAGATCGACATACTGTTATTACATTCAGGTCTAAAAAGAGTTGCACTTCTTAAAGTTATAAAGCATGCATTTATTTTTTTGAGATGGTAATGTGAACTTATTTATTTATTTTTATTATTTTTATAGAAAGCTTTTATTTAATAAATATAAATTTCATAAGTACAACTTTTGGATTATAGCGGTTCTTCCCCCCATACCTGCTCTCCCACCCCCAAACCGTCCCACCAGCTACTCCCTCTCCTATCCAAGTGTTCATTAAGATTCATTTTTAATTATCTTTATATACAGAAGATCAACTCTATACTAAGTAAAGATTTCAACTAAGTAAATTTTGCACCCACACAGACACACAAAGTATAAAGTACTGTTTGAAGACTAGTTTTACTGTTAATTCTCATAGTACAACACATTAAGGACAGAGGTCCTACATGGAGAGCAAGTGCACAGTGACTCCTGTTGTTGATTTAACAATTGACATTCATTTTTTTTTTTTTGAAGATTTATTTTATTTATTTGAAAGAGTTACAGAGAGAGGTAGAGACAGAAAGAGAGGTCTTCCATCTGTTGGTTCACTCTCAGATGGCCGCAACGAATGAATCTGCTCCCATCCAAAGCCATGAGCCAGGAGCTTCTTCCAGGTCTCCCGTGTGGGTGCAGGGGCCCAAGGACTTGGGCCATCTTCCACTGCTTTCCCAGACCATAGCAGAGAGCTGGATCGGAAGAGGAGCAGCCGGGACTAGAACCGACCCCCATATGGGATGCTGGTGCTTCAGGCTGGGGCTCTAAAGTGCTATGCCACAGCGCTGGCCCCAACACTCTTATTTATGATATCAGTGATCACCCGAGGCTCTTGTCACGAGCTGCCAAAGCTATGGAAGTCTCTTAAGTCCACAAACTCCAATATTATTTAGACAAGACCATAATCAAAGTGGAAGTTCTCTCCTCCTTTCAGAGAAAGGTACCTCCTTCTCTGATGGTCCTTTCTTTCTCCACTGGGATCTCACTCACAGAGATCTTTCATGTAGGTCATTTTTTTGCCACAGTGTCTTGGCTTTCCATACCTGAAATGCTCTCATGGGTAAAGCATGTATTTATTAATTATTTACATGTCAATATTAAGTTTCAGAACATTATTTATGCAATGGATGATAATGCATTTGCTTTTATAAAAGAATTGTGTATATTGCTTATTCGTCATAACAGAAAAACTTTTATCAGACCTGATCAATAAATGAATCAAAAAGTGAATTTAAAGCAGAGGGTGAGATTTGCAATGTTACTCTTTAAATTACTCAAAGTTGAGGCCAGTGTTGTGGCACAGTGGGTTAAAGCTCTGGCCTGAAGCGTATCCCATATGGACACTGGTCCAGTCCCGGCTGCTCCTCTTCTGATCCAGCTCTCTGCTATGGACTGGGATAGCAATAGAGGATGACCCAGGCCCTTGGGCCCCTGCACCCACATAGGAGACCCAGAAGAAGCTCCTGGCTCCTGGCTTCAGATTAGCTCAGCTCCAGCCATTGCGGCCAATTTGGGAGTTAACCAGAGGATGGAAAACCTCTCTCTCTGTCTCTACCTCTCTCTGTAACTCTGTCTTTCAAATAAAAAAAAAAAAATTACTGAAAGGTAAGGCATCATTCTATTAACTTAAAATAATATAAAATTTTAAATATTTTACTTCATTTCGGTATATATCAGGACCTCAAAATAATTGTTCTGTTTTTATAATAACAAAAGCCATCTTAGAAATGAAAATTAAATCAATTATTTTATCAAAGATCTAAATCTATCTTAGTAAATATTTTAATAAAAGGCTAAATTAGCTTTACCAAAACATCAGGTTATTTGTTAACTGTGTTTAGGTTTTGTGATCATTTATTCTGTGTCTGATTTATCAGTCATAAATTATTTATAAAACTTTTATAGAGTTTTAATCCCTTTTGCTAAGATTATCTTTGCTGTGGTCCGCTCATTAGTTTTGATGAGAAAATTTATAATTTAGCATTCAGATTAGAGTCTTCATTCTGGAACAAATGTATTGGTTAGAAAATCACAAATCTGTATTTGAGTTTCAGTAGACTTAAAATCATTAAAATAATCAAACTTCAGGCAGTTAGTGTACATCTCTAAGTCACTTAATCAGAATACCATGAAATTGCATTTCTGCTATTTTGAAGTGTAAGAGTACTTTAGATGTTATGTAAACAATATAAAAAGTGAAGTCTAATTAACTCAATTCTGACATTAGCTTACTCAGTATTTTGAGATATTGCTTATTCTAATGAAAAAGAACCTTGGGTTATATTGAAGCATTCTGCTATCATAATCACAAATACAATTTCCAGGGTTGTGCCATTTATAGCCAATCAATTATTTTTGTGTTGTAATTATGCTATGAAATATGACCAATATCTGAATACAGTGGTCAGAGATGTTTTTAGCTTATATATCATCAGAGATTTTCAGACTGGATTGAGGCCTTATAAATTAGGCAATCACTTTTTTTTTTTCCAACAGAGAAATACGAGAATGCAGCAGAAGACTCCTTAGATGCTGTTCAATGTCTACACTCTTTCATTAACAAAGCACCTGTTTTATTTGGATACCCATATAACTTATAAAATATTCATATACTCAAAATTCATATACTCAAAAATGCTTTTTGTTAGGGGCATATCAATTACAACTAATGATAAATGGGCAGATATCCATTAGATAAAGCTTCCTGGAGTGTTTCTTCATAAAGAGATAGATTCAAAAATAATTCACCATTTGTCTGTGCCCCTTATCTTATTCTTGTTTAATGGACATATGTGATTGGAGACTGGCATTCATGGCGCAGTAGGTTAATCCTTTGCCTGCAGTGCCAGCAACCCATATGGGTGCCAGTGCTAGTCCTGGTTCTCCTGTTTCAGTCTAGCTCTCATCTGTCGCCTGGGAAAGCAGTGGAAAATGGCCCAAGTCATTGGGCCCCTGCACCCGCATGGGAAACTGGAAAGAAGCTCCTGGCTCCTGGCTTCAGATCCACGCAGCCCCAACCATTGTGGCCAACTGGGGGGTGAACCAATGGACGTAAGAACTTTCTCTGCCTCTTCCTCTCACTGTCTGTAACTCTACCTCTCAAATAAATAAATAAATAAATCTTAAAAAAAAAAGACATATGTGATCTTAGGCATAGGAGTAGCTGACTCACAAGCAGAAGGATTAAATACACATGCTAAGGATACCTGGATCATAATGATATCTAATCACTCCTTAAGCAATTCTGTTCTACATTGTTTGTGAGCATCTTCCCCCCTCCCAAGGAAATATAACCACTGGAACTAGTTTTCTTGTTTGTGTAACCAAACTTACTTTTAACTGCTATAATCGCAATTTAATATAAGTTAACAGAACTTGAACTCAGTCTTAAGTTTAACAAAATATTTTCAACATTTATGATTCAGTAGTCACACATTTACATCTCATTGATGGTAAAAATGAAAAGAATTAAAGCAGAACTCTGTAAAACAATATAAAGCTATAAATATGAAATCATAACTATTTTGAAGACAAAATAGTTTTAAAAAAGGTATTTGTCAAAATTGTTTAAATTTTTACTATTATGAGTAAATAATTGTTTTCAGCAAGCAATTTCTCTTGTTATTTCCAACTTCTCTCTAACTTTCTGCTTCTTAACGTATCAACAATTTTGTTTTTCAATTCTGTTACTTATTTTTCTTACAAACTTTGAAATGTATGCTATTCTTATTTACTGCCCACAGATACCCACACATATATTCACAATTTAAAATCTATTCTTTCCTGATTTCATAAAATTTACTATTTGATCACTTCAGAGATGTACATCATTTTTCCATCACCATCATTGATTTATTTAACATTACTCTTTTTCATCTACCCTATAATCCAACCAAGGTGGACTCCTTTCCAATCTGTTTGTAGATTGGGATTTTCTACCTGTTTATTGAGGCCTACTCAATTCCTCTCCATAAACGACTGAATCCTTCACCCACCTATATTCAAATGGCATACATATAACAAAGATAGGATACAAATGATGTTCCCTCAAAAAGCATTTATTCATTTTTAACTGTCTGGATTATAACACATTCCTTTAATGCATCTTGCTCAGTTTTTCTTACTCTGTTATTTCAGTTTATTTTTCCAGCTTATTTTACATTTTTATGAAATTAGCATTGTCCAACCTGTTTAAGGACCACTTGGAAATCCATAGTGCATTAATTTTCTTAAACAAATATTCTCTAAACTTATTAGTATTTTATAAAGGATATATTAGCATTAGCAATCAAGGGTTCTTAGCTAACACTGAAGGATATCTTTTTTAAAGATTTATTTATTTATTTGAAAAGCATTTACAGAGAGGCAGAGAACCTACGCCATCTTCTACTGCTTTCCCAGGCCATAGCAGAGAGCTGGATCGGAAGTGGAGCAGCTGGGACTCTAATTGGCACTACTACACTAAAGTGCTAGCCCCTGAAGAATATCTTAAATAGAGCTTGGACTATGAAAAAATCTTTTCTCTGACACAGCTGTTTCCACTCTTTATGTTTTAAATTAAGTTGCTGTGTGTTTCAGGAGTATGTGAAAAGAACTAAGAGGCTTTCTTGGAATCAAGTCGCTTGTCCCAACTGTCTGTGAATAATCAGACTCCATTGGACAGAATTCTTTTCCTTTGGCTGGATAAACAGTGACACAGATGATGAATATAGGATTAGCAGCATAATGGGAGGCTTTACGTCTTCCTGGGGTGCTGTTTTGCTTTTATCTTTGACCATCTAGTTCTGAATTTTCCATTGAGGAAAATGTCTTTAGAGATGGAGGAGGAAGGTCTTATGAATTGGCACCTCTCTCTGTGCCTCACAATATTTTGTGTTTACTATTGCATTTCTGTGTTGTTCATTTATTTACCATTAATGTGTATCATTGAATCCCAGCCATACGTTTTCACATTTCTCTAATTGAATTATTAAAGTTTGTCCCATAATCACAATAAGACAAAAAGAAAGATTTTCAGCACACTAAGCGAAAGATGATCCATGATGCTGTGGTCAGACTTCTAGTTTAACTAGATAACTGTCAGAAGTTTCTATTTCTCTGATTATCACATCACTTTGGACTATTTTCAGCTGCAGCTCCAAATGGATTCTAAAACAAATTCAACTTTCTATTCCTACTTGTACCATAAAATGTTTCTTTAAAGATTATAAAGATGAGACATTCATTTGATTGCATGTTTAGAACATTATCCTGTTGATTGGAAATGCAATTGATGTCAAATAAATTGCAGATTTCTGGAAGAAAATAGTAAAATTTTCAGTTAGGAGAATTAAGAACAAGAAATTCGTGAATCAAAAAGCAATGTCACTCAAGCACCAAAGTTTTATCTGTCTCAAATAAAATACTTTTGAGAGTTGTTATTTTACTTTTACACTCTTGCAAACACAACTATAATTTTAGTCAAAAAGAAAAGCATAACAAAACAACAATATATACTATCAATTCTGAAATCTTAGAAAGATAAATAAGATAATTTTATTAATAGCAGGATATAATAATGATTACATAAATTCTCACCAATAAGTAAAGGGATTTAGAAAAACCAGAAACCAAATATATAAAATACTTAGATTCATATTTTGATTTGAATACACATTAAAGTTTCATATTTTATAATAAATAAATGCTGTTTTTGGTTAGTTTTCTCAAAAATTATATTCAACACAATGTTTCCTCTCTACTCAAAATCTGAATTAAATTAATGCTGAATCTTAGAATAGAGAATGACTTTTATTTATCTAGATTTAATATACTTGAAGAGAGAATGTGTGACTTGCTCATGTATGTCTATCAAGGCTTTTATAAATCCTGGTGCATGAAATAGAAAACAATAGCTTTTTTAGTGAATATGTTTGTAGGACAGTATAGCTATTTTATTGGTAAAATGTGATTGGTTTATCCCAATATTATTTTCATTTACTCTTTATCATTTTGGCTGTATAATTTCCTTGATGAGTTTATCTTCTTATTTTTTGACTCTCTTGTCAGGTATTTTCATTCTTAAGAAGTCATTTATATTGTTTTATATAGTCCATTTTACCTAGAGGTACCACAATTTTACATTTATGGGGTGTTCATTCCTTTTTATTACCAAAATCCACTTGGGAAACTTTTTCTTCTGCCTCCTTCAGTATTTCCCTTGGTGCAAATAAGTTACCTATAACTTCTCTTTTTTCCTGAATTTTAATTCACCTTCAATTTTAAGCATGTTTTAGGTGTTTATCAGATTATAAATGAGCACATATATTTTGAAGTTTTTTATGATTTATTTGTTTATTTGAGAGGCAGAATTACAGACAGAGAGAGGGGGAGAGACAGAGAGACAGGTCTTCCATCTTCTGGTTCACTCCCCAAATGGCTGCAACAACCCGAACTGGGCTTGTCCAAAGCTAAGAGCCAAGAGCTTCTTGCAGGTCTCCCACGTGGGTGCACTTGGACTATCTTCCACTGCTTTCCCATCCACATTACCATTACATTATCATGGATCTGAAGTAGAGCAGCTGGGAGTCAAACCTGTGCCCCCATGGGATGCTGGCACCACAGGCTGAAGCTTAACCTACTGCACCACAGTGCTGGCCCCTGAAGTTTTTTGATATATCACTGATTATTTACTGGTTTTTTTTAATGACTTCTCTTTAAAAATCAAATGCCATTATTATTATTGCTGGTCATTTGAGGATAATGCATCTTTTTTAAATTCTTTTAATGTTTTTCTCTTTGACTATCATTGACTTTACTATAGTGTCTTAAATTTGACTTTATATATTTATATTTCTGCTTTCAGCAACTTTCCGTGTTTTTAAAATGAATTTTAGGATTCAAGTCCTTTATTGGATAGAACTTACCACCTCTGTCGCTCCCCTTCTTCGTGGAGGAGCGACACAGGACCCTGCGCTGTTCTTTTGTCTGCTCGGCCCTCCCCGGGTTTGCTGCTGGTTCTTCCCGGGTTGGCTACTGTCCCTTCCACCTCCGTAGAAGGGCGGTTCCCCTGCCACATTCCCCACTTCCGCGGGGGAGCAGCACAACGCCGGCCAGCTCTCTCGGGGGCTGCACAGGTGTTCCTTCGGATGTTCCCCTTAGATGTTCCTTGTGCATGCCGTCTCTCTCCTCCTTTATAGTCCTCTTCCACCAATCCCAACTCTGCTACCCACACGCCGAGTACGCTGCTCTCCTCCAATCAGGAGCAGGTCCCACAGTTTATTGGTTGAACTGGAGGCAGCTGTGTAGAAGCTGTTTCCCTTCTCAGCGCCATATTGTGGGAAAGCAGATGCATAGAATAAGTCTTAATTCCAGTAACTTAGTCTAGTCCGAGTTGCTCCCAGTTGCTCCCCACACACCTCCACTTTTTTTCCTCCTTTCTCCTTCTAGTACTTCAATTGGGAGTCTACAACTCATTTTGTCCCATGTATATTTACATTATTCCTTAGGTTTTTCAATTGTGTTTACTTCAGATTTCAGTCTGCTTAATTACTCTAACTTCTCTTTCCACCCACTTATCTTGTATTCACCTGATGGGTCACCACTGAAGACCAGGAGTATTTTCCAGAGTGATTTCTCCTAGTCTGGAATGAATAGCATGTTTACTCTCTCTCTTTTCAGCTTTGTGACCCTGTTCCTTTGTTTATTTAGCCTCTTAGCTTTTGCTTCCAGCTTCCTTGCCTAGCCTTTCACAACCTACATATTGGAAGTTGAGAACAACGCACATAACATCAGTCCTGTATCCCTATCACTCCCTTTGCTCCATAATTTTGTTCTTTCAATTCCAAGTTTTTGTGACATCTTTCAATTCTAGTTTTGTTTCGTTGTTATTGTTTCCTTTGTTCTAAGATAATCAAAAAGCTTTGAGCCTCTACTCTCTTGTTGGTCTAAGGTTATTTTTTGGTAAATGCCTCAAAAAGGGTAGTGGCAACAAAGTTGGAATCATTTCCTCTCTTTGGAATTTTGGACCATGAATGCCTGAATGCCTGATTTGTTTTACAATATCTTCTCATTGAAGTTTTCATTTAAAATCCAGCTATTATGTACCCTTGTTGAGAGATATTTTCTGATATAAGCTGTTCTACCATAACCAAGAAATGAAATCACTTGGACTTCGTTTTTAATCTAATTTCTTTTTTAAAGAATGAGTGAAGATAACCAACAATGAAGCCTAATTTAAGAGAGATATCTTCAACATTATGGTGTACAAAATTAACTTTAAAAGTCTTCTAAAAAATGAAAGCTTCATTGACACGTGCAATTTTTTAATTAACACGAAGAGTCATGTTTTCTGCATAGGTAAAATCCTTATAATGCATAAGAGGAAAAGATACACAACAAAAGAGAAATCGATAGGTTGCTTTTTATATTTCTAAATCTATTTAATAGTTCAATAGTTTCAGTGACCTCAGTTTATTACTAAGCTAATTACCATTTTGATGTGATCATATAAGATATTTTTTAAATGCCATCAAACATAGACACTTGCTTGCAATCTTACCTTTATTATATAATGGACTTTTTTTTCCCCACAGTATTTGACTGGATTTTTCTATTTCAGGGTCATCCTCCACCATGACAAACTTAAACTTGCTTTAGCTAATAGGTAAACATTGTAGCATAATTGTTCACTTTAAATGAAGACAAGAAAGTTTCTGCCTTTATATTTTAACCTTTTGTTTATATTTTGCTCCTGGCTTTCATACTTCCAGGGCAATATAATCTTTATTTTCTTTTTTTCTCAAGAGAGTTATATTATGGGAAAGTGGAGAAGGTTTAAGTACCCAGTCACATTTTGTGATTTTTATCCTAGCAAACTCCTTTTTGAAGGTTTAATAGGAATGCCAGTTTAAGGGCTATTATGAGGCTCATTTCATTTTGCTATGCCTGAATGCTGGATTATATTAGCAAATGGAAATTGCTGAATATACATATAAATCTATGTGTATATATATGTATGTTATATACATATTCATTAATGAATGAAAATAGAAATTATAGTCCCTACCACCCATTGCTTGATTTTTGTGACCCATGTTAAATGTTTTTTTTTTTTTAATGAAAATAGTACTTATTTGATGGTATAGTATCTATTTTATACGTTTGTCAGCAGGGAAATTTTAATTGAAGGTTAAACTAAAACTAAATATTCAATTTAGATATTAGATTCATAAGCTTTAATATTAAAAATGTGCCAAAGAAGCATCGGAATTACGAGTCTTGGAAAGCTAAGAATCAGTTGTAAAATCAATTGCATGAGTAGACCTTTAAAAAAGAAAAAGAGGATGTGGATAATTAATAAAATTTTAAAAGTATGTTTTGAAGCATATTTATTTGTAATATACAAAAATTAGATTCTCTGGCCAGCGCCACGGCTCACTTGGGTAATCCTCCACTTGCGGCTCCGGCACCCCAGGTTCTAGTCCCAGCTGGGGTGCCGGATTCTGTCCCGGTTGCTCCTCTTCCAGGCCAGCTCTCTGCTGAGGCCCGAGAGTGCAGTGGAGGATGGCCCAAGTGCTTGGGCCCTGCACCCACATGGGAGACCAGGAGGAAGCACCTGGCTCCTGGCTTCGGATCGGTGCAGCGCACCAGCCGTAGCAGCCATTTGGGGGGTGAACCAATGGAAGGAAGAACTTTCTCTCTGTCTTTCTCTCTCTGTCTAACTCTGCCTGTCAAAAAAATAAAATGAAAATAAATAAATAAATAAATAAACTTAGATTCTCTAAGACTGTAAAATGACTTTCAAAATTCTTTACTTTGGCACAATGTTTTTTATTTTTTATAAGATTTATTTTATTTGAAATGCAGAGTTACAGAGAGAGAAGAGAAATGGAAAGAGAGATCTTCCATCTGCTGGTTTACTCCCCAAAAAGCTGCAATTACCTGGACTTGGCCAGACCCAAGCCAGGAGCTAGGAGCTTCTTCCAGTCTCTTACCTGGGTTGCAAGGGTCCGAGCACTTGGGTCGTTTGCTGCTGCTTTCCTGGGCCCATTACTAGGTAGCTGGATTGAAATGGAACAGCCAAGACAAGAAATGGTATCCGTATGTGTTGCCAACATTGCAGGTGGCAATTTTACCCAATATGCCACAGTGCAGGGCCTAGCACAATGTTCTTCATTGTTCTATTCAGGAATGAAAAAAAAAAAAAAAGAAAAGAAAAGAAAAAGAAAAGAAAGTCCTCCTGAATATCCCGGGGGAAAAAGCATTTCAATCAAAGATACCTTGGATACAATTTTGAAAAGTTGACCTTCGAGCCGGCGCCACGGCTCACTAGGCTAATCCTTCGCCTTGTGGCGCCGGCACACCGGGTTCTAGTCCCGGTCGGGGCGCCGGTTCTGTCCCGGTGCCCCTCTTCCAGGCCAGCTCTCTGCTGTGTCCAGGGAGTGCAGTGGAGGATGGCCCAAGTCCTTGGGCCCTGCACCCCATGGGAGACCAGCAGAAGTACCTGGCTCCTGCCGTCGGATCAGTGCCGTGCGCCGGCCGCGGCGGCCACTGGAGGGTGAACCAACAGCAAAGGAAGACCTTTCTCTCTGTCTCTCTCTCTCACTGTCCACTCTGCCTGTCAAAAATTAAAAAAAAAAAAAAAAAGAAAAGTTGACCTTCAAGAAATAAGTCTTTGTATTTAGAATGTTAACAGTCCTCAGCGCAACATGAACAAAGAATAACATCAGTGACACTTTCTAGTTGAACCAATTGTTTCACCTACATTATTTCATCTTATTTGTATGAAATTGTGTGCTATATTAAAATATCCATGTAACATGTCAACTTTATCTCCTAACGTTACATGAATAGGAGAAAGCATAAGCTAGACTTGAATCCATGCCACGTGACTTGATATTCAGCTTATTTTGTACTTTACCACAATTAACTTGAGCTAATGGAGAAGAATATTAAATACCCAGTTTTGGAAATTATCAGTGAGCACATTCCTTTAATTTTATGTACAAACATATAAAATTGTCATGGATAATTTTCTTCTTTTTAGCTCCATGTGATCTTTTTCATTTCTTTGTATTTTATCCCATAAAACTGATTCAATTCCCCAGTAGAGGGCAGAGCAGGGGTTACCAACTTAACAGGCTCACCTAGAGAATCAATGTTTCCAAGCATGCATTCTCTTCTCACTTGTTTTTCTGCATAAATCTGTTTAAATGGAAATGAACCTATGTACATTGCAGTGAGACATACTGCCTGCCTATTCAGATATGCCACAACAGATTTATCTGACTTACTGATTCTGTAGGAATAATTCTTGGAGATGTTTTTAATGCCTTAGTTCTAGACATTGCATTAAATAGCATCTATCACTTGATTAGTTGCTTTCTAAAAATGAATAAATGTAACAACAGATTTTGAATTTCCATTTATTACCTTCCAGTTCCTCCCGTTGCTTTACTTGTGCTATTCCCAGTGTGTGACACATCCAACTGCTGTTCATGTTGTGTCTTCTGTGAAGCACCTCTCCCACTCATCTCTGACATGATTTTAGCCAGCATTTTAGATAATACTTATCACCTAATGTGATAGTTATCATGAAATGTGATACATTTTCAAGCACAACTGCCTTGGGATCATAAATAATTGCCCTTAAGCAGTTATGTCACCCTGGTAGTTATGGATATATTGGCTCTCACTTCCAAATTCAAAATTGTGACTTGTTCAATAAAAATTAATCTGTGCCCTTTTAATATTTTGCTTTATGAGATGTCATGCTGTTTAGCTTTATCTGTAGAATGCCCTGCAGAGACATTGCAGGAATAAAGGGTGTCCCTTCTTTGCAGGGTTCTGCAGTACATACAGTTTCTATAGCACTGGAATCCTGTAGTTCTTTCCAGGTTCTCTAGTTCCTGACGCCTGCAATGCATATTTGCAAGGAGCTCTCATCAGCCAGGAACTCCCATCATGCATCCTTCTCTTGAGTGCTTTGGTAGCATACTGTTTCCAAAGAGATACTTCCTGTGAATACCTGGCAAGTTCCATAAGGTGGATATCTTGAGAAAGTTTCACCTGTGCTGTTCACAGTGATTTCTCAATCGATCACTTAACCATGGTTTTGCCCTTTCCTATGGCCTCTATCTCAGTCCTGTGAATTTGTTTCTTTGAATGCTCTGTTTCAGCCATAGAGGCAGAAGCTGTTCCTTACGTCTGCTATTCCAGTATTCTGAAGTATTTCTTTAATTTTTTCAAGACTGTCTCTTTATTCCAATTCCTTGTCATAGGTAATATTTGCCCATATTAAACTTCCCTGGTTCAAATTACTGTGTGATTTCTCCATGTTGACTGAACTCAGACTGATGCGACCCTTTAGTCATCAATAATCTAAGAACACGTCCTGATTTAAAGGAATGAACTCAACTCACATCACAGTGTAAATGATTCATCTCCAAGTTCTCCTTATAGTCCATTAGGCTGAAAGCAAGCAAAGTCAAGCAACAACATCTTTTCCACTTGAGTCAGGAGTAGAGGGATCAGTACATAATACAGATTATGTATAGCATGAAGTCTTCTCAAAACTGCAGTGACAAACTTAACAAAATTTGTAGTTTGTTCAATTACCATCATTCCTACTTGTCATGAGAAGTGGGCAAAAAGAGGATATTTGCTTCTTACGCAGGTAAATAGTTTAGCAACATTGGCCACTGAAGATATTTACAATGTAGGATTTATTTTTTTTATTTGGGAGACAAGCGGGATGAAAGCTTCTGTTCACTAACTGACTCCCCAAATGCTCACAGCAACCTGGGCTGAACCAGGACGAAGTCAGGAGCCAGGTAGTCCCACTTGGGTGACAAGGACTCCACTACTAGTGCCATCACATGTTGCTTCCCAGGGTGTACATTAGGAAGCAGGAACTGGGAGCTGAATAAGGAATTGAACCTAAGGACTCCAATATGGGACAAGGAGATCCAATTTACAAAGCTAACCATTTGATTACCATGCATGATAAGATTTTGATAGACTGACAAGTAACATATTTTGAACTTTTTTTTCTGAAATTTAAAATCTCAAATCAAAATTAACTCTTCAGTAAAAATTTCACTTAATTTTCCACATATGCTTTTGGTGCATTATTAATTCTGGCTGTATGTGCTATAATTCATCATGAAAGAATTACTTAGAGACATAAAAAATGCATTACAGAGCAGCTGTTACATTGCTGAAAGCAATGTATCAGGGCATACACATGGTAATATAAAACAGAGAACTAATTAATTGTATATCTTTGTTACAGTCAGTTCTTAACTTTATGATAATTGTTGAATTCAAGAGCAAACTCTGGGATTTCCTTTATGTAATACTATTTTCAAAGTAAACAAGGAATAATCAAGTTAATAACAGAAATTGGTAAATACAGGTTAAGGAAACTCAAATTGTAAACAATGTATTAGAGTTACTAGTACAAATAAAAAAAGTCCAACATTTTGTGAGTTAAATAAATTATTTAAAACCATTGCATATCTAAATATTTTGACATTTTAGGTATCTTAGCATTGGAATTATTTTATTTTTTAAGATTTATTCATCTAAATAACTTTTATTTATGTAATGAAATGAATTCCCTGTTTGAAGATTGTACTCTTTCACATTCTTGCTCAAATACTGTCCTGTATGCTAAGATAATGATGGGCCACAGGAATCACTGATGAATGATGAACCTGGAGGCATTCCTATGACATATCTTTGACCATTATCTTTTTATTACATGATAAATAAAAAGGTGAAAAATTAAAAAATATGAAAAAGCTCATGATAACAAGGGAAAATGACATAAATTTTCTTACTATTACTCGACATTTAACAAATATGCATTTTCTTTTTACTTTATTATAAGCATTATGCTATGTATATTAGATAATAAAAACTATTGTTCTCAAATTCAAATAACTCTAATCCAGCAGATTAAGATATACCAATATGTGCTATTCCTGAATATATTAAAGACAATTCTCATTAAAATATTCAATTTGATTATTGAATTAACTATAGGTTAGTAATCAAAAACATTTAAATAATTATGCTAAATACTTAAAAATGTGATTTTACTTAACTAGCCAATTTACAAAGTAAGGAATGATTCATTATCCTTATCTGTTTAAAATATGATATTTGTGTTTGTCAAAGTAAATATTGCTGGAAGATATTCACATGTTATATTTCAAAGCTAAGACTCATGTGTAATTTTCTGATTCCAAGCTAAGTATTCTTTTACCATGTCACAACTCTTCATTTAATTTCATGGCACTAGTGTTGTGGTCCAACAAGTTACATTACCTCCTAAAATGCCAGCATCCCATAGGAGTGTTGGTTGAAGTCCTGGCTGCTCCATTTCCAATCCAGCTTCCTGCTAATGTGGCCAGGAAAGCAGCAGAAGATGGGCCAGGTAGTTGGGCCCTGCCACCCATTTAGGAGTCCTGGATAGACTTCTAGGCTCCTGATTCAACCTGGCCCTGTTTGGCTGTTGTACCATTTGGGGAGTGAACCAGTGGATGGAAGAGCTCTCTTCTGTCTCTCTCTCTCTGTAACTCTGCCTTTCAAATCAATATATCTTTTTTAAAAAATTAATTTTTTTAGATTTAATTGTATTTACTTGAAAGGCAGAGAGACAGAGATATTCCATCTATGGGTTCACTCACCAAGGCCTGCAGTAGCTAGCGCTGGGCAAGGCTGAAGCCAGGAGTCCAGAATTCAATCTGAGTCTCCCACATGAATGGCAAGGACCTAAGTATTGGCACCATCCCAGGAAACAAGAATCTGAAGTGGAGCAGGGACTTGAACCCAGTCACTCCCATATGAGATCTGGGTGTCCCAAGCAAATGCCTGTCTGTACCAACAATGCCTGCGCTCAAATTTAATAAACACAAATATCTCTATCAAATTAATGAACAATTCTTAGGAACCATGAAAGTAACTTTAGTTTGCTCTCTCTAGTGCACCACTTCTGAAAATGTTCCCTGAATTTTTAACCATAGACTTCATTTATTTAAATGTTTAGGCATCTTTCCTGCAGTTGTCTCTTTCTTTGTGTTACATAATTGTTAATGGGCTATGAAATTATAAGAGTTTTTCCCTGAAGTGTGAAGCTATATATCTCAACTATGTTATTGCTATGAAGGAATAAATACAGCTTCAAATATTAAGAAATACTAATGGAGCTACCTCTAGGTGCTTCACAGATAGGAACTCATTTACTAGAGGTAGCTCCATTGGTGACATTATCCCATTTTGCAGATGAGAAAACTGACACAAAGTGTTACTATTGGAACAGGATTTTGCTTCCCAAGCTCATGCTGAAGTTTGAACTCCAAAGTCTTACGTCATCACCCAAAGAATTAATTATGGGTGGAGTTAAGGGTTTAGGCTTGATCTGATTGATATTTGAAAGTGGGGCCTCATGAGAGTATTTTAGGCATGGAAAGCCAAGACACTCTGGCAAAAAAAAACAAAAAAACAAAAAAACAAAAAAACAAGCCATTAAATGAAAGATCTCTGCAAATGAGATCCCAGTGGAAAGAACAGGCCATCAAAGAAGGAGGTACCTTTCTCTGAAGGGAGGAGAGAACTACTTTCACTATGACCTTGTCTAAATAAGATCAGAGTTTTTGAACTCAAGAGGCTTCCCTAGCCTTGGCAACTCAACAAGATCCTAGGGTGATTACTGACGCCATAAACAAGAGTGTCAAATGTTAAGTCAACAACAGGAGTCACTGTGCACTTACTCCTCAAATAGGATCTCTGTCCTTAATGTGTTGTACTATGCGAATTAATGGTAAAAAATAGTCTTCAAACAGTACTTTATACTTTGTGTTTCTGTGTGGGTGCAAACTGTTGAAATCTTTACTTAATATATACTAAATTGATCTGTATATAAAGATACTTGAAAATAAATCTTGATATGAATGGAATGAGAGAGGGAGCAGGAATGGGAGGGTTGCGGGTGGGAGGGAAGTTATGGGGGAGGAAGCCACTGTAATCCAAAAGCTGTACTTTTGAAATTTATATTTATTAAATAAAAGTTAAAAAAAGAGAAATATTAATGGAAAAAAGAAAATAAAACAAATAAGACAACTCCAGAGAAAAATAAATGATTACATTACAAACCAAATGATAGTAAAATCAGAAGACATTTAAATTTGTCCAGGGTATTATACATCACTTCTCCTAAATGCTTTAGCAAAATTTACTAATGCAGAAATAAGTCCAAGACTGAAATTATAATCCAAAGAGAAGAACAATTTACAAATCTTTAAAAAAAATGGGTATTGGGTGCCCAACATCTGTCCTAGTAGTGGAATATTTAGTGAAAGATTTTTCTCAAGTTTTAAAAGAGTAGATTTTACTCTGTTTTGTTTTGGGGCTTATTTGGGGCCCAATACCATTGTTTTCTTTCCTGTTTCTGTCTTTTGGAGTATGAATGTCACCCTTTTGTCTGTGTCACCACTGTATTGTGAAATTACAGATTTTGCTTGATTTCACAGGCTAACAGCTGGAGGCAAATTTGCCTCGGAATGAAGTGCATTTTAAGAATTATCCATATCTAATTTAGGGGATATTTGAATGAGACCTTCCACTGTAAACTCTTGAATAAATGGTTCAATGAGTTAAGACTTTTGAGGCTACTGGGACAGGATGAATGTATGTTACAAGGTAGAAGGATGTGGATTTTGGTGGGAGAATGTCCAGGAACAGAATGCTGTGATAGAAGTTTATTTCCACCCAAACTTCATATGATGAAACTTAGCTCCAGAGATGATGATGGGGGCCTCTGGAAATGATTAGTTCTTGGGGGCTGCACCTTCATAAATAGGATTTGTAACTTTATAAATGAAGTCTCTGGGAGCCTGTAAGCTCCTTGTGGCATATGAGTGAATTCAAGGTGCTAGAAGAGAGCTTTGAGACAGAGAGCAAGTCTTCAAAAGACACTAAATCTGCTTATGCCTTGGTCCTGTACTTAGCTTCCAGGATTGTGAACATTAATTTTATGTTGTTTATAAATTATCCAATCTGAAGTATTTTGCTATCATGAGCCAGGATGGTCTAGGCAGGGGAACAATGATGAGTTACATTCAGGCAGTTTTATTACAAGCTTCCTAAATAATAAAACAAAGCAGAACAAATTCAAAAATATTCATCACCAATACCCTTGAAATTGTGTTAAATACAAATATATTTTTTTGCACTTAAAAAATTTCAGTTTAAGATTTTGTGTCAATGATTAAATTTGAGTTAACTGCCTTTTAATTATAAAATGTTGCATGCTGCTAAGCACTGAATAACATTGCATTTATTCAGTGAACTTAGTACTATTTTGGATTTATATAAAATTAATACATAATTTTAGAGGATGATGAAATATACCCTAGCTTTTTTTTTAACTTTTATTTAATGAATATAAATTTCCAAAGTACAGCTTATGGATTACAATGGCTTCCCCCCCATAACGTCACTCCCACCCACAACCCTCCCCTTTCTCACCCCCTCTCCCCTTCCATTCACATCAAGATTCATTTTCGATTCTCTTTATATACAGAAGATCAGTTTAGCATACATTAAGTAAAGATTTCAAGAGTTTGCTCCCACACAGAAACATAAAGTGAAAAATAGTAGATGATTTTTTAAATGATGATGAAATCAGATCAGACCTATTGTCATGTTTAATCCCAGTGAGAGTCAAGTTGGGAATTGATAATTTCTTCTTCTTCTTCTTTTTTTTTACAGAAGATCAGTTTAGTATACATTAAGTAAAGATTTCAACAGTTTGCACCCCCATAGAAACACAAAGTGAAATATACTGTTTGAGTACTCGTTATAGCATTAAGTCTCAATGTACAGCACATTAAGGACAGAGATCCTACATGAGGAGTAAGTGCACAGTGATTCCTGTTGTTGACTTTACAAATTGACACTCTTGTTTATGGCATCAGTAATCTCCCTATGCTCCAGTCATGAGTTCCCAAGGCTATGGAAGCCCCTTGAGTTCTCCGACTCTTATCTTGTTTAGACAAGGTCATAGTCAAAGTGGAGGTTCTCTCCTCCCTTCAGAGAAAGGTACCTCCTTCTTTGAAGACCTATTCTTTCCACTGGGATCTCACTCACAGAGATCTTTCATTTAGGTCATTTGAAATACTCTCATGGATACCCTAGCTTTTAAAAATTTTTGAAGTATTTTAAAATTTAACTTTTAATTTCAGAAGAGTTTTAAATTTCCAAAACAAAAATTGTGAAATGGTAATAGATTTTTTTATAAAATCTTGATGTGAATGGAAGGGGGGAGGGAGACGGAAAGGGGAGGGTTGCGGGTGGGAGGGAAGTTATGGGGGGGGGAAGCCATTGTAATCCATAAGCTGTACTTTGGAAATTTATATTCATTAAATAAAAGTTAAAAAAAATCCAGTTGCATCCATTTTGCTGCAAAACATGATTTTATTCTTTTTTTTAAAAGCTGAGTAATACTCCTTACTATCTATATACCATAATTTCTTTATCCAGTCTTCAGCTGATGGACATCTAGGTAGATTCAATATCTTAGCTATTGTTAATTGTACTGCAATGAATATGGGGGTACAGATAACTCTTTCATATGTGTATTTCTTTTGCTTAGGAGTAGGGTGGATGGATAGTATGGCAGGTCTATAGGCAGATTTCTGAGGTATCTCCATACTGTCTTCCACAGTGGCTGTACCAGTTTACATTCCCACCAACAGTGGATTAGTGTACATTTTCCCCCCACATCCTTGCCAGCATTTGTTGTTTGTTGATTTCTTTGTTTAAAAAAGATTTATTTATTTATTTGAAAGTCACAGTTATACAGAGAGAGAAGGAGAGGCAGAGAGAGAGAGAGAGAGAGAGAGAGAGTTCTCCCATCTGCTGATTCACTCCCCAGATGGCTGCAATGGCCAGAACTGATCTGAAGCCAGGAGCCAGAAGATTCTTCCAGGTCTCCCAAATGATCACAGGGGCCCAAGCACTTCAATGATCTTCTGCTTTCCCAGGCCATAGCAGAGAGCTGGATTGGAAGAGGAGCGGCTGGGTCACGAACTGGCACCCATATGGGATACTGGCACCACAGGCAGAAGCTTAGCTCACTTTGCCACAGTGCTGGCCCCATACCAGGCTGCTTTAATGATAACTGCTTTGTAGTATGTCTTAAATCTGACATTGCAATTCCTCCATCTTTGTGTTGGTTGTATAAGTCTGCTTTAGCTATTCCAGATCTCTTTTGTTTCTATGTGAATTTTAGCATCATTTTTTCTAGATTTGAGAAGAATGTTATTGGTATTCTGATTGGCATCACATTGAATCTGTTAATTGCCATTGGTAGTATGGACATTTTGATGATATTGATTTTCCCAATCTCTGAACATGGAAGATTTTTCCACTTTTTTGAGTGTGTTCTTCTATTTCTTTCATATTTCTTTCTTAAATTCTCATCATGGAGATCTTTGACATTCTTGGTAAAATTTATTCCAAGGTATTTAATTGTTTAACCATTATGAATTGATTGATCTTAGAAGTTCTGTCTCAGCCATGGCAGTCTGTATATAAAAAGGCTGTTGATTTTTGTGTGTTAATTTTATATCCTGTAACATTACCAAACTCTGTTTTGAGTTCCAATATTCTTTCAGTGGAGACTTTTGGATCCCCCATATATAAAATCATGCCATCTACAAATAAGGGTCATTTGACTTTTTCCTTTCCAATTTGTATACTTTGATTCCTTTTTTTCCTTTTTTTTTTTTTTTGAAAGGCAGAGTGGACAGTGAGAGAGAGAGAGAAAGAGAGAGAGAGAGAAAGGTCTTCCTTTACCGTTGGTTCACACTCCAATGGTCGCTGAGGCTGGCGCACTGCGGCCGGCACACCGCGCTGATCCAAAGCCAGGAGCCAGGTGCTTCTCCTGGTCTCCCATGGGGTGCAGGGCCCAAGCACTTGGGCCATCCTCCACTGCACTCCCGGGCCACAGCAGAGAGCTGGACTGGAAGGTGGGCAACCAGGACACAATCTGGAGCCCTGACCGGGACTAGATCCCAGTGTGCCAGCGCCGCAGGTGGAGGATTAGCCTATTGAGCTGCGGCGCCGGCCTGATTCTTTTTTGTGCCTAATAGCTCTGGCTAAGCTTCCAGGACTATATTGAATAGCAATGGTGAGAGTGGGCATCTTTGTCTGGTTCTGGATCTTAGTGGGAATGCTTCCAGCTTTTCCCTACTCAAGATGTTGGCTATGGGTTTATCATAAATTGACTTGATTGTGCTTAGGAATGTTATTTTTAGACCCAATTTGCTTATAATTTTCATCATGAAAGCATGTTGTATTTTATCAAATGCTTTTTCTGCATCTATTGAAATAATCATATGGTTTTTGTCCTTCAGTTTGTTAATGTGATATAGCATATTAATTACAACACTTTAAGTGAAAGAAACAAAAGATTCTATATGCCAAAAAAGAAAAATAAACATAACTATCAAAGATGTAAGGATGGCGAAAATTTAACCTTCTTGAATATTGGGACCAATGGAAGATCACAGACACACGGAGGGGATAGACTGAGGAGAGCACGTTCCTTTAGTGATTCCTAGAACCTTGGAAAACACAGTGCCCATAAAATACTTGGCTGTATTAGCTTGCTTTTTTGTCATTGGAAGAAGTTGAAGTATGATGGTTTGAACACATAAGAGGCTAAATAATATGCACTGAAAAATAATTCATATTTATTCAGTTTCATATGAACATGGAAGGTTCAGACTGATTATATGCAGAGGGTACCATCCTGAAACAAACTGGTAGCATAATACGTGTTTCATATATCATAAGAGGCTTTGATTGTGGCAGATGAGAAACAATTCCCCTAGTAAAGGGTTCAAGAGTAACGGGAACTTTCAGTATGTGAGAGATTTAATATAAAGGAATCTTTTCTTTTAAGAAAATAATGACAAAAATCATATATGTAACATTTTGCAGCAAGAAAGAGTAAAATGCAGAGAGACTTCAAGAAAGAAATCTTGGAATTGACAAATAATCATTGAAATATTTTTGAGAACTTTCAATACAAGTACTAAAGAATGTACTTAATTCTGCCATGGGAAATGAATGAATTGAAACCAGAAGTAAATGTAAGAGCTAGCATTGTTGGTACTATGGCCAAAATGATTTAGTTTGAATATTTATCCTCCCTATTATCATCAGGTTCTTCATCTTTAAAGTAGGAATTTAAATACTTTTTGTATTTTAGTGCTGGTGTGAATGAAAATGTTTGAAGTATTAAGTACTGCACCTGATCCTGTGTTGGTACTCAGTGAATCACTATCTATAAGCAACACTTTAATCTATTAGGAGGCAAAAATAATGAGAAATAGATAAGAAAATAAAAGCAACTGTATTCTAGGAAATTAATGTTAAGTCTCTAATATATCTATTAGGAATTGCAGAAAAATACTAAGAGACAAGACAAAGAATTAAAACTTAAAATATTTTTGGAAATTAATTTTTTCAGGATGAAAACCACAAGAGGGTCCATAATGACAAATTGTTGATCAAGTGTCAAGCATTATATGGACTAAAGTAAATAGTGTGAGGGCCGGCAATGTGGCATAGCAGGTAAAGCCTATGCCTGAGGTACTGGCATCCCATATGGGTGCTGGTTCGAGTCCTTGCTGCTCCACTTCTAATCCAGCTCTCTGCTATGGTCTGGAAAAGCAGTAAAAGATGACCCAAGACCTTGGGCCACTGCACCACATGGGAGACCAGGAAGAAATACTGGCTCTTGGCTTTGGATTGGCATAGCTCTGGCCGTTGCAACCATCTTGGGAGTGATCCAGCATTTGGAAGACTCTCTCTCTCTCCCTCTCTCTGCCTCTTTGTAACTCTGCATTTCAAACAAATAAATAAGTCTTTAAAAATAAAGTAAATAGTGTGGCTTGGATCACAAAAATTAGCAAAGGGTTGTAAATATAAGTATTATGTTTTAGGAAGTAGATTGATTCCTTTATTAACTGTGGTTGATTATTCTAGCTTTCAATTAATAATTGGACGTGAACTTTGACTTTCTTATCTGAAGCTTTTATACTTTTACCATGACTAGGAAGTTTGACAAAAAAGCCCAGTATCTCAAATTTAAACTCAAATCTTCAAATACTACATATGGTAGTTTATAACTCTAACACATTCAATAAGTTTTTTAAGCTATTGTACCTAAGTTTCTCCACCTCACAGAAATGTTTGTAGTATTAATAATTTGATGATATTACAGATTAAACAATTTAGAATAGCAATGGGCATTAGGCCTAACAGTTAAGATGTCTGTTTCCCACACTGTAGTGCCTGGGTGTGATCCCCAGCTCCAGATCTTGATTCCATTGGCCGCTAATGCTGATTCTAGGAGGAAGTAATAATGGCTCAGGTAATTGAGCACCTGTCTCCACACAGGAAACCTACCTTGTATTCCTTGCTCATGGCTTCAGTTCTGATCATGAGTGAATTTTGACAGTAATGCAGTGTAAAGTAACTCTCCCAGTTTTCCTGAATGCCTGTCTCTCTCTCTAGAGTGTTTCCCTCAAATAAATAACATTACATTAAAAACCTATTAAAATTAGGGGTGGACATTTAGCCTAGCAGTTACAATGCTGATTAGACACAAGATTCTGATATCACGGTGCATCATGTGTCTAATATCCAGCTCTGACTCCTGATTCCAGCATCCTGACATTACAGACCCTGGGAGGCAGCCATGGTGGCTCAAATAGTTAGGTTCCTGCCACATATGAGGAGACGTGGATTAAATTCCAAGCTCCCAGCCTTACCCCAGCCAGGGGTGATTTCATGTACTTGGGGAGCAATCTACTGGAAGAGAATACATTTTTGCTAGATGTCTTTCTCTGATTCTCAAATAAATATGTACATTTTTAAAGATTTAGAGCAGGATTCTACTCATAGTAAGTGCTTAATATGTGAAATATGATTTTGTACCAACCATCTTTGGCTCATCTGTGAAACATTTAAAGTTTTTCCCATGAAAATCTTACAGTATACAACTAAGTTAATGTGTATGTGTGTTTGTGTGTATACACAACTTATGTGGTAACAAAGTAATATAAAGTAAGTTTGACCAATGAATTTAAAATAATTAAAGGATTAGTAGAAAATATTTCTGTTTTCTAATACTTGCTAAAGATTTTGAAACTCCTTTCCCACTGTGTAGTTGATTATGGCAACTGCTTTTAATCCGAATCCATGAATTCCAATCACTTTCGATGTCTGCTGTTGCATATTTGATTTAACATCCTCCTCCCTTCCAAATTCAGTCCAGCTTTGTAGTTCTATCCACCAATGTGGGTGGGTTGGAGGCAAGTTCTGCTCTTTCCCCTGCACCTGTCTTTCACTTATCTCCCCTAGTTGAAAAGACGCAAAAATGTCAACTCCAGAGCAGGCATTGTGGCACAGCTGCCTGTGACATGAGTATCCCATATGAGCATCATTCTGAGTTCTGGCCACTCTACTGCCTATCTAGCCCCCTGCTAATATACCTGGGAAGGCAGTGGAACATGGCCCAAGTGCTTGGGCCCCTGTCCAAACCAAGAAGGACACCTTGATGGCTCAACCTCCCAGCTTTGGTTTGGCCCAGCTCTGGCCACTGCTGCCATTTGGAGAATGAACCAGTGAATAGAACATTTCTCTCTATCTCTCTCTGGAACTCTGTATTTAAAATAAACATTAAAATAAATCTCTACTAAATAAAAATATGAGCTCCAAACTAGTGATATAGCACTTGTTGTCCCTCCTTTTTGGGAGGTCACCAATTTACTAATAGCAATGGCAATTACTTAAAGTTGGCTCACTTAGAATGGTGTTAGATCATACAGAGTATATAATAGGCATTTTCATCTTAAAGGGGATCCACTCTTAGATATCCTCACTATCTAGTGGCAGAATCCAGATAAAGTTGCCCTTTAATCGATGGAAAACTCACGTCTTCTTACTTTGACGAATAATAAGATGCAGGCTGCCCTTTGGTATTCCTGTTTTAGGCCAACATATTTTGTGGCTTTTTCTCTAAACCCTAGTAGTCTTATGCTATTTTTGCAGGTTCATCAATGTTAGATATTTCATTTTCCTACAATTTTCTCCATTTTGCATAGTCAGAATTTCATGTCATTGACATTTGGAAGGTCACTTAAAATTTCTGTTCCTCAGTTGCTTTGCATTTAAAACACATATTAGCATACTAATGTCACAGAAATGTATTGAAGTACAATGGGGAGGGTGAAGTTACTGTAAATCACAGTGACTATATGAGACAATACAAATCTGTATCTTTCATGTACACATGTGCACACACACATACATATTTAAAATTCTGAACAGAAAGTCTACAAGGGCTTCATAATCTGAGCACAAGACCATAACATCAATATAAATAAACAAAAAATTGTAAAGGGAACACTATTCTGATTCCATCAATTATTTATTTTCCTTTGGAAGATCCAGTTTTATATAACCCTTTTATATTTCTCCCCAAAGGACATGAAGGCCAAGTACCTACAGAAGGAGGAGAGTATGTCTGTGTTATTTTCCTCTTGTTGCCACAACAATTTACCACAAATTCAAAACTTAAACAACACAGGTGTAACGCTTACAGTCCCTGTAGGTCATTTCTAACATGAATTGCACAGGACTAAAATCAAGGTTTTGGCAAGGATGCATTTTTACTAGAGGCTCTGTGTATAGTCTGATTCCAGTTTTGGGCAGAATTCAGTTCTGTGTGGTTGTAGAACTCAGACTCCTATTTCTTTGCTAGCTGTCAGCTCCTAGATAACCCACATTTCTTCTGTGCTTTCCATGCGGCCTGTTTTTGCTTCAGTAGCAGCTCTGGTCTATCTCAGGACCTAAACTTCCCCCCCTTTTCCTTTCGCCTCCTCTCACGGAGGCAGTCTTGTGACTTCCTCATCTACCCTCAGTGGCTGATATGCTTCAAATTGTTCTCATCGAGAAAAATCTCCCCAAGTCTTTTTTCTCTTTTGTGAGAGATGGAAAGATGAACAGAGGACTCCAACTTACTGGTTCATTCATCAAATACCTTGTACAGACAGAGATGAGTCAGTCCAAACCTGGGAGCAGGGCCATCAATAGAGGTCTCCCACATGGATGGCAGGGACCCTAGTATTTGAGCCTCCCATGGTCTGTGTTACCAGGAAGTTAGCCAGGAGCTAGAGTCAGGAGGCAAACCCAGTCACTCCAGCAAAGTTCCTTCAAGACTGTATATTGTGCTTTTCCAGGTACCCAGTGTCCTCTCAGGACAAGAATCACTTTTTGTATGAGATGGGAGAGTTTGCGTGTTCCTATTATCCTATCAACTGGGAAAAAAAATCTGGAAATTTTGTACACTTAGGATGTCATGTGGAGTTTTTTATTTCTCTAAAACCTTAGATAGATTGCCTGATGCCAATTATGAGGAAGCAGAATTTTCACCAAATACTTCTGTATTTTTTTCTGAAACTTGTGATTGAGAGAACATACGCTTTTTAAGGGGCTTCTACACGGCTGAATAGGGAGAGAACTTACTGCTTTAGATGATGGGAAAATAGCCAAAGAAAGTTGAGGAAATGAATTCCCAGTTGAGAGTTGGAGAAAAGTTTGCAGTGGAAGTTCTCCAGAAGGAAGAGGGACGCCATGGAGCAGTGTGGAAGGGGTGGGTGCACAGCAGAGTGTAGACACCACGTACAACCCCTGCAGCTGAGAGCCAGAAGAGATGCCAGCCTCAGAGAGCAGACTTGGAAGCCCATGCCACTAGTGAAGTTGTCAGAGAGAGAGCCTTGCAGACAACACTGTCTTTGAGTCCAGCCTGGAGCCCTAAGGGGAGGGGGCAGGATACCCGCCTCATCCAGTGAAATAAAAGCCTGTTTCTTTCTCCTCAACACCCCACAAGAGTGCTCGGCAACTGGTGGGCTGAAGGTGCCATTTTGGCACCAGTAGCAGCAGTGGCTCTTGTGCACACATGTGATCAGAGGATTTTACAAGAGTGAAAAATCCATGTCCCCCACTGATTTGGAATCTGGCTGGGAGGATTGATGGGGGTGGATACCCATGTCAGGCTGTGAGGTGCCCTTATCCTCTCAGCATGTCACAGGCTCCGGGGCTCAAACTGCCAAGGCAGAGCACCCATAAGCAGCTGGCTCCGGGAGTGTCTCTGCTCTCTCTGAGGATGGGACAAGCTAGGGGAGCAGCACCCTGTGCCTATGGGAGCTTGCGTGCTGTGACTGTGGGAAATCTGTGATTACATGATAGGGAACAGTGTGAAGCTGGGTCTCCGGGATATCAGATTTTCTGAATTCCACTGCAGTGCTTTATTTTTCACAATGTTGCTCAAGCATAAACAAGCTTAAATTGTTCTCTCTCCTCTTTCTGCACAACAAGGAATTTAATCAAAAAGGCAGGTAAAAATTAAATCAAGTTGCTCTCACCAGGATACAGGCTGACCTGCCCTTTGCTGAGAGAAGAGAGCACTGAGCATTGGATATTGTCCTACTTTACAAAGAAAGGCCCAGGAGACTCTATGCAGAAGTTGTTTAGAAAACGGTTTTCTGATACTTGCAGGTGGCAGAAGGCTTGTCAACACAGGTTAGAAACATGGCCAAGTAGCCTGGAAGTATAATGCTATATACTTTGAAGTAGAATAAACATGAAAGTCCAAAAACCCAAGATAGGTGCTGAGTCACTTTGGTTGAAAAAACAAAGCGTAAGACAGGTGTTTGGCCCAGCAGTTAAGACAAACATATCCCATTGCATTCCATGGTTGGCTCCCAGCGAACTTTCTCTGCCAGTGAAGACGCTGGAAAGCGGCACAGCATGTCACAACAGTTAGTGCCACCGATGTGGGATACCTGGATGGAGTTCTTGGCTCTCAGCCTTGCCCTGCACCAGGATGGATGTTGAAAGCAACTGGGGAGGGAACCAGTGGATAGCAGTCCTCTCTCTCTCTCTCTCTCTCTCTCTCTTTCTCTTTCTCTCTGTCCTCTCCAACAAACAAAAATAGTGAACGAAACATTAAAGAGGAAATGAGAAAAAAACAGAGTAGAGGAAACAGTCTGTTCTTTGAAATGAAAAATAAAATCTGGCAATTTCTAAATGACAATCTGTCCACTGACTACCTCTTCATCAAAGCTTCCCAGCAGCTAGCAGGAGCTTCTCCAATTTCTCAGAGAAAGAGTCAGCACTCAGGGTGTGAGGCTCACGCAGATCATCAGCTGGATGGGAGTCCCAGCTTTTCCTTTGGTGGGTTGGCTCTTAGCTGGAGATGGGGATAGTTGGAAGGCAGCCATTGTGGAGGAACAAACAGAGGTGGTATTGTTGGATCTGTTCTTGTAAGTGTGAAGTGGATAGCCTATTAAAAGTGATGTAAAATTACAGAATACTTAGAACTAAGTTTTAATATTAGTTTGCCTTGAAATGTTGTTGCCTCTACTATCTTTCTCAAAAACAAATTTCTATCAGAATTTAAAGTAGAAATGGTCCCATTATATGGATAAATACAAATAAAGAAAACAATCTGATTTCCATGTTCATATTTTAAAACAAAATAGTACATCACATTTGCTAAGAGAGGTATATAATGTCTTCTTGATTTTATAATCTGGATAATAAATTTGAAAATGTATACTATTAAAGAGACTTCCTGGCCGGCGCCATGGCTCAATAGGCTAATCCTCCGCCTTGCTGTGCCGGCACACTGGGTTCTAGTCCCGGTCGGGGCACTGGATTCTATCCCGGTTGCCCCTCTTCCAGGCCAGCTCTCTGCTGTGGCCCGGGAGTGCAGTGGAGGATGGCCCAAGTGCTTGGGCCCTGCACCCACATGGGAGACCAGGAGAAGCACCTGGCTCCTGGCTTCAGATCAACATGGTGCACCAGCCGCAGCTGCCATTGGAGGGTGAACCAACGGTAAAGGAAGACTTTTCTCTCTGTCTCTCTCTCTCACTGTCCACTCTGCCTGTCCAAAAAAAAAAAAAAAAAAAAAAGGGACTTCCTCTCACGCTCACTCTCACTTGTTCTTTCTGCCTTCCTTTTATTTCTATAGTAAATAATTAAAAAGGCATAATATGAAAATGTCAACTTGTGCCTAGTTTCCAAATTAATATTTATATTAATGTTAGTTAGATTTGGCATCTCTAAAATGCTTGGACTCTAACATAACCCTAATAGTAATCTTCCTTTTTTTTCCTGATAAATTGAAAATACCTATTGTAAAAACCTTTTTTCAGTAGTTACTCAATGCTAGAAAATATAATGTAAAAGTGAAATTGATACAAATTGCTCTTTTAAAGATTTCTCTATAAATCTTTGGATGACAGAAAAAGAAACAAATTTTGTAATGTAGCAGGAGAGATGTTAGAACTTAGGGATTTAAAAATTCTAATGAGGGGCCGGCACCATGGCTCACATGGTTAATCCTCTGCCTGCGTCGCTGGCATCCCATATGGGCGCCAGTTCTAGTCCCAGCTGTTCCTCTTCCAGTCCAGCTCTCTGCTGTGACATGGGAAAGCAGTAGAAGATTGCCCAAGTGCTTGGGCTCCTGTACCCACATGGGAGATTCGGAAAAAACTCCTGGCTCCTGGCTTCGGATCAGCGCAGCTCTGGCTGGCTCCTGGCTTCGGATCAGCGCAGCTCTGGCTGTTGCAGCCATCTGTGGAGTGAACCAACAGAAAGAAGACCTTTCTCTCTCTCTCTCTCTCTCTTTCATTCTCTCTCTCTCTTTCATTCTCTCTCTCTCTCTCTCTTCTCTCACTGTCTGTAACTCTACCTATGAAACAAATAAGTAAAAAATCTTCTAAAAAATTCTAATGAGACAGCAGGTAAGGAAACAGTTCAAAGTAGGGGATTATGATGTGTGTGCTGGGAGAATCACAGAGAAGAACCAATGATGAGCCACCTCTTGAACAATAAGCAAATTCAATGTTTTATACATTACAAAAGATAAACACTTTCTTAGAGATCAATTGGCACCTTAGATGTGTTTTAGAAAGATTATATTGGAGTAATGTGGATGGCAAAGAGAATTTCCACTAAGAGTATGGCAGGTGTTGTGAAAATTTACAGGAGAAATATAAATAAAGAACAAAAATCAGGTAAAAGTAGAGAAAGAAAAAATATGTTGTGAAAAGTAGAGACTCTCTAGGCAGGGGGTCAGTTTGCCAGATTGGCAGGGAGGCATCAGTAAATGGAGAGTTTTCAACACATTAGGTAAGCTAGAAAGGAGGAGAAATGAGAAAAAATGCTTCTGCTATGTTGGAGTCAACAATAAAGCAGAAGTAAGTGAATCTGTCTCTTGCAGCTTTCCTTTTTTATTTTAACCACACTAATCCATTCCCCTGCTGCGATCATTTCAGCACTCTTCCACAGAGGAGAAAAAATAAGATATATCCCATCATTTCGAAACCTGGAGCTACTTAGATTTAAGCAGAAGCTTTGCTTTATACCAAACATTTCTCTGCAAACAAATACTCAATTCACATAATTAACATGGAAGAACTTTATTACATTGACGTAGCTAGTGTCACAGTATAATGGGTCACATTTAACAGAGATATGTTAGGGCATCAGATACACTCTGTTTTCAATTAACTTAACAATTTGTCTCTGATGATTTATTTATTCTTTCATTCAACAAGTAATTTTTGAATGTTAAGTTCCAGAGAATATTATAGGAACAGTGAATATGTTGCATTCCTTACAGAAATTTCCTTTCAGTTGTGCAAAAACCAATAATAGATGAATTGGTAGGGAGAAATTACTCCGAGATAAGAGCTAATAGAAGGAAATTTTAAAAGATAAGAGAAATGTAGTTGTACTAATGATTTTCCAGGAATGAGTCATTGAGTAGGTGACATTTGAACAAAGCAATAGAACTAGGTGAATTGGAAAGCTAGACGTTAGTTACCTGGAGAACATTTCAGAAGGATGGACAAGTGCAGGCTACAGTCTACTCTCAGAGCTGGTCTACCCTGTTCTGGAAACATTCAAGAATCTGCATGCCAAAAACAGAGAAGAGCAAGAAACAGAGCCAAGGAGTTGCACCCAGAAATATCAGGATCCAGCCGTGTAGGGTCTTGCAAGTCATCAAACAGACTCTGACATTTCTTACGGAATCAAGAGAAAAGCAACATGGTTCACCTTACATTTTACCAGTGTCACTGTAATTACTATTATGAATATACTGACTACATAAATAAGAAGCAAGAAAATATTTAGGACAATATTATACCAAAGTATGCATAATACAACTTGTACTGGAAACACAGCAATGCATGTGTTAATAGAGCAGAGAGGAGAATGCAGATTCTGGATAATGTTGATGGTAACTCTGACAAAACTGGTGAATGGCATAATTGGAAGGATAGAAAAAAAAATAGAGTGAGGCTGGTGTTGGGGCATAGCAGATCAAGCTGCCTCTTAGAATGCCTGCATCCCATGTAGGCTCTGATTCAAGCCCTGGCTGTTCTATTTCTAATTACGCTTCCTGTTAATGTGCCTGAAAAGCAGTGGAAAATGCCCCAAATCCTTGGGTCCCTGTACTCACATGGGAGACTCAAATAATGCTCCTGCCTTTGGCCTGGCCCAGTTCAATCACCATTTGGAGACTGAACCAATGGATGAAAGATCTCACTCCTGTTTCTCTCTCTCTCCCTCTCCCTCTGTCTGTAACTCTGCCTTTCAAATAAATAAATTTTCAAAAGAAAAAAAGAAAAATTGAGAGTGAAGAGAATCTCCAAGTTACATAGCCTGAGTAGTTTAAAGAATAGAGTTGCCATATAAAATATCTCAAATGTTATTGGCAGATTGGGTTGGGAAAAGTATTAGAAGCTTAATCACTACATGTGAAGTTTTAGCTCCTTATGAAACATCGAATAGTAGATAGTTGAATAGATACAGAATTCTGTGTGATTTGGAGAAGTTCAGGCGGAGATTTAAATTTGGAATTCATCAGCATTTACCTATTTGTCTCAGTTACGTTGTTTGTGACAATTTTGGAAAGGCAGAAAGTTTGTGTTTTACATAAGTTTTATTTATTTCTTTGTGAGACGGAGAGGAAAGTCTGCTGTCCGTTCACTTCTCCAAATATCTCATACAGCTGAAGCTAGGTGGAGGCGAAGCCAGAGGCTGGGTCCCCACCTGGTGTGAGGCACCCCAAACACTTGAGTGATCACTTATTTCTTTCCGGGTTGTGTGTTAGCAGGAAGCTGGAATTGGAAGAAGAACTAGAGCTTGAACCCAAGCACTGTGGGATGACAGTAACTCAAGCAGTGTCCTAATCTGTAGGCCAACCAACCTCCCAGCTGTCTTGTCTTTAGTAAAAGAGTTAAACTGAAAAATTATATTTTTAATATTTTAATAAATGTACTAGTAAAAGAGTAAGCAAGCCATTCCCACTGCATTGATTAGTAACAGAGTATCTTTATCTCCAAGAAGGAGATGATTGGAGTTGGAAAGAATTAAATAGAAGAGATCAATCTTCAGATGCCAGAAACATTTTAATCAGAAAAAAAATTAGCAAACAGATTTTTCAGAAAGAGAAAGAAATCTGAGAAAGGTTTGAAAATGCAGTTGAGTTTTGCTTCCTGTGATCTGCTTGGTTTCCCTCCATCATCTCTCTAGTCTCTAGTCTCATCCATGTGTCATGTTTTCTTTATAAAACCAAAATCCTCTACTCCACATTCTCTAGGGAATAAAATCCCAACCGCTCATCTTAATGCACTCTTCTAATACTGGGTGCACTGCCTGTCTTTCTCATTTCAAACACTTGCCTTCTCCTCCAGAACCTGATGATTTCTCCCTGAATCCCACAAGACAACAGTTTCCTGCACTTACGTGACTCTTCCTTGGCCTTCTTCTCCTCCATGCCTACCCTCTGTAATGTTAATTCACAAAACCCTTCTTATCCTGCAATGTTCTGCTTCAATGTTCTCCAGATCTTAGGCTTCATCAAAGGTCCCTCTGAGGCTGTGTGTTCATTGCAGCCTGGGGAAATAAAATACTCCTTTTTTCCTTTTTCCTATAACAGTTTGTTCATGTGCTTGTTCCAGTGTGTAGCACTTTGTAATGGTTACTTATTAATTAGTTTTCTGCCCTACTAAACAGGGAAATCCTTGAGGCAATTGTTCTATCCTATTGATCTTCTTGTCACTTGAGGCTTCCAAAGTTTCTAGCACATAATAAATGCACAATAATGTTCTCTTTACATCGGAGCTAAATGTCAAGGAAAAATATAAAAAAAATGATATTTAGGCAAATGCCATCTAGAGCCTAACTAATGAATTTCTTCCTTAATCCATTTTTTTTTTTTTTCTGACAGGCAGAGTGGACAGTGAGAGAGAGAGACAGAGAGAAAGGTCTTCCTTTTGCTGTTGGTTCACCCTCCAATGGCCGCCACGGCTGGCGCACTGCGGCCGGCACACCGCGCTGATCCGATGGCAGGAGCCAGATACTTCTCCTGGTCTCCCATGGGGTGCAGGGCCCAAGGACTTGGGCCATCCTCCACTGCACTTCCTGGCCACAGCAGGGAGCTGGCCTGGAAGAGGGGCAACCGAGACAGAATCTGGCGCCACGACTGGGACTAGAACCCAGTGTGCCGGCGCCGCAAGGCAGAGGATTAGCCTAGTGAGCCCCGGCGCCGGCCTTCTTAATCCATTTTTGGTAAGTTATCTCATCGATATGTAAATTTTGAGGAATTAAGTGTATAGAGCTAAGCTGTATTCTTTTTTCTTTCTGTAACCTTACAGTGGGTTAATTTATGAGGTAAAGTGTGTGGGGAAGGGAGGTGTTCATATAAAATGCTATTATTGTATGTACTTATCTTATATCAGGACAACTTGCTAAACAAACATTTTTAGTCCTAATAATCTTTGTATAAATGATTACATATGGATAGGTAGATGGAAGAGTAAAGATAACAATTTTTTGCTTTGCAATCTTCATATCTCTTAACTATTTTTTTTCTTTTTTATTGATTAACCAGGCTCTCTGGTGATAGGTTGAATACGAGAAAGCATAGTTGGCAGATTTGTCTAATTTCACACATTACACAACACGCTTCTGAGCCTTTACCACCAAGTTTCTGATAGTAGCTGAGACTATGAATGTGAAATCAAACTGCTTAAGGTTTTATCCTAACTCTCCTACTTACTAACTGCATGGTATTTAAATAAATTTAACTTAGCCCCTCAGCGCCTCAGTTTCCTCATCTGTAAAACCAGATGAATACTTAGAACAGTACCAAGATGATATACTAAATAAACACTAATTCTTATTATTTTGCTTTTTATCATTCTAACGCACATTGTGTCTGCAAGCCCAAATGTTAGCTCTAGTATCATTCTTTGTAATCAAATTGATCTACTGATCTGACTTCTTCCTTCTCTGTTAGACCCTATATGATACCTTAACCTTTTTGTTTCTTTTAATTCCTCTGTCTCAATTGCAACTTCTTCCTTAATCTGATTGTGATAATTACTTTCAATAATAATAAATGCATTTTGAAGAACATAATGTGCAGAGCTAAGCTATTTTCTTTTTCCTCTTCATAATTTTGTGATGGGTTAATTTTTGCAGTCATGTGTGGGGATGGAAAGTGCTGTATACCTTCTGGCTCAATCCTGTTATTTAGTGTGTCTAAATGCCTGGTGCTGTAACCTTCAAAAGTGTTTCTGAAGGTCCCTGCCATCTATGTCAGATGACATCGGATTGCAGCAATAGATGAATTTGGCTTTTCATAGTTAAGTAAATCTCTCCTACAGTAGTTTCCCTTTTAGAACAGGTCTCTGATTACATAGAATACCCTTCATGTAGTTCTCTGGATGCATTACTTTCTTTTTTTAAGATTTATTTATTTCTTTGAAAGTCAGAGTTACACAGAGAGACAAGGAGAGGCAGAGAGAAAAGTCTTCCATCTGCAAGTTCACTCCCCAATTGGCCACAATGGCTGGGGCTGCGCTGATCTGAAGCCAGGAGCCAAGAGCTTCTCCTGGGTCTCCCATGTGGGTGCGGGAGGCCAAGCAGTTGGGCAATCTTCTACTGCTTTCCTAGGCCATAGCAGAGAGCTGGATTGGAAGTGGAGCAGCTGGGACTTGAACAGGTGACCATACGGGACGGTGGCTCTGCAGGCAGCAGCTTTACCAGCTACGCCACAGTGCTGGCCCCATCTCTGGATGCATTTCCATGTATTCACCCATTATACCTTTCCCCTAGCCCTTTCCAAACAGCAAGCATGAGGGGATAAGGGGATTTTACTAAGGTTTCCTAGAATTCGGAGGGTTTCCTGGAGGTGAGTTTATAGAGGTAGAGGGTGGCGAAACTTGGGCCCTCAAAATTTCTCACTCTGCCTCCAGCAATTAGTCATAATGGTAAATTACCATTTAAGGGTTCCTAACAATGTGAGTGGCCATTGCTTCATGTCCAGCTAAATAATTTTGCTCAGCAAAATAATTAAATACAAATAAATGATTTTTATTCTTTTTTTGCCTGCTATTTTAACAGCATTATGGCCTACGTAGAGTTCTGTGGGCTTGTCTACCATTGTGGGGAGCAACTGGGAGCAACTCGGACTAGACTAAGTTACTGGAATTAAGACTTATTCTATACATCTGCTCTCCCACAATATGGCGCTGGGAGAGGAGCAAACAGCTTCTACCCAGCTGCCTCTCACCAACTTGACGAGCTGCAGGAGCTGCTCCTGATTGGAGGAGAGCAGCGTACTCGGCGTGTGGGTAGCAGAGTTGGGATTGGTGGAAGAGGACTATAAAGGAGGAGAGAGACAACATGCACCAGGAACATCTAAGGGGAACACCTGAGGAACACCTGAGCAGCCCCCGAGAGAGCCGGCCGGCGGTGTGCCGCTCCCCTGCGGAAGTGGGGAAAGTGGCAGGGGGAACCGCCCTTCCACGGAGGTGGAAGGGACGGTAGCCAACCCGGGGAGGGCCGAGCAGACAAAAGAACAGCGCAGGGTCCTGTGTCGTTCCTCCGTGAAGTGGGGGAGCGACATACCATATTATGGCATTTGTTTCACACAGGTAAAATCACTCTCTGGGTCTCAAACAATATACAACATTTTGTAGAAAAGCTTTTATAAATGTGATAGAGCAGATCTCTTTCTGCTCTGATCTAACCCTCCCTGCTAACCCAATGAAAGACTGAGTGCCAAGGTGTCCCAAGACACCAGGAACAAATTCTCTTTCTAATAATTGCACCAAGATTAATTTAATTAATGCCTACTCTGGGCCATGTAGTACCCATTTACATTCAATATAATTACTATTTTCTTTTTCAAAATAATAATATTAATTAGGCATTGTTATATCTAATTAAATGCAAAGGCAACATTGCTATTTCTCCACTATTATTTTGCATATGTCTGGTTTCTAATACATTATTAAATGATGCTGTCTCACCACCACCATCACTGCTCCAAGCCTCTCATTATCTGTTTAACCATCAATGCACAGCGTTTTCTTGCTTTATACCACTTTTAGAATAAACTCCCAGGGAGAATATATAAGACATTTATGCAGAGAGAAAATGTGAGCATCCTGAAATAATGAATATGTAAAAGATGATGGAAAAAGTATAGATATTCAAAAATAAATAACAAAGCACATAAAATTGCCCTAATATGAATCATTTTACAATTTTGCCATCCTTTTGTCCAGTTTTCTTGAGGATTCAAGGTGAAACACAAGGTTTTTAAACTTAACTATACAAACATGTTATATAGAAAAAGTTTTTTTAAAAAAACATATTCCCCAATCATCCACTATGATGACAGTCCCAAAGTAAGCATTTTCCAACATATTTTTAGTGTCCCCATCTGTTTGCTTAAATAACATTGTAACATGCTGTATGAATATTGTTCAGAAGTTCAAAAGCAGGCATTCCTAACTCAAAATAGCACATAAAAGAGAATAGTATTAAAGCCTTAAATATACTAGAGATAAAATATTTCTAATTCTAAGTTTTCAACCATTCATTTTTTCCCATTTTTTTTTTTTTTGACAGGCAGAGTGGACAGTGAGAGAGAGAGAGAGAGAGAGAGAAAGGTCTTCCTTTTTGCCATTGGTTCACCCTCCAATGGCCACCGCGGCCGGCGTACTGCGGCCAGCACACCGCGCTGATCCAATGGCAGGAGCCAGGTACTTCTCCTGGTCTCCCATGGGGTGCAGGGCCCAAGGACTTGGGCCATGCTCCACTGCACTCCCTGGCCACAACAGAGAGCTAGCCTGGAAGAGGGGCAACCGGGACAGAATCTGGCGCCCCGACCGGGACTAGAACCCGGTGTGCCGGCGCCGCAAGGCAGATGATTAGCCTAGTGAGCTGCGGCGCCGGCCGCCGGCTTTTTCCCATTTCTAATACAACTAGCTTACTATTCAATTAGCAAATCTTTTTAATGATACAGTAAGGAGCATATCTTTATATTATCAAGGTTACCAATATAAAGTCAGTGACAATTGTTTAAAGTAATATCTTTAGTTGTACAATTTATTCATAAATGCAGTCAAACTATCCTAAGCTAATAACAAATATTTGATATAACCATTTTATACACCATCCTTTTTCAGTATATACTTGCTTTACTAATATTACTAAGTCAAAATGTAAGAGCAAAATAAGCATATAACTTAATTAGTTGTTTTATAATAATAAAATTATCAGTCATATGTTATTCTTGTTTATTTGGTTTTTGATCCTTAAAAGCAATTTTCTTCATTTTATAACTGCAAAATAACTGTAAACACAAGGAATTATATCATGATGTGCTATTTATAGAAACATAGATCTTAATAAAATATTCTTACTTTCATTTGGTGTCAAAATAATTTTATTTAAAAAAAAAGACCCAGCAACAGCCGAGAATGAAAAATTCTAGTGCTGTAATAAAAATTTAAGTTAAAAAGATATGTCAGAATTTAGAACTTGTCTCTGTGAGGTATGTAGAAAAGAAATCAATAAAACAATTATATCATTATTCATTCATTTGCTATTGTTATTAAGGTCAAAAGACAAATAAGGGTCACAGGAGGGCTGAACTTCACAATATTATAAAACAAACTGTAATTACCATGGTTCAATTTTTCCCATTAAGTTGACTATGGAAAAAGATCTAGAGCCTACTCTACATGATAATATGAGCAATAATATTGGGAAATGATATATTAAAATATTTTACAAAATACAAGTAGACATGACTTTTATTAATTCTGCCTACATAGATTTCTGGAATTTAAAGATGAAATGTAGCTTGTTTCTCTCGCTTATGAAAGTGCAAGAAATTTCTTCTAACTATCTTTGTCTGTAAGAAATGTTTAGAACATACTACTACTATAGTCAAACCAAGTTGTCAAATATCTTTACTCATCACCATTTTTTTATTTCTTAATTGCTGTGTTTTGATTTAAATATTACTTTGGCAATTACCAGAACTATTTGTGTTTACTATTTTTGTCTATTTCTGTTTTTCAATATTTTTCAGTTGTATTCCATTTATTTATTAAAGCTGCATACATACATATTTTTATTTTCAAAATAAATTTTAAGAGCATTATTAAGGTACATTTTATTATAAACTTAAAGCTGACTGATATGTGTAGTTTGTTTGAAAGGCAAAGAGAAAGAGAGTGACAGACAGACAGACACAGAGCTCCTATTTAGTGGTTCATTTCTCAAATGTCCACAATAACCCTGGGCTGAGACAGAATGAAGTGAGAAGCCTGAGACTTGACCTGGGAGTCCCACATGAGGGACGGGGAGCCCAGTGCTTAAGCCTTCACCTGCTCCTTCCCAGAGTACAAGTTAACAAGAAACTTGGATAGTAAGCGCAGCTGGGACTCGAACCCCAGCACTTTGTTTCTTATACCTTAAGCCTCATGTCTGCTCTAGAAAGCTGGCCGCTTTTTGCCTCCAATGTAGGAGATTTTTGCTTTAGGACTCTTCAATAGAGTAGCTCATCATGGATTCTCCTTCAAGCTTGATGATCTGATCACCAGCTGTTCCCGGGGAGGATGGAATTGGAACAGCTGCCCTGCGCTCCACTCCCTTCCTTTCCTGCAGGGTGCCAGGGGAAGGCCCATGCCCCGTTTCTAGTGGTTCTGTCAAGTGGACATCTGGATAATTAAACTACTGATTTTTGCTGATATTTGAGACTTCTAAGCTACAGGATAGTTTTAGCAAGTTGCATTTAGATATAGATTACTATAGTCAGTAAACCAAGATGTATAGATTTATGAGGCACAGGGATTTTCATAATACTCTGAAGAATGAAATGAGTATTTTACACACTAAACCTTCAGTGCTGTGGAAGACGACCCCACCGAGCCTCCTGTGGGAACCCGCCCTATCGGTCTGGGCCAGGATACATGGCTAGCACAGAAAGACAAGCAACGGCTCTCAGTGTCTTAGGCCGCTTTTTACTTCTGTGTCTGTTGATTGTCTTTAATCTCGAAAGGGTTATAGCATTTGATGTCATGTAGTATTAGGTTTTAATTATCAGTCTTATCTGACAGCACAATCCAGGATATTAACACAGAATCTTACATTACAAAAGAAAATAGAATCCCATGAGATAAATAAGGCAAGTTCCTTTCTGTTCCAATAATAGACCTTAAGATAAATATGAAATTTGGAGAAAAAAAATCTGTTTCATCATTTTTAAGTCATGTAACTTTTATGAGGTGTTTTAGGGTAAATTCAGACACTCTATCCCTCCTCTTCTTTCCTGGAAAACAAGGAAATAATAAAAAGTAAAAGGAAGTGTCAGAAATTTAAGGAAATATCTGTGACTGGAGACTAAGCTGCTGCTCGGGACACCCACGTCTCATAGTGGAATACCTGCTTTGAGTCTTGGCTTCTTTTCCAATCCTAGCTTCTTTTACTGGACACTTTGGGAGTCAGCAGGTGGTAGTTTAAGTCCTTGTGTCCCTGCCACTCATGTGGAGATTCAGAATGAGTTCCAGGCTCCCAGTTTCATCTAGGTCCAGCCCTGGCTATTGCAGGCATTGGGGAGTGAACTAGAGGATGGGAGATCTCTCTCTGTCTCTCTCTTTGTCTTTCTGCCTCAGAAATAAAATGAAAACATAACTTTTTAAAAAGGAAATATTTATTGTTGATTTTAATAAATATATATAAGGAGCATTTAAATACTAATTTAAATGAAAAGAATTTAAAATTAAAACAATAATTTGAAATTTTAATCTGCAATAATATAGATAAAAAATTCCTCTTACAGATGATTTCCTGAATGATCAACCTGAAAAAAAAAAAAAAAAGCACTGATTTCTCACAGAGGATAGTGCAAATCTATCTGAATCTTATCTTTATTTATTATTATTTATTTTTATTTGAAAAGCAGAGAGACTGAGAGGGAGAGGCACTGAGATAAAGAGGGATCTTCTGCCCTCAGGTTCATTCCCCTAATTCTCAAACCAAGCAGCACCAGGGCAGGCCTGAGGCAATACCTAGAATTCCCTTCAGGGCTTCCACAAGGAAGGCAGGGGCCCAGGTATCTGAACTATCATCTGCTGCCCCCTGGGCATTCACTGGCGGGAATCTTGAATCCAGGATGGAGTCAGAACCCATCTGATATGGGTGCAGTCATCCCAGTGCAGCTTCACTGCCTCGCCAAATGCCCACCCTGCTCATCTCATTTATATGTTTGACTTTAATAGAATCAATTTCCTGGGAGTTATTTCTTTTGTACTTTAGACTTGAAAGGATCTGATTAATGAGAAAGTTTTCAAAGAACTGTGTTCTTGCCTCATTAATTTGAGGATAGGCAGAGTTGGTCCTTTGCAATAATAATGCTAAACAAAATCCTATAGGCCCCTTAGAAAGATAACATATGTAAGTAAATTTTTGTTGGATTATCACTTACATATTTACAAATACTAGCATTTTTGCAAATTTAGTATGCAAATCATGTGTTTTTAAAGTCATATGAGTACACTGAAAAAAACCAGTTACAAGCGGCACATGTTGAGAATGTCCCTTAGTAATGCACATGCCTGTATTAATTGTTTTGTATTCACAAGAAAAATTTATTTTCAATGTTTAACTATTATGTCATGTAGAATTTTGCCTTGTAAATATAAATATCTAGTTGATAAATTCAATTATTGTTCTAAATGTTTTTTTGGATATATCATCATTATATACTACAAAAGGAAATATTCCAAACTCACCTAAAATTCCTATTCTCAATTTTCCAAAATAGATTTATTTTAACAGAATGGCTATCCTAGCCTATCCTATATCCTGATATAAAATTAATCATCAGTTATAGAATTTATTATCCAAAGCTGTCATGATGTTCTTATTGTTAAGATAAGGTAATTGTGATAGTCATGTTCCTTAGATGATATATTCAAAGAACTTATATTTCAAAGTCAAATACTATTCTATCAGAATGTCTTGATTATTGCTAACTCTGATTTCTAATTTGCATATGTCACTCAATTTAAATAATTTCAATCCCCAGACTCTTAAAATAGAGGTACAGCAGAAACCAAGTGACACATAACCAAAAACTCTAAATCAGTATTGTCAAGTTATATCCATTTATTTTGAAGTCTTCTTAATAGTGAATCACAGTCAACAAGACAAAAATTTCTTTTACTCAATTTTCACTGCAGTGTTTTTGTACAGGAAAGAAACTAACATGTTACAGTGATCCTTTACGGAGTCTGGATTATATATTAAAACAGTGATCACAGACATTTTTCTTCCCTTCTGCTATCATTTTGAACCTGTCACTCCCCACAACCATACTGTCCATCAGATGCACCTAATGGTGCACCTTATCCATTTTGCCTGATTCCTTCATGTTTCCATCTGAGATAATAGTATATTTACAAGGGGGCATTTGAATGCTTTATCTCTTTGGAGGTGAGATCAAATAAACAAAATAATCATATCTTGGGACTATGATCCATTATCTTGTAACATACTGCAGAATCCTCTATCTGTTTATTGTGTACCAACATCAATTCTGATCAATCCTTCCTATTCTGATACCCCACCTGGAATTCCCATAATAATGTATTATAAAAGTGCACCTGTATATATCTTGTGATAGGCTGAATAATGGCTGCCCAAAAGATGTTCATGTCCTTTGGACTTTGTAGATGTGATTAATTTAAAGGTTTTGGGAACAGAGATTAATCAAGGGTGAGGATGTCTGGACCATGGCCATGTAAGGCCGTAGAATCATTTGGTCTGGCATAACCAAGGCATCTACGGTGGGACTCAAAACTCAATACATTTAAAGCATGCTGATTTATAATTTGATATGTTTTGTATCACCCAATAATTATGTGATAAATATCCAAATGGCTCTTGGCAAAATATAGTTTCCCCACACTGATCCAGTATGTAACCATAAGGATACTCATACCAAGGAACCAATGGAGTTAGAAACTTACAGATTTCACTATGGAAGAAAGAGGGTGAAAGGAGGTAAAGAAATTGTCATGAGCCAAAGAATTCAGGTTCATGTTAAAAAAGGCAAGGAAAGACATTGTTCCCTTAAAACTTTCAGAAGGACCTAGGTCTTAGCAAATAATTTTGTACATGATAATTATTTATAGTAGCAACAGAAAACTAATGCATATATCAGTCTATATTTACAGTTAAAAATCTAAATTTTAGAAATAAATGAGTATTAACTTAAATAATCACTTTTATATATTTAAAATAAAATGCATAAACATTTTTCATTGACAGTTTTATCCAACACCAGAAATAAAATTAATAATTTAATTCTATAATTACACATATTTTTCTCTTAAAATATATTTGTGTATATATATATAAAGATTTATTTTATTTATCTGAAAGGTGGAGTGACAGAGAGAGAGAGGGAGAGACACAGAGAACAATAGATCTTTCTTCTGCTGGGTCACTGCCCAAATGGTTGTAACAGTCAGGACTGGACCAGGCCAAATCCAGGAACCAGGAATTCCATCTGGGTATCCCCCATGTGTGGATTGCACCAGAGTACTTGGACTATCATCTGCCTCTTTTCCAGGTACATTAAAGGGCCCTGGATAAGAAGTGGAATAGTTGGGACTCCAAGCAACACTCTCACATGGGGTGCGAGTACTGCCAAGTGTGGGCTTAATCTGCTGCACCACAATGTCAGCTCCTTAAATATGTATTTTTAAATTGACACATAACAAATACAAGTATTTATGTGGTATACTGTGAAAATTAGGGAGGAAAAAGAAGGGAGGGAGAGGTGGGAGAGAAAGAGAGAGAGAGAGAGAGAGAGAGAGAGAGAGAGAGGAAATTCTCCCAGGTACTGGTTCACTCCTCTCTCCCCCTAAATACTTGCGATAGTCAAGCCTCGCTGGGCCAAAGCCATAATCTGGGAATTTAATCCAGGTATTCCACTTGGGTGAGAGAAACCCAATTACATCAGTTATCACTCCTGCTTTTCAGGATCTGCATTAGCAAGAAGCTGGATCCAGGAATCAGAGCTGGGTATAACAACCAGCTAATACAAGTATCCAAGTACTCCAATATAGGATGCAGAAATCTTAATTTCTGTCTTAACTGCTAGGCTAATTTCTCATCCCATTACTTTAAATTCTTTGACACACAAATCATCAACTTTCATGTCATTGTGCTTGCTTGTTAGAGAATTATTAGGTTCCTTTGAATGTTACTTTTTTTTTAATGTCTTTGTCCTTATATTGTTTCTTGTGCACATGGTGGGTCAGCTGCCATTACCAGTTTTATGGGTATAGTTGAACTTTCATAGTAAAAAGAAATTTTGCTGGCAATATGTCCTAGGGCATTGATTAGATATGTCACATTGACTTTGGTTTCAGGTAAGTGCTTTAGTGGAGTGACCCTGTAGCTTCTTCAGATATCTGAGTCTTAGAGTGTACCACCATTTGGGAGGCAGCTCCCTTAGATGGGGCCCATTTACTGGCAGTATACCTAGCTACAGATCTGGAGATCCCACGAGTTTCTGTGGGTCATTGAAGATTAAATTTTCCCTGCAGACCTAGATGGCTGTGAAGGCCAGGGCCGGACCAGGTTGAAGCCAGCATCCAGGTGCTTCTTTTGTGTCTCCCATATGAGTGGTATGATCCCAAGCACTTGGATCATCTTACATTGATTTTTCCAGGCTATTAGCAGGGATCTGGATCAGAAGTGGAGCAGTGGGGACTTGAACCTGGAACCCATATGGAATGGCAGCTTTGCAGGTGGTCATTTTATCTGCTACACCACAATGCCAGCACTTGTTCAGCTGCTTTTTGATACTACAGAATTGTGGGTGGAAATGATCAGTTGCCTCTCAGGGGCTAAGCTACTAAGGAAAGGATCATTAGCTGCTCCCTGGCATTACAGGTGTGGGCAGGGCTGCCTGGCTGTCACCTGGGGGCAAGAGTAAACTGGCAGTGACACCTAGATACTTCCAAGTGGGTGGCTGGGGTTGTACAACTGTTCTTTGAAGACTTTTGCAGGTTGAACTGTATAGGGTGTGCTGCCAAGGTTCCATGTGGGGAACATGAGGGCACTCCTTTATGTTTCACATGATTGTGTTAACAGACCTACTAGATGTACCTGCCTACCTGTTTTATAGAACTCTGGGTGGCAGGGTCTCCAGCTGATCCCTTGCAGCAAGAGCTGGGGTGAAAGAAGGCACATGTGGGCTAGCTCTTTCTTAGGTGCAATGCAGGTTTGAGATAACCCAGCAGGTTCCTGATCTGGACTTGACCTTCTGGATCACAGGTTTTTCTAGCAGTAAACGGTTCCTTTATGCATCGTGGTATGAATGAGTGTCTCCAGGGATCACCTGCTTACCCTTTCCATGCCCAGCAAGAGCAAAATCCTTCTTGGTGCAGGGTTCATTTCAAGAGACAGAACAGCAGGTGCTATGTGATCAGTTCCCTGCTTTAAGAGACTATTGTGTATCCAGGCTCTGCAAGTATTGTTCTTCTTGGAGTTGGGGAAGGGGTGAAGTGGGCAACTCTTTCCTGCCTGCCTTCTTCAATGTATGTTTTCTTCGTGTTGTACTAACACTAGGCACTATCATTTCCCAATTCACTTGGCCAAGTAATTTTAAATGTGTGTTTAGATATGTGAATAGCTATTTATACTGATGTCTCTGTAGGGAGAGAACTCGTGGAAAATTTTATGTGGCTCCCATTGCTCTATCTCCTTTTTCATATATTAATACATATTCAAATATATTCCATTTATTCCTTTTAGGAGCTATAAAGGATAGCTGTCATCTGTGGCTGATCTATCTTTTTGAAGAAGTTCACAATTTGTAATTTCTGAATGGCATGGATTCCAACAGTATTAAGAACCATTAACATGAAAATACACCCTACTTTTCTCACTCTATGGTTATAGTAAAACATCCTACATCTTGGGATATTAATATCCCTCTTTTCAAAAAATGGCATAAATGTGTATTGTATGTATATAATAGCTACATATGGATTAAATCTGGTAAAATGTTAAAAATCATAAAATCTTAAAAAAAAATTTTTAAAAAGCCAAAATATCAGAACCAAAAGCAAATACTACATTTTCCATGTACTTGCATGCTGCTAGCACAAAAATTATGACTTGATTCCATCATATGTATTCATTTTTAATTCAATTTACTGACAAGGAAAGAAAAGAGTATAGCATCTTTTTATTTGTGGATTGCAACAGCATGGAATTTAGTCTCATTTCTTTGACTTTCTTTTGATATGTTGTTTAGTTCTTGAGCAAAATAATTTCTCAGATGAGTTATATTAATTAAATCCTGGACATTATTTTATTCCTTTCCAAATTCTGCATGTTTCAAATATGTATCCCAAATACAATGTGCACAGAATTATCCTAGGCAGTTTATTGAAAATTCTAATACTCTGGCTCCCACAAAGAACTATAAAATTATAATTTTGAGGTGGGCATTTTTCATACTGAGTAAGAGAATGCTTGAACACCTGAGTGCCATATGGGAGTCCCTGCGTCTGAGTCCCAGCTCTCTTCTGATTCCAGCTTCCTGCTAATGTGCACCACAGGAGGCAGCAAGCAATGGCCTCTGCGACACGCATAGGACACTTGGATTGAGTTTTGGTCTCCAGGCTTTTGCCTAGCCCAGCCCTGCCTGTTGCAGGCATTTGAGGGTGTGCCATTGGTTGTAAACCTGTCTCTCTGCCTTTGAGATAAAATACACAAATATATATATATATATATATATATATATATAAATTTTTTCTGGAATAAGTCCTTGGAATATTTACCCTTAACAATGACACCAGGAAATTCTGAACTTCTCTAAAATTTAGGGATAATTGATTTAGGAGTTTTAAAATTTTATCTTATTTTTTTCTATGTTGTATTTTGCTATTTATAAATATTTTGTAAATATATTTACATTCATTCTTTTTAATTAATGCTAAGACAATCACAGACTCGTAGCTTTCTTCATATATGTGAAGAAACTCTAGATATATTTACTGCCTACTTCAGAATCTTTCCACCAATTTTTGTAGAATTGATTTTTAAGGTTAGTTGCAAATGTATTTTAATGTTGTTAATCTTTTACTATCAGTTTTATTTTTTTTTATTTTTATTTTTGACAGGCAGAATTTGACAATGAGAGAGAGGAAGAGAGAGAGAGACAGAGAGACGAAAGGTCTTCCTTTTCCTTGGGTTCACCCCCCAAGTGGCCACTATGGCTGGTGCGCTGCGGCCAGCGTGCTGTGCTGATCCGAAGCCAGGAGCCAGGTGCTTCTCCTGGTCTCCCATGCGGGTGCAGGGCCCAAGGACTTGGGCCATCCTCTACTGCACTCCTGGGGCCACAGCAGAGAGCTGGACTGGAAGAGGAGCAACCGGGACAGAATCCGGTGCCCCAGCGGGGACTAGAACCCCGTGTGCTGGCACCGCAGGCGGAGGATTAGCCTAGTGAGCGGCAGCGCTGGCCTTACTATCAGTTTTATTAAAGTATAAGTTTTTATTTTATAAATTTTTCATGTATTTTTGTGTGCTTTTATACTTTATAAGACCTTTAGTTTTAGTATCCTTAAATGAATTATATTTCAAGGCTACTTTAAGTTGTAATATATATTTTATTACAAACACAACTGAAGTCAAAGAAATATTTTCTGCATTTGGGAACACTTTTGTTTTGTTTTGTTTTGTTTTTGTTTTTTGATTTAATAAATGTGAATTTACAAAGTGCAACTTTCATATTGTTGTGGCTTCCCTCACCCCCAACCTCCCTCCCTCCCGCGGCCCTCCCCTCTCCCATTCCCTCTCACATCCCACCCTTCATCGAGTTTCATTTTCAATTACCTTCATATACAGAAGATCAACTTAGTATACACTAAGCAAGGATTTCAACAGGCTGCACTCACACAACCGCTCAAGGTATAGGGTATTGTTCGACTAGTAGTGTTGTCTTTAAGTTTCATAGTAGAACACATTAAGGACAGAGATCCTACATGGGGAGCATGTAACCAGTGACTCCCATTGTTGATTTAACAATTGGCACTCTTATTTATGGTGTCAGCAATCACCCGAGGCTCTTGCCGTGAGCTGTCTAGGCTATGGAAGCCCCTTGAGTTCACCAACTCTGAACTTGTTTAGTCAAGGCCATTTCACAGTGGAGGTTCCTTCCTCCCTTCAGAGAAAGGCGCCTCCCTCCTTGATGGCCTGTTCCTTCTACTGGGGTCTTGTTCACCAGGATCTTTCATTTAGATTGTTTTTGCCACCATGTCATGGCTTTCCATGCCTGTGAGACTCTCATTGACCTTTTAGCCAGATCTGAATGCCCCAAGGGTTGATTCTGAGGCAGGAGTGCTGTTTGGGGCATTTGCCATTCTATGAGTCTGTTGTGTGTCCTGCTTCCCCTGCAGGATCATTCTCTCCCTTTTAATTCTATCCTTCATTATTTGCTTACACTGGTCTTATTTGTGAAATCTTCGACACTTACCCTATCTTTTTGATCGGTTATATACTTATACTTATGACTTTACCAAGTGCACTGGCATTGGTACATGTCTCCTTGATAAGATTGAGTTGAAATCCCCTGGCACATTTCCAGTTCCACCATTGGAGGTAAGTCCAAGTGAGCATGTGCCAACCTATATATCTCCTCTCTCTCTTATTCCCACTCCTATGTTTAACAGAGATCACTTTTCTGTTAATTTTAAATGCCTAAGAATGATTGTGTATTGATTACAGAGTTCAACCAGTGGTATGAGTAGAACAAACTGAGCAACAACAACAACAAAAATACTAAAAGGAATAAAACAGTAAGTTGTTCCTCAACAGTCTAGACAAGGGCTGCTCATGTCATTGTCTTTCATGGTGTCCATTTCACTTCAATGGGTATCATTTTAGATGCTCGTTTAGTTGCCATCAATCAGGGAGAGCATATGATATTTGTCCCTTTTGGACTGGCTTATTTCACTCAGCATGATATTTTCCAGCTTCCTCCATTTTGTTGTAAATGCCCGGATTTCATTGTTTTTTTACTGCTGTATAGTGTTCCATAGAGTACATATCCCATAATTTCTTTATCCAGTCATCCGTTGATGGACATTTAGATTGATTCCATGTCTTAGCTATTGTGAATTGAGCTGCAACAAATATTGAGGTGCAAATGGCTCTTTTTTCCTCCCCTTTAATTCCATTTGGGTAAATTCCAAGGAGTGGGATGGCTGGGTCCTGTGGTAGTGCTATATTTAGGTTTCTGAGGACTCTCCAAACTGTCTTCATTTGGGAAGACTTAAACATCCTCATATTTCCAGAAAAAAGTGAAAGTAGTAATCGATGAATATCTTATACACAAATTTTTTTTAATCAAGCAATTTTTAGGAGCACTCTTTACTTAGGTAGTTTTGCTGGGTTAATCATTCTTAAATTACATTTTTTTTACAAAAATTATAACACTTTGTATTACTTCCAACAAGATTATGATCAGAATGATATTCATTAGTTGCTCTCAAATTTTCAAGTCTCCCTTATAATTTGTCTGGCAAGGTGAATGAAATATTTTTTCTATGTTTTTTTCCTAGACACTTATGAACAGTGACTTTTTTCTAATACTGAAGAGTATTTTGAAGTCATAAAGATAGAATTAACTTTGGCCGGCGCCGCGGCTCACTAGGCTAATCCTCCACCTAGCGGCGCCGGCACACCGGGTTCTAGTCCCGGTCGGGGCGCCGGATTCTGTCCCGGTTGCCCCTCTTCCAGGCCAGCCCTCTGCTGTGGCCAGGGAGTGCAGTGGAGGATGGCCCAGGTGCTTGGGCCCTGCACCCCATGGGAGACCAGGAAAAGCACCTGGCTCCTGGCTCCTGCCATCGGATCAGCGCGGTGCGCCGGCCGCGGCGCGCCGGCCGCGGCGGCCATTGGAGGGTGAACCAACGGCAAAGGAAGACCTTTCTCTCTGTCTCTCTCTCTCACTGTCCACTCTGCCTGTCAAAAAAAAAAAAAAGATAGAATTAACTTTATAATTATCAAATTGTAGACTATTGTTCAAGCTCAGTGTGAACAGAGTAAGTTAGTTCTCACAGAAATCTGCTCTACTATGGCAGAATTCCTATGCCATCGTCATTTTCTAAGGTGAAACATTTGAAGAAACAAGAAAACTCTCTCCTCTCTTTCACGCCGTATTTTCTATCAATTATTGAATTTCATTTATCCTGCATTTTCAATGTCATATGACTTCTTGCAAAAATCCTTCATGGTGCTTCTTTCACTTGGAGTCTCATTAACCTTTGCCTTTCATGATTCTGATAGAATTCTCTTTCCCTTTCTCAGCTTCCCCTTGCTCCAGTCCATTTCTGCTTCCGCTGACAGTGGAAATTGTCTAAAGCAAACATGTTGTCAGCTTACTTTGTTATCTAAAAAGTATGCAATACTTTATAGCAGTGTGCAGAATAACAATGCAAATTCCAGAACAAAGCTTCTACATTTGCCTGTAATTCCCATTTCTTTACTGATTGTATATTGTGTATCTCCATTACTTCTCTGTACCATTTATGAAAGTTCACAGACTTCTCATCCATCAGTGAATTTATCAAGCACCAGGAGCCCTTGTTTATTACAAATGTTTCTGAGCCTTGATCATATGGTATGTTATGAAATGGTTCAGTGGGTTACAATTAACATTTTAAAATAAAAGGCAACTGTTTTATACATTTCATATGTTATGCTAGTATATATTTCACAGAATCACCTGCTTCTTGAATTATATACTTTTATCTGTAATGTTATTTACATCATAGACCATATTATACTTAGACAAGAGTTCAATGTTCCTCTTTATGTGGAGTGATTATACAGTTCATAACACACAGCAAGAATCTCAAATAATTCATTTAAAAAGACAGCCTATGTTTAAAATGAAAACTTCATAGATTTTGTACATAGAAAATATATTTAAAAGTAAGTTAATATAGAACAACTTATTACTTTTAGTTGCAAAAGTAATCCAAAACTCTTCTTTGTTCCCTAAGTAAAGAGTAATGTTCTATGCATGGTATAATGCAAAGTAGAAAATGAATAGTTGGGCAGCATGGTGAAGTCGGTAAAGCTGCTGCCTATGATGCTGGCATCCCCTGTGGGTGCCAGTTCATGTCCTGGCTGCTCCACTTCTGATCTGGCTCCTTGCTAATTGCCTTGGAGAAACTTCAGAAGTATTTTGGCCCGTGCCACCCAGGTAGAAGACCTGGATGAAGCTCTTGGTTCCTGGCTCCTGTTTCCTGGCTTCGCCTGGCCTAGCCTGGTCTTTGTGGCCATCTGGGGAGTTAAAAAGTGGATGGGTTCTCTCTCTTTCTCTTTCCCTCTAACTCTGAGTTTCAAAGAAACAAATGTCTTAAAATAAATAAAATGGCTAGTTTGTTATCTCTACATAACTCACAATCTAGTTATAAGAAAAAAGTCTTCAGTCATAAATTTTATGACAATTTCTTGATTTAAAGGAAAGTTGAAGATTAAAACACAATAAAGTACATATTCATCATCCAAATGAATAAATTAATATATAGTATGATTTGAAGGCAAAATGGTTTCAAATAAAATTAAATCATGTGAATTAAAATCTATTATGAAGCACAATACTTTTAGTGAGGATTAATAATTTTAAATATGTAAATGACTTGCATTTTAATTAACAATTTTGGTATAAAACAGCAGAATAATTTTATATAATAACAATAAGTGCCACTAGAAATGGATATATAATAAAGACTAACAAAAATGAGAACAAATTCCTGACTATATGATGAGTTGCAATGTTAGAAATTAAAAGGATATTGAACTTAAGACTAAAGTTAAAAGTCAAAGAAAATAAAAAGGCATGAAACTGTTAAGGAAGTAACAAATGCTAGCAAAATAAAAGGAAATGTGAAAAATCCAATGGTATCAAAAAAAGGCCACAGGCTGGGAAATTTAGGGAAGACTAAAACATCAAAAAAAAAAAACAAAAAACCTGTCTTACCATCAGGATGTAGTCATCTTACTTATAAGCAACCATAGAAAATGAAAGACCTAACTTAGAAAATGGTAGCTTTGGGGGATGGCGTTATGGCTCACTTGGTTAATCCTCTGCCTGTGGCACCAGTATCCCATATGGGCATTGGGTTCTAGTCCTGGTTTCTCCTCTTCCAGTCCAGCTCTCTGCTGTGGCCCGGGAGGGCAGTGGAGGATGGCCCAAGTGCTTGGGCCCCTGCACCCGCATGGGAGACCAGGAAGAAACCTGGCTCCTGGCTTCAGATCAGTGTAGTTCCGGCCTTTTGGGGGTGAACCAACGGAAGGAAGACCTTTCTCTCTGTCTCTCTCTCTCACTGTCTAACTCTGTCAAATGAATAAAAAAAAGTAGTAGCTTTGGCAAGTGAAAGTATAAAGTATTGCATGTTATAGTGCCAATAATATGTAACACATGTTCTTCCTTCTCTATTTATTATAAACTAGTCTGATTGAGATTTTTTTTTTCTTTTCATATTTTGGCTGGTCTGTTTGCTTTAATTTGATTTGATACAATTTTCTTAGATCACTTTGATTTGCCTTAATTTTCTAAGTCCCCTTTCCTGCATTTTATCTGAGACAACTGGAAATGGATGTATGCACACAGAGGGGCTTGATAAGGAGGGCTACACAGAATTTAGTGTCAAGTAGGTCTGGAGAAGCACTGATGATGATCTAGAATTGACATTTTGTTTAAGATGAGAAGGTCTTTGCCTCAAGAAGATTAAATGAGATATCTGGAGGATGGTATGACAAATGCACAATTTAGAAAAATTACTCTGAGAATTACATAGAATATAGAATACTAAGGAGTTTAAATATATTCAGAGTCATGCATTAGAAGGTATTAATAACAAGTAATAAATAATGAGGTCCATATCAAAGGAGGAAGCACCTGGCTCCTGGCTTTGGATTGGCACGGTGCGTCGGCTGTAGCAGCCATTTGGGGGGTGAACCAATGGAAAGAAGACCTTTCTCTCTGTCTCTCTCACTTGCTGTCTAACTCTGCCTGTCAAAAAAAAAAAAAAGAAAGAAACAGTTATGAAAAGAGACTTGCTATATTATAAGGAAATATTTACTTTATTTATAGATTTATTTATTTACTTGAAAGACAGAGTGACGCAAACAGAGGGAGAGATAGAGAGAGAAAAATCTTCCATCTGCTGGTTCACTCCACAAATGACCTCAACAGCCAGGAATGGGCCAGGTTGAAGCTAGGAGCCTGGAACTCCATATGGATTCCCCATGTGGGTGGCAGAGGCCCAGGTATTCAGGCCATCTGCACCTTTCCTGGCAGATTAGAAGTGGCTGAATGAGAAGCAGAGCAGCCAGGACTCAAACTGCAGCTCCAGTATGGGATTCTGGTATCATAAGCAGCAGCTAACCTGCTCCACCACAACACCAACATCTATTAGGAAATATTTAAAGTAAAAATTGTATTCTTAGATTTGTTACATAACATTGTTTAGGCAAAGTAGTCATATTGATATTTTGCTAGTCAAGCATTAGTATTACACTTGACTCAGAAATGGGTCACATTCCTAATGTCGATATCAATTTTTGATAAATTTCACTTAATAAAAAAAGTCTTCAAAATTTGTAGAAAATGAAAAGCTGCATGAATTTAAAAATTTTTACACAAAATAAATTTATTTTATACTTCCACTTTCCTTGAACTGTTTGAACTCCCCTTGTATAATCTCAAATGAGTGACTCATTTCATTCTCCATATTCACCTTTTGAAACGAAAGAAGCACCTATGAAATAAGAATCATAAACACGAAGAAAAAAACTGCACTCCTCAGGTTTGTCGTTCATCCTTCATAGTGACTGTGTCACATTTTAACCATCCCATGGTTTTCCATCTGTGGATCAAAGTTATACCCGACATGAGAAACAGATTATGTAATAATTGCAAACAGCCTACAAATCTCATGGGATTAAGAGATAAATCTTGAGATTTATTGGTTATTTTTATTATATGTCTATCACAGGACAGAAAGGAATACACATTACAATTATTAAAGAATCATAGGATAGGCAGGTGCTGCGGCTCAATAGGCTAATCCTTCGCCTGCGGCGCCGGCACCCTGGGGTTCTAGTCCTGGTCAGGGCTCCGGTTCTGTCCCAGTTGCTCCTCTTCCAGTCCAGCTCTCTGCTGTGGCCTGGGAAGGCAGTGGAAGATGGCCCAGGTGCTTGGGCCCCTGCACCCGCATGGGAGACCAGGAGGAAGCACCTGGCTCCTGGCTTTGAATCAGTGCAGTGCACTGGCTGCAGCGCGTTGGCCATAGTAGCCACTTTGGGGGTGAACCAACGGAAAAAGGAAGACCTTTCTCTCTGTCTCTCTCTCTCTCTCTCACTAACTCTGCCTGTCAAAAAAAAAAAAAAAAAGAATCATAGGATAAGTCACCATCTGAAATGTTGCTTGTGCTGCAACGGGTGACAATTCCAAAAGGTGTCCTTTTGGCATTTTAATATTACAGTCTGAAATTGGCACCAGCTATTGTGGTGTATTTAATTTAAAGATTACTATATATAAGCCTGTGTTACAGTACAGACTAAGTACATTTTCTTGAGTCTAATGGGAATAATCTCCAAATGCAACTGGTGAAAGAAAACGAGAACTCTTAAACAGTGCGATGAAAAATAAGGATGAAGAATTCAGTGGCAACACCTCAGGGAAGAATTAATTTAGCAAAGAAAACAATAAATGGATTGTACAATGTAAAAGCTTTAAACAAGCAATATCCTTTTGTAGTACCACATTAAACTTGACATTAAAATCATTTCACAAACCACTAATGAAAAGTAAGGTTGATAATGTGCTTAAAAATTAGCTAAAATATGCCTGTGCTGAAAGTAATTCACCAAAGGGTGATACAGTATTTCAGCAGAGAACATCTGAAAAACACCAAAAGGATTCACAATCCTTAATCATAAATATCTTATGGTATATTAGAAAGAACATCAACGCAAGGGGCTAAACTTTGGCTTCCAGTCTACTTTCTATAATGAACTAGGTGTGTGCTTATGAGTAATGCAAGTGTAACACTCTGAAGTTGCTTTACTCACTTATGTAAGACAGATTGGTCTAAACTATGGGTCAGATAACTTAGGTCATTGGGCCAAATATGTTCCATGGCCTACTTTTGTTATAACCCTTAGACTAAGCCTCCTTTTTATATTTTAAAGTAAAATAAGAAGAATGAAGAAGGAAGAAAGAAGGAGGGAGAGAAGGAAAGATTATACAACAGACACTATATATATTATAGCATATAAGTAATATATAAATGTATATATACACACACATAAGTAATTTTTATTCCAAACCTAAGATATTAAGGATCTAGCTCTTGTATTAGCTAGCTTTTGGTTACTTTCATATAGCTGTAAAGAGCTTCTTAGGAAGAAAAGGGTTTATTTTTACTTACAGTTTGTAGGTCACAGCTCAGAATCGAGCCACCCCTAGTACATGTGGTGGAGGCAGCCAATGGGCAAAGTGGGTAGACGGGGAAGATTGCACACTGAGTCAGGAAGCAGAGGGAGAAGCTAGGTTGAACAGGCTTAATAAACAATCTTCCCAGGAGAACCACAGGGCAAGTCCCCTGTGGCCTAAAGCCTCTCACCAAGATCACCTGGCAGGTGCCATATTTAGATAAAGTCTCCACCCTTAATTCATTAGCCTCTAACATGCACACTTCAGAGTTTAAACACCTGTATGTATTTGGGGATGCAAATTATGTTCATAAGAACTCTTAAAAAATTGTCTATATCAGTACTAATAGAAATGAGAATGTATATGAGCCACCAGTGTCAGCCACACATATAATATAAAATTCTCTAGAAACTACATTTTAAAGTCGAAAAGAAAAAAAAAGATGGCTAGTTTTAGCAATGTCATTTATTTAACTCAATAAAGCCAACAATTTCAATATGTAATCATTTAAAAAATAATGGAGGCTTTGTAATTCTTTTGTGTGTGTGTGTGTGTATTAACTCTAGAAAATCTGGAGTGGATGTTATGCGTACAGTGCATTTCAATTTTAGACCTGACTCAATTTGAGTGCTCAGGACACAGTGTACCCAGCAGCTACAGGCAACTCCATAATGAACTCTGAGTTTTCTTTTATCTCTAAAGATTCATGATTCTATGGATGTAAATATTTCATAGTTACAAATAACCAGTAATTAGACATAAGTCATTTCTGCCTGGTTATCTGAGCCAGAGGCTTTTAATATTAGTCGTAAGTGGAAATGTTATTGCAGCACAGTTTGTTATTGAACACTAACCAGGTTTTCAATTCAGTTTTCAGCAGAGTGAAACTGAAGAGTTATGACTTTTTATTTCTCGGCCTGCATGTGCTCCTCAGAATTGCCAGGGCAGTGTTCCTTTCCTATTGGAAAAAGCTGAGCTAGCAATCTTTAACAATCTCAGGAGTCCTTTCTACCAGCTATATTTCAGGCACTAGTTTTTGGCCCTTCATTCTCTTTCCTACTCAGCCATATCTTGAAGTGGGTTTTTTTTGCCTCTTGTGACCGTATTCTTACCCCATGTCCAGTTCAGTTCATTTCTGATTTGTAGCTCTAACCTTGGACTCATTATGCTTTCACAGAAGCTGACTCCGTTCTCCTGCTCTTAAACTCGGGCTGTGCTGTCAGTATGCCGCGGTAGTGAGGAGGGCCGTCCTAACAGTCTACCCAGAACATACAGACCTCATCCTTTACACCTAAAGAGAATAACATTTTCATAACTGTGAAATCAGTCAGGAATTCACACCTCAGATGCTGACATTTTTTGCAGACATGAGCCATTTTTTCCCACTGCTACTCCCTGCAGTCCTGCACAACCGATGATAAATCAAGTGAGAATTTGTGGAAATGGTAGAGATCATATATGCCAAAAAGTTTGTATTAATTTTTTTATTATGGCAGTATCAAATCACCACACACTTAGTGGCTTAAAGCAATATCAAGTTATTATTCTACATTTCCACAGATCGAAAGTCCAATAGAAGCCCCACAACTCAACTCAGCAAAGCTGTGCTCCTTTCTGGAGACTCCAAAGGAAAAGCACTTCCTTCAATTTCCAGCTTCTAGAGACTACCCACATTCCTTTCCCCTTGTTTCCTTCTTCCAACCTCAAGACAAAGAAACTGCATCTCTCTAATCATTCACCAATAATAATACATTGATCTGAGTCTATCCTCAGCCTGGAGAGATTATTTTTCATATCTAATGTGGCTAGATTTTAGCCATACTGATAAACCAGAATAATCTCTATACTTTAAGGTCCTTAATCATAATTACATCTACAGAGTCTCTTTTCCCATATAAAGTAACATATTCACAAGTTTTGAGAATTAGAATTCTATATCAACAGTCAGGGTGAGGGCTGATCAAGTCACTGTTTCTCATAGTGTTCATTTCACTTTAACAGGTTTCCTTTTTGGTGCTCAGTTAGTTGTCACCTATCAAGGAGAACAAGTGGTATTTGTCCCTTTGGGATTGGCTTATTTCACTCAACATGATGTTTTCCAAATTCCTAACAGGGATCACTTTTCAGTTAAAATTTAAACACCTAAGAATAATTGTGTGTTAATTACAGAGTTCAACCAATGGTACTAGAACAAAAAAAAATACTAAAATGGATAAAGTATTACATTGTACATCAACTGTCAGGACAAGAGCTGATCAAGTCACTGTTTCTCATAGTGTCCATTTCACTCCAACAAGTTTCCCCTTTGGTGCTCAGTTAGTTGTCGCCAATCAGGGAGAACATATGATATTTGTCCCTTTGGGACTGGCTTAATTCACTCAGCATGATGTTTTCCAGATTCCTCCATCTTGTTGCAAATGACTGGGTTTCGTTGTTTTTGACTGCTGTATAGTATTCTATAGAGTACATATCCCATAATTTCTTTATCCAGTCTACTGTTGATAGGCATTTGGGTTGGTTCCAGGTCTTAGCTATTGTGAATTGAGCTGCAATAAACATTAAGGTGCAGACTGCTTTTTTGCTTGCCAATTTAATTTCCTTTGGGTAAATTCCAAGGAGTGCGATGGCTGGGTTGAATCGTAGGGTTATATTCAGGTTTCTGAGGAATCTCCAGACTGACTTCCATAGTGGCTTAACCAGTTTGCATTCCCACCAACAGTGGGTTAGTGTCCCTTTTTCCCCACCTCCTCTCCAGCATCTATTGTTGGTAGATTTCTGAATGTGAGCCATTCTAACCGGGGTGAGGTGAAACCTCATTGTGGTTTTATATGCATTTCCCTAATTGCTAGTGATCTTGAACATTTTTTCATGTGTCTGTTGGCCATTTGGATTTCCTCTTTTGAAAAATGTCTATTGAGGTCCTTGGCCCATCTCTTAAGTGGGTTGTTTGTTTTGATCTTGTGGAGTTTCTTGATTTCTTTGTAGATTCTGGTATTCAACCCTTTATCAGTTGCATAGTTTGCAAATATATTTTCCCATTCTGTCGGTTGTCTCTTCACTCTCCTGACTGTTTCTTTTGCAGTACAGAAACTTCTCAATTTGATGCAATCCCAAATGTTAATTTTGGCTTTGACTGCCTGTGCTTCTGGGGTGTTTTCCAAGAAGTCATTGCCGGTACCTATATCTTGCAGGGATTTTCCAATGCTCTCTAATAATTTGATGGTGTCAGGTCGTAGATTTAAGTCTTTAATCCATGTTGAGTGGATTTTTGTGTAAGGTGAAAGGTAGGGGTCTTGCTTCATGATTCTGCACGTGGAAATCCAATTTTCCCAGCACCATTTATTGAATAGACTGTCCTTACTCCAGGGATTGGTTTTGGATCCTTGATCAAATATGATTTGGCTGTAGATGTTTGAATTGATTTCTGGTGTTTCAATTCTGTTCCATTGGTCTATAACGGTGACTTGATCAGCCCTCTCCCTGACTGTTGATGAGCAGCTTAATATGTTATCCCTCTTAGTATTTTTTTTTTGTTTGTTCTACTTAATACTTTTGGTTGAATACTGTCATCAATACACAATTCTTCTTAAGTGCTGAAACTTAACTGAAAAGTGATCACTGTTAAATATAAGAGTGGGAATAAGAGAGGGAAGAGATGTGCAATTCGGGACATGCTCAAGCTGACTTACCTCAAACGGTAGAGTTAGAAACATACCAGGGGATTCGAATTCAATCCCATCGAGGTGGCATGTACCAATGCCATCTCACTAGTCCCAGTGATCAATTTCTGTTCACAATTGATCATAATGATAGGACTAAGAAACAAAGGGATCACATAAACAAGAATAGTGTCTGCAAATACCAGCTGATAGAATCAAAAAGGGAGAGAACGATCCAACATGGGAAGTGAGATACACAGCAGACCCATAGAATGGCAAATGTCCTAACAGCACTCTGGCCTCAGAATCAGCCCTTAAGGCATGCGGATCTGGTTGAAATGCCCATGAGAGTATTTCAGGCATGGAAAGCCAAGACACTCTGGGAAAAAAAAAAAAAAAAAACCTAAATGAAAGATCTCCACGAGTGAGATCCCAGTGGAAAGAATGGGTCATCAAAGAAGGAGATAGCTTTCTCTGAAGGGAGGCGAGAACTTCCACTTTGACCATGGCCTTGTCTAAATATGGTCAGAGTTGGTGAACTCAGGGGGCTTCCATAGCCTTGGGAGCTCATGACAAGAGCCTAGGGTGATTACTGATGCCATAAACAAGAGTGTCAATTTGTTAAGTCAACAACAGGAGTCACTGTGCACTTACTCCTCATGTAGGATCTCTGTCCTTAGTGTGCTGTACATTGAGATTTAATGCTATAACTAGTACTCAAACAGTATTTTTCACTTTATGTTTCTGTGTGGGAGCAAACTGTTGAAATCTTTACTTAATGTATGCTAAACTGATCTTCTGTATAAAAAGAGAATTTAAAATGAATCTTGATGTGAATGGAAGGGGAGAGGGAGTGGATAAGGGGAGGGTTGCGGGTTGGAGGGACGTTATGGGGGGGGGAGAAGCCATTGTAATCCATAAGCTGTACTTTGGAAATTTATATTCATTAAATAAAAGTTAAAAAAAATCTAAAAAAAAAGAATTCTATATCTTTGAAGGGCCAATTTTCTGCCTAGCACACTTACAATTAACAGTGCAGAAATTATTGAATGAAAGGTTAAAACAAAGTAATTCTCTCAAATACTGTAGGAAAAACGTTAGAGAAATTCTTCCAGGTAGATTCTTACTGGGTGAGGTTTCATCTTTTGTTGGTTCTGGAGTACAGTGATTGAGTGCATGATATAATCCAGATGACCATGTCACAGAGCACGAATATTATGACTATGGAACCAAGGTTAATGAAGTCCACACTTCAATTAGACTTACTTAGTTTTTACCTAGTGTCTTTTTTTCTGTTCCAACATCTTATTCCGGTTTCCATTGAGTTACAATGTCACCTTAGGTAGTGATAATTTCTCAGAATTTCCTTATTATTTTTATGACTGCTAACGTTTTGAGGAGCAATGGTAAAACGTTTTGTAGGATGCTCATCTACTGAAATATGTTTTGAACTTTTCTCATGATTAGACTAAGATAATATGTTCTAACGAATAGGACTACAGAAGTAAAGCGTCATTTATATCACCTCATGTGAGTGTAATAACCCTTTTAGTTCCCACCATGAGAAAGATTCTGGTACAGTTTTTTCTTTGGATCATGTACTTTTGTTATAGTGAACACTATGGACATAATTCACAATGCATATATTTTTCTTCCCATTGTACAGTTGTTTTTCAAAGTCCTAATCTCACAATGGAACTACAAGTTTTTGCTTTAGTCAGTTGATTGTTTTGATTGTAATATTTTGCTGTAGACATCTAAAGGTTAGCTTGATTTATACATTTTGTTTTGGTTTATTTTGTCTTATGATTTTTAACAGTGTTCTCTAATTTTTTCAGCCTGAATTCCAAGTTAGGCAGAACAGATATAAGCATCATGTATTAGTATTTCACATAGCCCAAAGACAGGTTTAAGTAGACATAGTCAATAATTTGCCAATAAAGTCTGGTTTGCCCCCTCCAGAACCAGGGAAACAATTCATCTCTGGAAACATGGGCTGTTGCCACTTTTATCATCTTTCAAACTTTAAAACTGATGCCATGCTATGTGTCCTCACAATTTGGTTACAAAATCTTCCTAACACTTTTAATATAATGGCAATAATCATCCAATGTAAAATAATAAGTAAAATGAAAAGGAATTATATTAGAGGGTTATGTGAAAATAATTCATTTCCACCTTTTGTTAATATTTGATATCTTGTGAAACGTTCTTATATTTATTTGAGAAGGAAAGAGACAGGAAATAGAGATAGACAAACAGAGAGACAGGGCGCTGCCATCCTCTGGTTCATTCTCTGAATGACCATAACAGCCAAGGCTGGCCTGGGGCTTAAACCGAGAGGTGGAAATGCACTCTAGGTCTCCTCATTGTGGGCAGGAATCCAATTACATGAACCATCACTGCTGCCTCCTACTGTCTGCATTGGTGGGAAGCTGGAGTTAGGAGTTAAAGCCAAGAATTCAACCCAAGCACTCTGCTGAGGTTCACATGAGGCTAAATACATGCTCCCTGTTCTTCATAACTTGGATAGTATTTTGTTTCTTGTCTGTGAGTCCATGTTGTATGAGAATTAGTTTCTGTTTGTATACTGAGTTATGAAGTTGGCTGATTTTCCCAAGGTTCACAAGATCTATTGGTTAAGAATTATATTTTAATTTTTTCAGTTTCTACCTTCTCTATCATGAACTTCACCTATGTATGGCACCAAGCAAACATAATGGGTGTAAAAGAAACATACTTATAAATAAACACATATATACACATATATGTGGGATATTAAATATAAAATACATAGATCTTTTCTATACATGCATTTGCTTTAGCAGTTAATTGAACACGTACTAAGCCAATGAATTTTCTGTCCTCTTCTTTACCCAGTAATTGTACCTGAATGAATGAATACATGCATGATGATTATCAGCATCAGTTCTATCACAAACGTCATGATTCACACATGCACTTTTCAAATGATTGATTGATTTGAGAGAGAGAGAGAGAGAGAGAGAGAGAGAGATTGCTTTTCTAACCTCTGGTTCACTTCCCAAGTGGCCACAATGACCAGGGCTGAATCAGGTTAAAGCCAGGATCCAGGAGCTTCATCTAGGTCTCCTATTTGGGTGGTGGGGGCCCAAGAATTTTGGTCATCTTCTGTTACTTTTCCAACCCATTAGCAGGGAGATAGATCAGAAGAGAAGGAGGTAGATCCCAAACCAATAACCCCATGGATGCCAGTGTTGCAGGCAGCAGCTTTACCTGATAAGCCATGATACTGGTCCCACGTGCACACTTTTAAAATTTTTATCAGATATTAGTTCCTTCATTTGTTTATTTAATTGAATCTCATATTTGCTTTGCTTGACAAAAACATGTCTATCCTCCCTCCCCATGCATATGTAAGGAATACCAAGAGATCCTAGGCATAATCACAAAGAGATACACATATGTGCATTGAGATTAGCATTGTCTTAGGAAAGAAAGAAGAAAGCGTGAGGATTCTTAAATCTTGATAGATTTAAAAGCACAAAAGGAATAAAATTTTCCTTTACTTAAAAACCATTCTATTAACATTTCCTTCAGACATGGTAGCAATTTCCTTTTATTGACAACTTTCTGAGAGCTGATACACCATTTTTTAATGATAAATACACTAATAAGCCATTGTTTTCAGTAGAGGGAAATCAAAATGTTGAAAATTTTTAAGGATGAGTAAAAAGAAGGGAATAGTGTCTTCTATTAGTTTAGCCTATAGAAAAAATAGCCTAAAGGTGTTTTTTACTATTTTCCAGAATTTTTGTTTTATTTATTTGTATTTTTCCCTGTGTAGTCTTTTATTTCCCAAAAGTGAGGCACTGGTGTGGTCAGAAAATATTTAATCTTAAAATTACACTTTCTTCTCCATCCAATTTGTAAGCAAACTGAAAATATAAACCAGCTTGAGTACATTCTACTCTATATTGCAAAATAACTTTCATGGGTTATTTTATTTCTGTGTCTAATTTTTTATTATAAGTAAGTAATAATTTTCAACTTTAGATAAGGCAAGTTCATATAAAGCACAATATGTTCACTTTGAGGATGAATCTTGAGGACTATTATCTGCTTTTACAAATCACCAAACTTCTTCTCTATAAAAATAACTTTCTTCTCCGGGCTGACTTTGTGGCTTAGCAAGTAAAGCTGCCACTTGCGACGCTGCCCCAAATGGACACCAGTTCTAGATCAGGCTGCTCCACTTCCAATCCAGCTGCCTGCTAATGGTCTGAGAAATCAGCAGAAGATGGCCCAAGTGCCTGGGCCCCTGCCACCCACATGGGAGACCCAGAAGAAGCTCTTGGCTCCTGGCTTCAGCTACCCCAGGCAATTGCAACCACTGGGGAGTGAACAAGTGGATGGAAGACCTCTGTTTCTCCTTATCCTCATTTGTAGCACTGACTTTCAAAAAAAAAAAAAAAAAAACCTCCCTTCTCTAGTAAATATGAATTTTTTCTTGGCATAATTTTTCAAAAATAATGAGAGAAATGATTTTTATCTGTATTCTAGTATTGTCCCATTTTTAGTAAAAATGACTAAATCCTATTTCATATTTCTTGTCAACTACTTAGGTTAAGCACACAACTAATGTTTACCTATTTCATGGTTCCAGTACCCACTCAATGTTTGCTCCATGTACACTTACTTCCAGCTAAAACCAATTAGTTCTCTATGCATGCCTGCGCACACTTAGAAGCAGCAGCATTTTCCTCAAATAGCTGAAATCCAATGTCTAAATTGTTGACCACTGTGAGAGTCACATTTGTAAATATCTGGCATAAACGATAAAATTGGCTTACATATATTGAAAGATTGCTACGAGGCAAATCATTGCTTTATTATTAACTTATCCCATAGGACTGATTTTAAAATAACCATGATTCTAGCAACATTTATTGAACACTTAGTATGTTTCAAGAACTCTACTCAGCACTTAATCTGTATTATCCCAGTTCAACTTCAGACAACACTATTATATGAGAAGTGTTAGCTCCAGTTTGTAAAAGAGAGTAGTTAGCCTATCTACAACATCGTAACTGGTAAGTTCCTGTGCTGATTTCCAAACCAGATCATCCTATATTAAAACTTATGTGTTTAATAAGATGGCAGAGTGAAAAGAGCCTCTGGAAGAGCCATCACTGGGGAGATAATTGCTTATGATCACTGCAGTTTAAAATGGTTTTAAATATCCCACCACTGAGAAACTCTTGGCCCCCTCTATATATGCCACAAGGGATATAAAACCATAAACTTCAGTTTCCTTTTTAAGTGATTGCCCAGCAAGTGGAAAGTCTTTTTAAGAAGTCATGAAGGGGAAATGAACGAACTCAAAATCCCTCATCAGCTTCATGCAGAAAGCAAACTCTTTTGTACAAACGCATTGTGCTGTAAACAGTTCCATTATTGTCTGATCTCCCTTCCTAGCAGGTAAAATGTGACACAACAATAAATTTCTATTCACCATATAACTCCTGATGCTACAATAAATAGCATTGTTCAAAGGCACAAGGCCAATTATTTTCCACTTTGTAACTGTTTGAGTAGCAACTGGACAGAAATAAGTGACTTGGTGTTTATTTTGCCCAAGGACAAAGTAGGAGCAATTTAAATCTTGATTGGTAAGCTTATATTCTAGAATTTTAGGCCAAGAAAAACCATTGAGATTAAATTGCCCATTCCTCTTAACTTGCTCATGAAGAAATCAGAAAAGTTAAGTAGCTAATTCGTGAACACAAAACTGACAATTGAGTAATCTGGGAAAGGAATACAGAAGTCTTTTTTGTTTTTTAACATTTTGTTCTTTACTGAGTCTGACTTGAGGCACTGTTTTATATATTTAATTAAAATTGACTTATTGTTTATTCCTTCTCTAAATCTCAGCCATTATATTCCCATTGCTATAACCAAAATCTCCAGTCATCCTGGGTTTTGTTCTTTTTCACTAAACAAATCACTTATCTGTACTTTGAAGTTTGTGATTTATTTATTTACCTTTATATGTCTTTATTTATTGCTGTCTATTTTTAAAAACTAAAGGATCCTTAAAGCCAAAATATTTACCTACCTTTGTCAACTATTTATAGTGGGGAGACTAATCATTTCTGTTTGCCTGTGTTCCGTCTCCTTGTGTGTAGGGTTCAGTGCTAACATTGGAAACATACCTTGGAAAACATGAATGAGTTGATTAATCTTAGGGAACCTTTACATATAGCTTTTTTTCAACTTTTACATTGCACCCTTTCGAGGAATATATTAGTATAAGAGTCATCATATCTGGAAAATGGCAGTGTCTTAATTTGTATAGAGCTATTCCTTGAACTAGGGTACTTCCAGTTATATACTCATCTTAAAGATTTATTTGTTTGTTTGTTTGGAAGGCAGAGTTACAGAGAAGCAGAGGCAAAGACAGATAGAGAGAGAGATCTTCTATCTGCTGGGTTATTCCCCAGATGTCTGCAATGGCCTGAACTGCGCCTATCTGAAGCCATGAGCCAGGAGCTTCTTTGGTGTCTCCCATGCAGGCACAGGGATTCAAGGTCTTGGGCCATCTTCTGCTTCCCCACGTCATAACAGAGAGCTGCATCAGAAGTGAAGCATCCAAGACCCTAATGGCACCCATATGGGGTGCCGACATTGCAGGCAGTGGCTTTATCTGCTACGCCACAGTGCCGGCCCCATATCCTCATTTTAAAGTTATGCTGAAGTTGCTCAATTAGCATCTGTAGCCTTACACAATTATTAAAATTGTAATTGGGTAGGCATTTGGCACAGTCACTAATTCACCATTTGTGATGCCCATATCTTATATCACAGTACCTTATTCAACTCTGGCTAGTCTGCTACTTATCCAGCTTCCTTTCAAAGTATACTCTGGGAGGCAGGTGATAATGACTCAAGTATTTGGATCCCTGCCACCCATGTGGGAGACTAGGATTGAGTTCCTCATTCCTGGCTTACTGCAGGCATTTGTGAAGTGAACCAGTGGATGGAAGTCTTACTATCTGTCTCATATTCTATTTCTCTGTAATTCAAATAAAACAGAAATAAATACATAAATTTTTAAAATTTATAACAACAAAGGAATAATGCTCAGTTCTGATTTCTGATGATAATTTGTATACCTATGCAGTATTACATAGTTTTCAATCTCAAATTTGGGGCTAAGTATTTCTCTGGACATGAATGAATTGTAAGGTTTTTAGCATCATTTAGATATGTATTTATGTATTATGAACACATATAGACAAATATATACATATATAACCTATACACTATACATATATATTTATATGCATTTATAATAAATTTATAATCATATGGGTGCTAAATACATGCATATACAATGTCTTAAAGGGTACTTGTTATTTGATTGTTGGCTCAGGACTGTAAAATACCAGTTAGGAAGAGTACACCGAAAAAATAATCAACGAAAGTGTCTTGGTTTCAGGAAACATAGAGCAAATCCCTTCACTATAAGAATAGGATCCCCTAAAAATGGCTTTTAGATTAATCTCAACAGAGTGGCCATCACGATAATGAGGGAGGCTTGGCAGACCCGTGTTCAACTCCATTCTCCTGCTGTGACAAACAGCAAACCATATACTTAGAACCTGCTTGCATTGTTGAGCTGAAATTTGTCATGTCACTTCCTATACAGTCCCTGATTGTGTTTGTGGTATGGGACTGCTCTACAAAGTCTTCATAGAATTGCAGTTATCAGCTATTCACTGTTATCACAAACAACAAAATTACTGGTTTTTTTTTTTTTTTTTTTTTTTTTTTTTTTTTTTTTTTTTTTTTTTTTTTTTTGCAATCATCCACTTCCAATAGTTCTTTGAAGACCCTTCAATGACTGCTTAGTGTTTGGTAATTTTCTTTGGACCCCAACATTCACTTTGTCCACAGCCAGACTTCTTTATTCATTGTTATGAGGGAGGAATGCCTTTACAAAAGCCTGTTTAATATGTTTTTATAGAGGCTATTTGGTGGCTTTGTTAGTCCTTTCTCTTGATGTTTTGATCAAAATCACCCCAACACATTTATGATTGTATATTTTGCTTCAGTTTCTCCTGACTTGCATTTTGCTTCCTGTTCTCATGCTTAATCTATTTAGTTGCCACAATATTCTTAGTTAAGTTCACTTTCAAACATCCAAAATATTTTCCTGATATTTCAGTAAATGAATTTGAAGAAGGTACAAATTTTCAAGTTTACATAACTATATTCATTCTAAAATGTTTATTTATTTATTGGAAAGGCAGAGTGACAGAGAGGAAGAGACAGAAAGAGAGAACTTCCTTCCCCTGGCTTACTTCCAGAATGGCCATAACAGCCGACACTGGTTCAGACAAAAACCAGGAGCTAATAACTCCATCTGTGTTTCCCATGTGGGTGTCAGTGGCCCAAGCACCTGAGCCATCTTCTGCTACTTTTCCAGGTGCATAAGCTGGGACCTAGACTGGAATCAGAGCATCCAGGTCTCAAATCAGTGCTCTGAGATGCGATGCTGGGGTCGCAGGCTTCTGCTTAACCTGCTGCACCACAATGTCAGCCTCTATATAACTATGTTCTAAAAAGTTCAGAATTTGTCATAAGTCTCCATTAAAAGGAAAGTAAATTTTTTTCCAAAGAAAAGTAGGTCTTATTATATAAATGATAAAATAGAGAAAAAATTTTGTTATACTTTGGTTTTTATTATTTTTTCATATTCTATTCTTCATATTTTCTGAACATATTAATCATGTCTTAATATTTCCCCTGTATCTGAGCAATCTCCAAGCAGAAAAAATAAACCTCTCTATAAGAAGATAATACAGAATTTAACATTATGGCTATAGTTTTTCTACATAATACCTGCCATCTAATCACAAATTATCAGTCATAAATGGACTCTAAAGAAAGAGAAATTAAATACACAAGACAAACAGACTCTCAGAAGAATTAGAGATTGGAGTTAATAAGCACAATTCTAAAATAAAGGTAACTAGGATTCTTAAGAAAATGTGGAAGTAAAATGGCAAATTCTTGCAGAAAATTAAATAAATAACATATAATCAATTGTAGTATTAAAATTAAATTAATTGGAATGAAGAATGCAAAAATCAGAGAGGTGAAGTCTGGATTTTAAGATGGCAGACTAGAGAAGGGCATACTGTGCTAGGCTAGGGATAAATAGTTAAAAAAATGTGTGGGAAGTTCATTGTTAGGGAAAAGTTTGAGAGAAAACCACAGTGGAAATTCTACAGAAGGAAGAGGAACACTGTGGTTCTGGATGCAAGATGCAGATGTGTAGCACAAACTCGGACAGGACACACAACCAGCAGCCAAGAGCTGGAGACATGGTGGTTTTGGAGACTGAGGTGAGATCAGACTGCAGTAACCCATCCCACAGATGATATAGCCAGAGGGGGAGCGAGGTGTGTCGGGCCTGGAGCCCTAAGCAGGAGGGGATACCTGCTGACCCAGTTGAATAAAAAAAGGGCCATGTTTCTCTTAGCCATCCATCCTACAATGGTGCTGGGGAACCGGCTGAGAGAGGGTGGGCACCATTTTGAGCATAAGCAGCAGCTGTAGAAGCCCTGGTGAGAGCATACAGCAACAGCCTGAGACCAGACGCCATCTTCTCAGCAGTACTGGTGGCAGCACCTTTGGTGCAGCTGGCCAGGAGAAGGTGACATTCAGCCAGAGGCTCTTGCATACGTGTGTGGTCCGGAGATTCTAGCAGAAGGAGTAATCCACATTCCCCACTGACTTTGAGCCTGACTAGGAGGATTGACGGGGGCTGGGAACCTTGTAGGTCTGTGAGGTGCCCCAGCTTCCCGACATACCAGAGGCTCTAAGGCTCCAGGGCAGTTTCACCTTAGCGAGCACCCACAGGCAGCTGGCTCTGGAACCAGTCTCTGCAGCCTGGACAGGCTAGTGTGACAGCGTGGGTCCGTTACACCCTGTGGCTGTGGGATCCTTGTGTGCTGAGACTGTGGGTACTCTGTGACTGCAGGAGAGGGTGCAGGATATAGGTGGGTCTCTGGGCAATTACGGTTTGTAGCTTGACACACTTGGAACTCCCTGATTGCCGGAAGTGAGTCATTGCAGCAGAATCCATGCTCTCTGTGAGGACTATACAGATTCTTTGCTCAGTGCGTACAGCAGCACAGATGGGTATTGCACCCATATGTATTCCCTGATCTGCGGTAACTAATAGAGTATCTAAAATGTAATGTGTTGGAGTGAAATGGACATTTTGAGATTTGATGATTGTTTACAGCCCTTGTCTCTACTATTAAGGAAGAGTGTTTTTTTTTTTTTTTTATTTTATTTCTTCAAAGGCAAAAAAAAAAAAAAAAAGGTTGCAAAAATAGAATCCAGGCTCAAAAGATTCATGGGAGTTTGGAGTTTTGGGATTCTTAAACGATCTTATATGTATATCCTTTCTCAAGCCTAACAACTCTCTTTCCTATGAGAAACCTGATTGTGGCAAAAAGGAAATAGTTAGGCTTAGTAAATGTCTTCTTGCAATTTTTTAAAAGAATGATTTATTCATTTGAGAGGCAGAGTTATAGACAGAGAAAGAGAGAGAGATCTTCCATTCCCTGGCTTCCTCCCCAACTGGCCTTATTGGCCCCACAGCTAGGCCAGTCCTCAGCCAGGAGCCATGAGACTCCTCCATGTTTCCCATGTGGATATAGAGACCTTAGCGCTTGGTTCATTCTCCACTGCTTTCCCAGGCCATCAGCAGAGAGCTGGATCAGAAGTGCAGCAGCCAGGACTCAAACTAGTGCCCATATGGATGTTGGTGCTACAGGCAAGGCTCAACCTGTTATGCCACAATGCTTACCCTTTAGTGCAACTTTTACACTTGCAAAATTGAGTTCCTTGCCTGACCTTCAGCTATTTAGAGTATGGACTGTAGATGGTGAGGGTCTCGTCTCTTTAAATGTTGTTAACAAGGCCTTACGAATTTTCACTTTGCTTTAAAATGTGGATTAATAAATCTAAGCTGATAATTTTCTTTTTTCAATCAATCAGCCATTCCAATACAATAGTCCTTATGAGTTTTCTCCATACTTCTCAATTGCTTCAGACTTTCACCAGCTAGTGAGTTTCATTCTACCTGTATCTCATGCTAGCTCACCACAGGTGGATGTATGAGCAGTCACACTGCAAAATCATGCTTGCAGCATTCAGTACCCCATATGGCACTAGTCATAATGTCCTTATCTTCATATAACCAATAAATTATACAACTCTAGAATTTTTCTCATAAAATTAGCTTCTTAGAATCACTTAACTCAGGGCTGGCGTTGTGGCATAGCATGTTAAGTTGCCACCTGCAGTATAGACTTAATGTACTGTGTAACTTCGAATCCCAGCTGCTCCACTTCTGATTCAGCTCCCTGCTAATGTGGTGCCCACATGGTGGGCACTGAAGAAGACAGAAAAAGGGGGAGTGGGGATCTTCCATCTGCTGATTCACTCCCCAGATGGCCCCAATTCTCAGGTCTGGGCCATGTATCTGTGTGTGTATCATGTGTATGGATGTATAACCCTACCTTTTCAAAAATAAAATCTTTTTTATTTTTATTTTTATTTGACAGGTAGAATTATAGAGAGTGAGAGAGAGAGAGAGAAAGGTCTTCCTTCCGTTGGTTCACTCCCCTAATGCCACTATGGCCGGCACTGTGCCAATCTGAAGCCAGGAGCCAGGTGCTTCCTCCTGGTCTCCCATGTGGGTGCAGGGACCCAAGCACTTGGGCCATCCTCCACTGCCCTCCCGGGCCACAGCAGAGAGCTGGACTGGAAGAGGAGCAACTGGGACTAGAACCCGGGGTGCTGGCACCACAGGCGGAGGATTAGCCGAGTGAGCCACGGCGCCGGCCCCAAAAATAAAATCTTTAAAAAAAAAATAGTTACTGAAGTCAAGTCCTTAGGGTGCAAACCAGACACTGAAAAACTGTTCCATTTCACTTATTAACTTAGGATATACGCTGGAAATAGAATAGTAAGGTGAGATTGGGAAGGAACTGAAACAAAACGAAAGCCTCTAATCTGTGATGGAAAATGGCTTTAGCCTCATTTCACTGAGATGATCAAAAGCAGTAATTGTATATCAGATTGGATTCCCTTGAATCAAAGTATCTAGCTATTGATACCATTGTGCAGTGAATAATTAGCTGATTGCTAATGGTGAAGATTGGAGAGATTGGAAATAACTTCCCCAGAAAGAGGTTTCTGGTGGACCAAAGACAATTTTTAAAATTTTTAAAAACTTATATTTATCTGAAAGAGAAAGAGGGAGAGAGATAGGAGAGAGAAAGGGAGAAAGAGAGGGATTCCACCCACTGGTTCACTCCCCAAATGCCTGTAAGTTGGGGCTGAACGTGACAAAATTAGGATCTAGAAACAGTTTCCCACATGGTAACAGTGTCCCAACTATTTGAGACATCATCACCCAGAGTACACATTGGCAAGGAGCCAGAATTTGGAGCAGAGCTGGGATTCAAACTGAGGCCATCCAATATAACATGTGGACGTCCCAAGAAGTTTTGTAATTGCTAGGTCAAATGCCTATGCTCAAGGCTAATTCTGTAAATAAATGAGAAAACTGTGACCCAGGGAGGGTGCATGTGCTTGCTAAATTTAGCTGGGTGGATTTACTGGGTTTCTCTGGAGAGAGAGAACCAATAGGATATTTTAGTAGCCAACTTTTTATTACTTAAACTAAAATACCTGAAATGAGCTACTTATTAAAGAAAGTTTTTCAGCTCACAGTTTGGAGGTTGACAGTCCAAAATCAGGCGACGCCATTGATCAGGCATTTGTTGAGTGTGGTGAGTGGCGGAACATTTTTGGAGAAAGGGTTACTTTGTAAACCAGGAAACAGAAACAGGCCATTATCCACTATGCTTGTGTGGTTTATTCTTATAAAGCCACTGTGATTATATCATAAGAGCTCTATCCAAGAACCAAATCCAAACTATCTTCCAAAGACCCAAACTTCAGAAATATAACTGAATGTAGCCTTTACCCTAGTTCTTCAACTATTAACATTAATTCATTAACCTTTAACTTAAGACAGGATTAAACATCTGCATGAGTTTATGTTATAACTATAACAGAGCCAAGCTATTATAATAAACCTACCTATATGTGTGTATGTGGGTGTGTGTGTGTGTGTGCACACATGTGAGTGTTCTATCCATCTATTGGATAAGCCAATGTCTTATAATACATTTCTTTTATATGAGTCATTGGCTCACATCATTATGGTGACTGAGAAATCTCAAGGTATAGTTTAATTCCAGTCTGAGTTCAAAAGCTTGAGCACCAGTGGTGGTCATGGTATAATTCTTGTCCAAAAGCCAGCAGGCTTATGACCAAGAATTGCTGATGGGATTTCAAGTCAATTCAAGTAATAAGATATGAAGACTGATCTCTTAGTTTAAGGCAGCCAGGCATAAAGAGCGCTCAGTTATTGAGCTTTTCTGTTTACAAGGTGAATTTTCTTAGGTCACATGCTTGGCCAGAGTATTTTAGATATCTGATTCTTTTTGATTTTAGAATATTTGCTATATATGTTGAGATCTTGAGGTAGACCCAGCTCTAAACATGTAATGTATTTGTATTCTGTATATACTTTGTAAACATACTCTGCAGATGTTTTCATATGATATTTTAGTGCACTTCAGTGTTGACAGTGACTCATCATATGAGGTCAGATGTGAAATTTTCTATTGTTATTTTATGTTGATCAAAAGATTTCAGATTTGGAAGATTCTGGGTTTCACACTTTTATATTAGGAATGGTTAAATATTTTTAAGATTTATTTATTTATTTGAGAGGCAGAGTTACAGACAGAGAGGGAAAGACAGAGAGAGAGGTCTTTTCATCTGCTGATTCACTCTCCAAATGGCTACAACATCTGGAGCTCAGCTAGTCTGAAGCCAGGAGCCAGGAGTTTCTTCTGGGCCTCCCATGTAGGTGCAGGGGCACAAGCCCTTAAGCTGTCTTCCTCTTTTTTCCCAGGTCATTAGCAAAGAGATGAATCTGAAGTGAAACAACCAGGTAAACTGGCACCCATTTAGGATGCCAGTGCCTCAGGCAAAGGTTTATCTGACTATGCCACAGTGCCAGCCCTAGGAATGGTCAACTTGTATTCAAATCTTCAGTTGTCTAGTAGAGGCCCATTCTCATTAAGATGGACAGGTAGCTTTACTCAGACCACACAAGTGTTAAACATCATCAGAAACACATTGAAGATACTATTTCACCAAATAGCTGGATATTCCATAGTAATTTTGGAAGTGGGTCATAACTGCAACCATGATACTAGTGATATTATAATGAGTCTGGGGTTAATTAAGGTAAAGATATGGCTGACAATGTCACTGCCTTTTCTGAAATATTTACCAACCCTATAGCGTTTGAGTTGTTATTTCCGTAGTCCAAGAGACTGAGCCATCTCAGTTTGACTCATATCTAGGTGTCTGTCTACTCGAACAGACTCAGATTGGGAAAATCAGATAATCTTTACCTTGATTTTGTGGCTCAAATAAAGTAATTCTAATTCACTATGGATATTTGACTAAGCTATAAACTTGGAAACTATAAAGTAATTATCACAAAGCTAACATGTGAAACGAGAAGAAATCTATTTTCCAGAAAAAAAAAATTAATGTGTATACATCAAGGGCAAAATAATTGGCCAAGTTGTCTTCCAAATCTAATCCTACTTGAGAACCAGTTGAAATGTGGTTGCCTATAGAATCATTGGAATGATTAAAAATCTTAGACTATCAAAAACTGTTTTAATTTTTGTGGAGCTAAAGAGTTCCAAATTATAACAACTAATACTAACTATTAGCTTCACCTATTTTAGTTTTTTTTAAACAGATGTTGTCCATAGGAAGTTACCAAAGGTAATACTATAGTATGTATCCCTTCCAAATATTGAAAATCAATTACTTCTATGAAATAAAATAACAAAACTCACAATAAGAAATCACAGAAGTTAATAAAAGAAAAAGAACAAGGTAGTGGATGTCTTCAAAATTAAAAGTACATTCATCACAGTCTTCAAGGATAAGAATACATTGCCTTTGAATGCATCGCCTTCCCTGGCTCAGTGAAACAAGGAAGGAAGCAGAGCAAGGGGCTGAGGACTGTTTGGGATTTCAGGAAGAGTGTTCTGGTGCAGATTTTCTACAGTGCTTAAGGCTTTGTTTAGTAATTTTGAGAGGATTCAACAAAGCACAGCTTTGCTCTGAATTGGGTGATATTGGAAAAAGAAGAGATGATTGTATGATGATTGTCTTAATTATTTTTTTCTGGAAATTAGGAATGAGCTAAAAATTTAATTTTTAGAAAAGCAGAAGTCACTTAGGCTAACTGGTAGGAGAGGATATTTGGTCATTTTTGTTATTTGGACAATGTTCTCCTTTATGTATTGCTTGAATGTGATTGTGAGCTGTAATTGTTTTCACTTGGCTCCATCTTGATCTTACGGTAGTGTTGTGTAATGTTAATTTATTGTGAGTGTATGTTCCATTTGAAAACACCATTGCCTAATTGTAGCAATAAGCCGTCAGCAGGGCTATTCTTTTCCTATCTTCTATTTTTCCCTTTTTCAGCACAAATCTGGAAAATATAGCCACGATTTGGCTTGAATGTGAAGGAAATCCATATCTTAATCAATAGTAATATACTCAGAAAGGGGAAATGTAATTTTCTGTTTCCTTCTATACACATAACTAAATAATCTGAACAGCACTCTACCTATATACCAATTGATCTTGAATAAATTCAGAGCACATCTTATAAAACATGTCTGCATTCATAGAAAATAAAAGGACTCTAAGGAGCAAACAACAAAGTCACTACACAACTCAGCAAGTATGGCAAAGCAGTCTTACGGTACTCATCTTCACATTCGTTTAGCAGTGTTTGGTTGAACACAAGACAAAGTAACTATTGCTCATTCTGATTTTGATATACATATAGTCCTATGACTGGGTTTGGTCAATGAACAGAATGCAGTCAAGTGATATGAAACTGTGTCTCTTGCCCTTTAACTGTTTTTCCTTCCTCCCTCTGCCAGATGTGGTGTATATAAGTGAAAACACGTTAGACCCAGAGTTAAAGAACAGCTAGGGAAGACTGACAAAATAGAAGGAACTTGGGTCTCTGAAATATGGGGCAGCAATGCCCGTTTTAGACTGTACCTGAATATTTACATGATAAAAAAACAAGCTTCTATATCACTTAATTCACTGCTCTTTTTAGGTCTTTCTATTCCTCTTCTAAACCTAGAACAATTGATGCAATCAATAATAATAACTATAAAGGCCAGGATTCTATCACAGAGATTGTTATCACTAGGGTTCCTGGTTTTATTTTTTTATTTATTTAATTATTATTTATTTTTTTTTAGTAAAAGAATTCAGTCAAGAGACATGGAGCGGCCAAGCAAGATACTGAGAAGTAGGAGCGGGCTGTCCCGGGCTGTTAGGGGATTTGGTATAAGACAAACGAGGATACTAGCACTAGTATCTGGAAACGAAACCCAGGCTTTTCGAGGTTGAACCTGAGACTTTTGTATTAAGTCATGACTCTAAGAAGTCCAAGGATTGATAATTTCACCTGGTTCCTACAATAATAAAATGTAAAACCTGCTTTAAAGGGAAGCAGCTCTGCTGAGTCTCTCTGGGCTACTGTTTGTGATAATAATCTTAGGATGAGAAGAGAAAATATTTCTAGTGTCCTAATATCAGAATAGGAGACTAAAAATGTTCTTTTTACTTTTGAAGGTCTTTATCTTATAAATATCACTATAGATTAATGACTTCATTCTGCTTTGTGTTTTATCTTCTTAGGGACTAGAGCACCTGAGAAACTAAGTTTGCAAAAAAACAAACAAACAAACAAACAAAAAACTCAGTTTAGAATATGACAGCCTTTCCTGGAATTGGGAGAGGTGAGGAAAGATATAATGTAAAGAAGAAGGATAAAAAAGGATATTTATTCAGTATTTACTTTGTCAGGCGCTCTGCATCCCACATGGAAAATGGGCTGAGAGATACTAACAAAGGTGTTAAAAACTGTACATTTTGGAGTGAAATCCCAGGGCCAGCTATCCGTAAGAAGAAGAAATATCTTTACCAACCTCCTTCCACAGCATTCTGTGATCTCTGGTCCTCTAACCATTATCTGCCCATTTATCTTCTCTGGCTTTTTTCCTTAGGCTGCATAATAAATTTAACAAGTCAATATAGCTCCAGAAAAATGTATTATATAAACAAATCTAACCTCACAGTTCCTAGTTCAAAAAGAGTGTATATAATCATTTAAATTAAATATTTGTTTAGCAAATTACAAATTAGTATTAGAAGTATATGTATGATTTCATGCAAATAAAATCAGCATATCTTCATGAAAATAAACTATAGAAAACTGTTTTAAACACTTAGAAATAATTGAGATGTAGTAAAACAGTTCAAAGTAAGCATTTTACTGTAAATTTTATATTCCATTAATCATCTTATTTGTACTCCAAAAATTTAACATTGTAGTCTTATGTTTTGCTGTCTAGTAGTAAATCTTATTTGTAATTGTATTGTGCTTCTATTCTTATATATGAATTCAACATCATTTTGCCCAGTTGAAGTTTCTTTCATGTAACTTTTATTACTACATTGTTGTGTATATTCCTATGGACAGAAAGAATTCTACCTCATTGTTGACTTCTACATATAAATTACAAATATTATTTCTTGACCTCTAAATTCCACATAAGGATTGACATTCATATATAAATTGTTCGTATTATCTATTTATCTGTATATACTTTTCTAGTTTGCAACTTGCACCCGTGAATCATACAAATATCTGATTCTGCTTACTTTTAAGCTTTAGGTTAAGTTTTAGCTTTAAATCTCTGTTTACATTTGCTTTCAAACTGTAAAATATGTGACTATCATTTTATATACTCTACTCTGAATTCCGTTATTATGAATTGTTTTCAGTATCCCAACAAGATGATTACCTGAGATAATTTTTCCTGTTTAATCTGGATAATTCTTATATTGTTCTGTAATATGAACTTCCTTCTTTCTTCATTCTGGCTACATTTATACATGTGAATTATTCTTGGTTTTATTTAATTATCAACATGGGTGACATTTAATTTTCATTGTCATTCTTCAGCTAAAAACAAGGTCTATGTGTTCTGCTGTTCACATAGTTCTTTTCACAGCACTTATCCATCTAGTGAGCACTTTTGTACTCCACTTGGGTCTTCTATCACAAAGACTAGTATTCAGATATGTTTACTAAAAAAAAAGATTCTGGAATCAAACCTTTTACTCGCACCATTTTCACACACTAGAATTGAAACAAAATAATTTCCAAGCCAACTACTTTGATATACGTGTGGGGAGCAACCCGGACTGGACTGAGTTACTGGAATTAAGACTTATTCTATGCATCTGCTCTCCCACAATATGGCGCTGGGAGAGAAGAAAACAGCTTTTACACAGCTGCCTCCAGTTCAACCAATAAACTGTGGGACCTGTTCCTGATTGGAGAGCAGCGTACTCGGCGTGTGGGCAGCCGAGTTGGGATTGGCGGAGGAGGACTATAAAGGAGGAGAGAGACGGCATGCACCAGGAACATCTAAGGGGAACATCTAAGGGGAACGCCTGTGCAGCCCCCGAGAGAGCCGGCCGGCGGTGTGCCGCTCCCCTGCGGAAGTGGGGAATGTGGCCAGGGGGAACCGCCCTTCCACGGAGGTGGAAGGGACAGTAGCCAACCCGGGAAGAACCAGCAGCAAACTCGGGGAGGGCCGAGCAGACGAAAGAACAGCGCAGGGTCCTATGTCGTTCCTCCACGAAGAGGGGGAGCGACAATACGTAATAAGTACCTGCTCCAGTAGGAAGGAGTTAATAACAACATCCCCTTCTTTCTTATCATATATTTTTCTTTCTAGCAGGACAAACATGTAAATGATTGTGTACTTGTTAAAGAAACATAAAAAGAAATAATTTCTGAGATAAGTACATATAACAATCTTGTGCTATGTGTATGTTATATAGGTGAAGAAAATCTATTTCTTTTTAATGCTTGGATGACTTTTAAGGAAATTAAGCAGAATTCTTACAGAACATCTACCCTGCAAGAGAGGAAAATTAGAGAGGCCCATAGGTGCTATGGTCAGCTTTTCCCTTTGGACTAGGTTGCTGGAGAGAGCAGGGAGACAGCAAACAATACCAAAGTCTTCTGCAGGCAGGAAGCTGGATCTTAGGTGTTTCAGGAAAAAAAAAAAAAAAACTAAATCCAGCTTCTTCAACAGGTGCTTTAGCAGAAATGTGTCTGAGCAGCATGATGGTGGGAATCATACTTATCTCAGTCTTAGCTGGAAGGGGAGAAGTAAAAGAAAAACCTGCTAGGAAGAATCTCTGAGCACACGCCCTCAATTCACTCACTAACCTGAAAAACCTGGTGAAAATTTATTTAAAGTACTCCTAGATTCATAGTGAGCCAGACCAGTAATAGGAGGAAAATGAAATACTTTATTGAGGCACTCACATTTCAACTAGGACTCAAAAAATTATCACTGGAAAGATCAAAGTAGCATTAATTCCCTCACCCTCACTCCAAATACCACAGAATGCAGTTTCTTTCTTTTTTTGTTTGACAGGTAGAGTTATAGACAGTGAGAGAGAGAGAGAGAGACAGAGAGAAAGGTCTTCCTTCCATTGGTTTACTCCCCAAATGACCGCTAAGGCCTGCAGTGTGCCGATCCGAAGCCAGGAGCCAGATGCTTCCTCCTGGTCTCCCATGTGGGTGCAGGGGCCCAAGCACTTGGGCCATCCTCCACTGCCTTCCCGGGCCACAGCAGAGAGCTGGACTGGAAGAGGAGCAACTGGGACTAAAACCGGCATCCATATTGGATGCCGGCGGCACAGGCGGAGGATTAACCAAGTGAGCCACGGCGCTGGCCCCAGCATGCAGTTTCTCGTCCTAGAAACACTGAAGACCAAATGATAGAGTTGTTGTTTTAGACAATACAAGTGTATTGTAATATGACACAGGGGATTTGAATCATGATACATTTACGTCTTTCCCTTTTGAAGATAAAAAACTATTCCTTAATTGACAAATAAAAATTTTACGTATTTATGGTATAAATAGAATATTTTTATGTAAGTATGCATTATAGAATGACAAAATCAAGCAAATTCCCATATGTATTATTAGCTCATATACATTTTTTGCCATTGAATCTGTTCTAGCAGTTTTCAAGAATACAATATATTGTTATTAATTATTACAAATAGAATGAATTCCATAAATACATGGTATTTAGGGCATATTTTATACAAACTTAATATTTAATCATATTCATCCTTTCTATTCTGTTAACGTTTAGTTCACTACCAAAAAAAAAAAATCTGTATAGCTGTTTCTCTCACAATGTTCCTTGGGCTGTACTAATTTGGGATGATATTATCCCTTATGATGCATGATTTTTTATTAATTTCTACCAAATGTTGTACATCTGCCAGTAGAAACAGACGGCTTTGAGAGGGGTGAAATACATGATCTCTTGCACCTGTTACAGCCTCATACTATAAAATAAATTATTGAAACATGTTTTAAGCCATAAAAATCATTATAATTTTGTGGTTGGCTTTAATCTTCTATACTTCTACAGAATGAATTGCCCATGGATGCCATTTTTATGTAGAAATATATAGTTGCATATTCTTATCAAGAGCATTTATCAGTTAAAACATGAAACAACAGACCCTCTTATCTGTGGAGGATATGTTCAAAGACCCCTGACAAGTTCCAAGAGAAGGCCTGATACTTCATATCGTACTGAATCCCATATATTTTCCTTTAGTTCATGGAAAAATATTAAAAGAGAAGTTTGTCACAAGATTTTTGAAACCTATGATATTTTTTTTCAAAATATGTATCTTCCATAAACTTTTTGAACTTGTCTCATACTGTATTTTTCTATTCATACATACATACATATCTATGAAAGAGCTTAATTTAGATACTAGTCACAGTAAGAGGTTAACAAGAATAACAGAAAATAGAATAATCATACTGTAATGAAACAATGTGATGGTAACCACAAATGAGTTCTCCTGTCAGTTAATAGTGTTCTTTTTGTGTTATTAACACTTAAAACACATCTTATACATTTTATCATGGTTTCTTTGCAGCTTTATCTACATTAATATTGTGTGGCTAAAACTAAGACATTAGACATTAGAGGAAATGTTCACTTTTATACATTGACTATGTAATTTGGTGATAAGATAGACTGGCTTGAGTGAATGAATACTAATGAATAAAGTACATGAATTAATTTATTCTAGATTTCATTTACTACCCATATACTCGGAAATTTATTCCAGATCCAAGATTTAACGCACAAACAGCCTGATTTATCAGCACTCCTCAGTGTCTCCTCCATTTTCCCCCTGAATCTTTCTCATGGACAAAATTTTGCATGATCATCAGGAAATTAAGTTCAGCAGAGAAATGAGAGACAATCTGAGTACATTTTTTAAACTTCACCATGTCTTGGAGAAGACTAACAAAAGATAAAGTTCATAATATTAAACTGTAAATCCTAAACCAAATGATTTTGCTTTTTAGTTGAATTTTTATAAATATTGAATCCTCAATAATATTGTCTCCTCTGGATAAGGGTCTTGTATTTTATTTTTTAATGTGTCTTAACTACACCTAAGGCACTGTGAGGTAGTCAATGTATAAACCAATTAGAAATCACAAAATTGAACTCATGTTTTAGAATTAGCTATTGAAAGCACAAAACACACTTCTGATATTTGATGATGCTGTTAATGAGAAATTGATGAGGAGCAGGTAAGTAGCAAGGGTGTGTTATAAATCACGTACACTAGACTCTTCTTCATAAGCACTGTTTTAGCTTTGTAAAAATCATTTAAAAATTTTGAGTGGGTATTAAATTTTTTCAAATCAACCATATTCTCCTAAATCAGTGTAAAATCCTTAGCCAGTAATGTCTTCATTAATCTGAAAAGAGCAACTGAAGCCTCACAGATGTAAAGCAAAATAGTAATTTAGAAAGTAGAATAATTATGATTTAATAACATGATATTTTCTTCATGCTTCTGGATAATATATAAAGCGAAAATGCATTTGACCTTATGTTTTCACACACAGATGCACTTTTAATTTGGATAATATCAACCTATTAAAAGATTATTTTCAGAACCATTCAGTTGAATAAAATTATTATTTTAAAAATTCTAAAGCACTAACTGAAGGTCAATGGTTCCTTATAGTTATAAATGTTAAGCCAAGGTTTGTGACTGTTTTTTCCTCCTGGTTATGGCATCAGGGTAAATAAGTCCTAAATTTCCAAATGAGCAATTTATATTTTGAGAAAAGTCATGGGTACTCATCGCATTGTTTAAGATTTATAATTACTAGGGTATAGTGTTGTGCTTCCAAATATGCTGAAAATATTAAATGTAAAGTAAAATAGAAAGCAAATACATAGACAATGTTATGCCAAAATACTTTATAAATAAAAATCAGATCATTTTCCCTGTCTGCATATACCAATTTACAGGAGTAATATTAAAGAAAAAGAAGTCATTTCTTACTATAAAAAGCCACTAGTGATAAGATGAAAATTTTGGTAATACTGTAAAATGAATGAGAACGGATTATTAGAAAGAAAAATTGAAACAGAAAATTCATCACTAGAGTCATTCAAGGAGAGAGCTAGTATGCATATTTTTGGTCTATTTATTTAAAATTTTTCTTCTTTTAATTTTTTCTCTAAACTTCTCATATAATTATTTGTTTCTGAAAATGCTACTTATTAAAAATTCTTTATCAAAATATTTGTTGAATTGTAAATTATGTTTCATATTGTTCAAGTAAGGAGATGATTATTAATATATAATTTTAAGAATTACACAGTATTTCAACATATTTTTCAGTGCTTAAGGAAGAAGTGGAAAATGATACAACACACAAGAATGCACTCAATGGACCAAGTATATTATTCACAAAATGAGTAAGTTCCAAAATTATTAAATTCTAGTTTCTCAATTAGCATGCAAATAGTCTTATCTTGAAAGTAAAGTATAACAGGTTTGAGACCTAACTTTATAGAAGAATTCTGGAAAGAAAGAGTTTGAGCCACGCAGTGGACATCTGTGATGGTAAGTAAGATCCCCAGACACCAGCAAGTGGTGTTAGTGACAGCTGTTAAGGTTTTTCAGATTACTTTAAAGGCAAACAGTATAGCCCTGTCATAGCTTGAGTGTCTCCGTTTGGTGAAGTGGCTCACAGAGCATATCCATACCTTGGCCTTAAAGGGACTGTCATACTCTTAAGTTGGCTTATAATGTTGAAGTCGAGTACATGATGTCAGTAACTCATATGTGTGGTCTGAGAAAGGGTGATGTAACATTGTTGAGAGAGGGGAGTACACTGAAATTGTTGTCATAGAAAATGTGATACCTTCGTAACCAACTATGTAAGGATTTGGAATTATTTCATAGTAATATAACATTATATCTCTCCTAGAGACTTACAATTTAGGTAATACAAGACACAGAGAAATGATTAATTAATTTATTAAAAAATATCTTTGAACACGTTAGATATACAGACCCGATTTGACAACTATTAAGATAAGCCCATGTTAATGCGATTAAATACACTTAGAAAAAAAGTACTGTTTAAAAGCACAATGTACTCCCACTAAAGTAGTCTGAAATAGCTGCTTGCTGGCTGAAATCAGGAGCATCAAGGCAGTCTTCTTTGCTTGAAAATACCCTACTGACTGTCAGTGTTTATTTTAAGGTGCTCCCATTGGGATTGTGGTGTTGATAAGGAGCACCGGTATTCCACGGTGAATGGATATTAGAAAATAGAGACTGCACAGCCTTTCAGTTACTCCCTTCAAATTCTCTGTCTTTAAAAACTTCCCTTAATCATGTCTGTCTGAATCATTCCCCAGACCACTGCCATCCAATAGACCAAAAATTTATTCTGTCTTGGAAGTCTTTGTTCTTTGTGCTTTCCAGTGTGTTTTTCACCAGCCACATATAGCTATTGAATACTTGTAATGCAAATGTCATGGAAGAACTGATATGTAAGGGTTATTTTCTGTTAAATTTAAATAGAAGTTAAAGTTGTCATATGTTTGTGGTGTCTACTCTAATAGAAGTGAAACCCTAGAATTATTGTGAGGGAAAGGTACAGAATGCAAACTCCATTTGTATGATATGCATAAATTGTATAATGTTTCATGTTGTAAGAGTCCTAAGAAAATATTGTCATCATGTTTGGGGATTGAGGTGAGCTTTTAAGAGTGAAAGATTGCAATAATATCATTTTCAAAATTGTATTATATGGTTTTCTGGCTATATTGAGTTAATAACACTTTTCTCTGAATTATGATAATGTGTTGCATATATGGATACGTTTACTAATGTAATCCAGCTAAGGACTCTAGGGACAAACACTCTTTGTTGGTAATTCAGTATTTTAGTGCAGTGCTATTGGTGATTAGTTTGGAATTTTTCTATTTGTTCATTAGTGAGAATGTATTATTTTATTTTCTTGTACTCTCCTTGAGCACTTTATAATTAAGGGTAAAAAGTTCCCTCATATGTTTCATGATCCCCAATGAATGCCTGAAACCATGGATAATACTGAACCCTATAGATGAGCACATTATGTATTTTCCTATGCATGCACACCAATGATAAAATCAAATTTATAAGTTAGGCACAGTAAGAGTTTAATAAAAATAACTAATAATAAAATAGAAAAATATAACAAAGTACTATGTAAAAGTGATTTGAATGTGGATTCTCTAAAATATTATATTGTAGGGGCCGGTGCTGTGACTCAGTGGGTTAAAGCCATGGCCTGAAGCGCCAGCATCTGATATGGGTGCCGGTTCTAGTCCCGGATGCTCCTCTTCTGATCCAGCTCTTTGCTGTGGCCTGGGAAAGAAATAAAAGATGGCCCAAGTCCTTGGGCCCAAGTCCTTGGGCTCCCATGCACACACATGGGAGACCCGGAAGAAGCTCCTGGCTCCTAGCTTCAGATCGGCGCATCTCCGGCAGTTTCAGCCAATTGGGGTGTGAACCAGCGGATGGAAAACCTCTCTCTCTGTCTCTCCCTCTCTCTGTAACTCTTTCAAATAAATAAAATAAATCTTTAAAAAATATTATATCGTATTTAGATATTTTTGGAAAATATGTATTCATATTATAGAGTTACAGAGAAAGGGAGAGACAGAGAGGGAGAGAGAGGTTTTCTATCCACTGGTTCATCTCCAGAAGGCCACAACAGCCAGGGCTGGATCAGGCCAAAGCCAGGAACTTCATCTGTATCATCTCTGGTAGGGACCCAAGTAATTGGGGCATATTCTGCTGCTTTTCCCAGGCCGTTAGCCAGGAGCTGGATAGGAAGTTGAGTAGCTAGGACTCAAACTGGCACCCATATCTGATGCCTGTGACACAGGTGACTGCTTTTCCTGCTATGTCACAATGCCAGCCCCTGTATTTAGATTTTAACAACCTCATCATATGATTGTTTTATTTCCTTATTAATTTGAGAACTTTAATATTTTCATTAAAGAAAACATTTTATGACTTCTCTTTGGCTTTTCTCAATTACCAGAAATAATATTGTGCTTTGGGATCAATATGAGATAAAATAAACATTACTTGAACATAAGAACTGCAATATTGATGCAATAACCAAGATGGCTACTAAGTAACTAAGGATGCAGGTGGTACCTACGGAATGTATTTGCGGGGCATGATTCAGACTACAGGCAGGATGGAGTGGAATGGAAAGAGATTTCATTTAGTGACTCAGAATGAGATGTAACAGAAATATTATGAACTATTTATTTCTGGAAATTTCTGTTTACTATTTATGGTCCATGGTTGAACGTAGATAATTAAAGTCATGGAAAGTGAAACAATGGATAAGGGAGGACTGCTATATACAGATTCACTAAATGGGAAGATTTTTTGTTAGTTTTGGAGAATGCATGAAAAAATATTCAATGTCTCTCTTCTAAGGATTTCAATGAAATCATTTGGTCTTGATTACATTCATCAGTTGGGGCTATGAACAAAAGACAAAACAAAACAAAAAAGAGATGTAAACATTTGTTTTTCTAATTCTCTATTTAATTACTTTTCATTTTGATTTTTGTATTTCTTAGTCAATTCTATAAAATTCTAACTTTTTAAAATATCTTTATTTATTTATTTGAGAGGTAGATTTACAGACAGGGAGAAGGAAAGAGACAGAGAAAGAGGTCTTCCATTCGCTGGTTCACTCCTCAAATGGTCTCAACAACTGGAGCTGCGCTGATCCAAGCCAGGAGCCAGAAGCTTCTTTCAGGTCTCCCATGCAGATGCAGGGGCCCAAGGACTTGGGCCATCTTCTACTGCTTTCCCAGGCCACAGCAGAGAGCTGGACTGGAAGAGGAGCAGCCGGGACTAGAACTGGCACCAATATGGGATGCTGCAGGTGGAGAATTAACCTACTGCGCCACAGCCCCAGACCCTAAAATTCAAATTTTTAAGAAAATCATTATTGCTGGACCTGATGGTATAAGTTCCAATTTCTATAATTCTTCATTCACCCAAGTGTATATGTACAGGACTCCCAGTGTCCAGCCTGCAGTGATCCAAGCTTCTTCTGGACTCCAGGGCATGTGTTATATGTTCCAAGTTCCCTACATCTACTGCCAACTCATTCCTGGCTCTTACTTCTGCCTGGACAGAGAATGCACCACATTCCAGTACAGTTGTTACTTAGGAAAAATCCACCAAACATTTCGGGTACCATCACAGTCATTGCGTTGTATCTGCACTACTGGAATCTCCCCTCCCTCACTTACTTCCTGAAATGAGAAATACTCTCAGACCCTAATGCTGCATGCACCATGCACAAAACCACTGATTAATGTTAAGGAAGCTATGGAAACACTACACTACATTGCCCAATTAGAAGCAAAGACAACATATCCGACCAAATCATACCCTAAGATGGATATTCAGGTGAAAGACACATAAAAGTTGTAAGACACTGAACCATCTGATGTCAGATCTCAATGTAGGGACACAATAACTAAGAAAAAGAAGGCACCTTGGTTCCTCAAAAATGAGTCAATAATTCTATCAACAGGCCACAAAGAAATGTTGATAGATGAAATGCCCACTAAAAATTTAAAAATAATCCTAACAAAGAAACTCAATGAGATACAAGAGAATTCATCAGATAGGCAGTTCAACAAAATTAGGAAAACAATCACGCTATGACAGCAAAAAAGAACAAACAAACAAATAAAAAACCCTGAAAATGAAGTACTCAATAAATCCTATAAAAATTCAGATGCAACCCTTGATAACAGACTAGAGCAAACAGAAGAAAGATTATCAGAACTTGAAGGTATGTTTTATAACATATCCCAATCAGACAAAAAAAAGAAAAACAAAAGAGATCTATGGGACACCATTAAACAAAAATGAAATTTTGAGGAATTTGTGAAGGTAAAGAAAGAGAAGAGGCATATAAAATCTGTTCAATAGAATAATAAATGGAAAAATCATCAATCTATGGAAAGTTATGAAAATACAAAATGGAAGGCCTAAAGCACCTCAAGTAGACCCAACTAGAAGAGGTTTTTTTTAATTATTTCAAATTATATTCAAATGATAAAAAGTATAAGTCAAAGGAAATTGTAAAAACTGCACAAGGAAAACATCATCATAAATTACATATGCAGAAGGAAATAAAGATTATATTCTCAACTTTAAATTTATGATTCTAATAGTTTCTAAGACCTGGATGTGTTCTGATGTGAGATGTAAGACATAATTGTATTCTTATAATTTTCCTTATGCTGAAGCAAATTTCAACTAGATTCTTTCCTTTACAACCCCAAATTTCCCAACTAAAACAATTCACTACCAAGAAAAAAAGTAAAAATAAGTCAAATAGTTTCACCAGTTTAAAATATTGCTTAAAGAAATTAAGTGGCAGTGGCTCTTCACTTCTGATTTCCTATACCTGTCAGAAGATACACAGAACTATGGCTAACAAGACAAGATTCAAAACTGTGAAATGCATACCATCATGGGTGTATCTTCTATCCAAAGTAATTGTAGGGACATTTAACTAGCATTTGTAGGAGGCCACTCTAAAGCATAGATCCACAAGACGCAGTTGCAAAAATAGATGCTATAATTTCTTATGAATTTGAAGCAGATCAAGGGTTCTCCAGAAACTGCTTTCTCATGATTCACACTGCATAAGGTCCAGCCACATAAAATGTCATATCTCTGAATAACACTCTCTTTTTTTCCAGTGAAAAACTTTTGAAGAATTAGAAATACACTTACTTCTCCAGCAGCAACCCATGAAAAGCTATCACTGGAGACTTATTAGGTTTAAAAATCCTGTTTTCAGGAATCTGCAACTTCCCACAATGCAGAGTCCGTAGAATATTGGAATACTGAAGATTCTAAACACTTAAAGACAGCTATATTTATAGCTGATGGTGATGCAGCTAATGTTTATTGAATGCTTGCTTTACACTAGATGTTTTAAGTACTTTAGATAGAATACTTTAATTACGTAGCAATCACACGAGACAAAGAATTATCGTCATTACCTTTGAGTACATACATTGTAATAAGGCCAAGGACCACCCAGTAGGATGGTGGAAATAATGGAATTTTAATCCTGGTGGTTTGGCTCCAAAAGGGACCACCATATGTGATTCTGCTCCTTGAGTGCTGTGCCAAGACTAGACAGCTGAATAACACAATTAAGCCTTGAAAATAGCTTCCAGGGTATGTGTGTGTTCTCTAATCTTATATTCATGCAGCTTTGCCCTTTACTTCTAAGAGGCACACTGCTATGCCAGATAAGGCTCTCTAAACTACAGCTACCTATACAGCATAATTTGATGTATTATTTTAATAAATATTTGTTGAGCACCTCATCAAACCTAATCACCATGCAAGGTACAATATAATATAAATTAAATTGTATTCTTGAAGCTTCTGGCCAAGGTGGGCTGAGATAGCAAATTATGAATTATAGCGTCAAGCATCTATGAAAGGCATGAGACACTTTGAAAGGCTAGACCTATATACATATGTGTAATGGCCCCTGAACTAGACAGGTCATGAAGTGACTCAGGAGGAGCTGGGATTGTAACTTGCAATATGAGGCAATTACCTTTGGCCTCTAACTCATAAATGTGTATTTCTTGTGAAGCAGTCCCCAACAGCAGCAAATTTAAAATTATTTATCTAAGTATTTAATTGAACTTCCTTGGGTTTTCTGATATTCATACTTGGATTTTCCTTTTTCCATTAGGGTTACATAGTTATTTAGTCATAATTGAACCCGGTATAATTCACATTGCATCTGCCTAGTTTAGCTCTGCTGACACCTATGATTATTTTTCCTTTTTTTTTGTTAGCAAGTATCATCTTAAATAACTTTTCTAAGCTCATGCCATCTGTGAAAGAAAAAGTAAATTTACTTTGTATATGATGTCTACTTCCTCTCTTCTAAAACTACTACTTTTTGACATTGGTAATAAGGTGTTGGTCTATCTCAGATGTGCATCAATAATATTTGCATACTGCCTCTATTATGAACAATAATTCTGCTCCCCATAAGGTATCTGGATCCCACTGTTGACAACTTAGTGTAAAAGAGTGGGGGATAATAGGTCATCTAGGCTTATTAACTCATTTTGTTTTTACTGGAAAATTCTCCTTTGTACCATTTTAGGTGTTATTCTACAATGTCAGATTAATATGTATTAAGATTGGCTTCTGCAAATAATTCAGTTGTGTTATTTTTCAGGAAGTCCACCCATGGAATATTAACAAAGGAAAATATTATATTAACTGACAAAATAAATAATTTGCATACTACTGAAATCAATGAATTGTTCACAAAACTTGCCAATCTAGGACATGAACCAAATTGGATGGCATCTTTCATGTTTATGGTGTGATTGGAGAGGATGTAGTATAGGTGTTATGCCTTTAAGCTTGAATAATTATTTTCTGAACTATGATAGCCTTTTATGTACTGATAAGCTCTTTAGGTGAGGTTCTTGAATAAATCAAAATGTCAACCAGGTACATGATGACTATTCCATGAAATTATGCAAAATTTTAAATTACAATATATAAGAAGGACATTGTTCTGAGAGAAAGTCATCATGATGTAATAAGTTCTGTTAGCTAATTCTGCTCTTTTCACTTGTTGACTACCTTAGATCAGAACAATATTAATTGTCCATTCAATTTTGACATTCAATTTTGTACCTATGTATGTTTCCTCAAGACAATTTGTTAGCATTTCTACATTTTAACCATATTTTGCTTCAGTCATGTTATTTCTATGTGTGAATAGTAAAAATGCAACATACATTTGCTATGGTGGTCCATGTTTCTCAAAAACCTTGTCAAAGTGAATATACAAGTTTCCAGTTCTAAGATGTGCTTTCTCTAATGGCTTAATTGTTCATTCTACTTCTTTCTTGTCTCTGTTTTGCTCTCAGCTTCAATTTTGTTTCCCTCTTTTCAGTAGAGGGAGGGAGAGAGAATGAGAATGAGAATGAGAGAGATGATTCTGCTTGCGGTCAATCTCCAAATTAGCATATTAAATCTAATAAATGGTTTAAGAGAGTAAAATTTTTTTCATATAACTGGAACCATACCCTAGAAAGATATGACGAAGAATTCCACAGATCACACTAAAATTCAAAGGATTTAGGCTGAAGGCAACTTCAACATATTTATAGGATTTTTGTGTTGTTCATTCAGGTCTTTTCAAGTATGTGTGCATATATGTTTACAAATATACATCAAGGTCACAACTTCAGAAACCATAAAGCATATACATTTTTAGGAGGCTGAGACAAGAATGAGTTAAATGGTGAAATTACAATCTTCATATTGTAGCAGTGTCTAAACCTTTTTTTGAGATTATTTTAATAGAAAGTAATGTACTCTCAGCAAAAAAAAAAAAGGAGAAATAGTTAATGCTTGCATTATCTGCATTGTCAATTTCATGAAAATCTGAACCATTTGAGGGCAACTTGAGAAGTAGTTTATAATGAAATTCAATAATTAATTGAATTTGAATCAGGACTCTTGTATTGGACATGGGATAATTTTGATGCCCTACAGAAATACTTTCCAATGCTAAATGTCTATTCTCAGAGGTAGGGAGAAAATTAGATGAATTTTCCTTATTTTATTCCAATGACTTAGACATATACTTTTTTGTTTAATATATTAGTATAGTCATAAGGGCATAACATTATAAGTGATATGCATATATTAGAGAAATGTGGTTTATTTTTAATTCTTACTATATAAGATATAAGATAAAAAATTGTGGATGTTTGTTGAAAGGTGTCATGCAGTGCTACATATAAGTACAGGCCCTTAACCACATTTAAAATACTAAACTGATTATTCCTAACTTATCTGTCAACCTGACATGAACAAAAGATTATCCATTTTGCAGGAGAGAAGCAAAAAGCATGAGTGATTTGTCATTCCCAGAGAAAATACTCATACTCACTGAATTCTGCAGATGCTCTCATTTAACGGTCTATTTTAAAATAGGATACTTGCTTACTTTATACAAGATTATTGTATTAACATGTGGGCATGTGCACACTCATAAACTTACGTATACACACAATTGGAAGATTGTTTCACAAAAGGAAAGGCTATTGTACATTGTAAGTATCTTCCATTGTAAAATGGTAAGTTCATTTTTATATAGAGTACATTTTATCAGTAAAACTTCTAAGAAATAATAATTAAAACTTACAGTTAAAAATATGCAGTCATATTTATTAGAGTTGACTTTTTAAAATCCTTTGATTTTTCTGAAGCACTTGAGGAATAAATGACTCTTTACAACTTTATACAATAATGTCATTTGTTACACCTTGGTGCTTCTATATTTAATATATATTAAATATTTGAAGATTTTTACCTGTTGCCCCAATATTTTTTCTGAATTCATAATATTTTAAAATTAAATCCTGTAAAGAAATTTTAACAGTTTACTTTTATGAGCATACTAAACGTATTAAACATCTTTAGATCTAGGTAAGTGTATTGGGACAGTTGTGACCTCTGTGTATTTGTATAAACCAGTTACTTTAAAATCTGTAATAAAATAAAAAATTTACAGTTTCATGGAAATATTATATTATAGAGTAACAATGTCTCTAAAATACAAAAAGGTCAGCTAATCCATAGTTCAGATACCACTTGAATTTGATTACAGTATACATAAAAATAAGAGTATAAATTGACTTAATGTCCTGAGGAAAATCTTATTTTTTTATTTTACTGCAAAAAATTTTTATTTTATTTGTTTACAAGATTTACAAAAGACAATTTATTCCTAATGAAGTCCCTCCCATATGTAACTGTTCTCTAGGAATGTTTTAGGATATTTTTACAAATTGAACTTGGCTTCCATGCTGTTCTACTATAACTACATTTTACAAATTCCAAATAAGTGAAACTCTTCTAAATAAATTTGGAATATTAAATGTAATGCATAATCATTGTTCTTATGGTTTAAAAAGATTATCTTTCTAAGAAAAACTTTCTATTCCTTTTTAAAAAAAATTTAACTTATATAAACTTTTCAGGAATAGAGTAATTTAAAAATAAGAAGTACACCTATATCAATAATAGATTAAATTATTGTTTGAATGCACTGAATCATATTTCAGAGGCCTGAAACCACTGATACTGTGTTCACAAAAATCTAATATAGTCTAAAGAGAGTACTTTCTTCACTATGAATCTCAAATTCATTTTGTATAATTATCCCACTGATATTTTCAATGTGTTTGAGTAGATTTATATTTGAATGTCTTTTTGTTGGAGTTATTATGAGTGTTTGGAAGGTAAAAAATTATACTTCGTTTATGTCATAAAAAATAAGATTGAGCTCCATGGTATTATTTAATTGCTGATAATAATGTTAAAAGCACCCACCTAAATAAATCCAAGAATATTTGGTGATTATATATATAAATCATTTTAGATACAGAAATGAAAGATGGTATATAAACATAAGTCTTCATGCAGTTTTTATTAATCCGGGCATTTCTGATACAACTTCATAATCATTTCACAGTATTTATCAGCCAAGAAAATTACCTGGGTAAAATATAAAAAATCATTTGAATATTTCAAATATTAATCACACTTAAACCCTGTCTTTGAGTCTATGTATACAGTAGGAATGATAGGGAATAATTTCATTGTAGGAAGTCTTCATTTTAGTGATGAAGAAACTACTATGGTTAAAGCATACAAAATTAAACAAAGGGCCCAGAGTCATGGCACAGTTGGTTAAACTGCCACCTCCAACAAGCATCCTGTGTGAGAGTGCTGCTTCAAGTCTGGCTGCCCTGCTTCTCATCCAGCTCCCTGCTAATGCTCTTGGAAAGGTAGTGAGAGACAGCCCAAGTACTTGGGCCCCTTCCACCCATGTGAGATACCAGGGGGTAGTTCTTGGCTCCTGGCTTCAGCTTGGCCTGCACATAGTTGTAGCCATTTGGAGTGAATCAATGGAAGGAAGACCTCTCTCTCCGTCTCTGTCTCCCTCTCTTGCTCTCGCTCCCCTTTCTCTTTTTCTCTCCCTCTTCTCTGTATCCTTTGTTATTTCCCCCCCTCACCCTTCTCTCCCCCCTCTCTGTACCTCTGCTTCTCAAATACATAAATAAACTGTGAGAAGAAAGCTAAAGAAAAAACTATAATGTTTGATTCACGAGAACAGAAGTTTGCCAGTCATTCCTTCCTCTCCCCACATTTGAAGTAGGCAGATGCTTTTGTTTTCTACATTTTCTTCCATTGGCAAGATAAACTCCCTACTGAATAGACCCCTTTTTATCTCTTGTGTTAAAATGATGTTTTCAATTCTTCTCCATTTGTCTCTAAATTGATTACCTTTAATTAGCCCACTGCCTTGACAGGAAGAGATATGAAAACTGCTCTTTGGTCTACTCAACTTCTGTCAGGTTACTGAACTGCATTTTGTCTGCTCTGCTGTAGTGTACGCTGACAATGCCCATCACTAGAATCCCACATCCTGATGAAATCCTCCGCAAATTTTACAGCATGTTACCTCCAGACGATCCCTTATCTCAGATTTTATAACTCTACTTTTTGATGGTCTTCATCCAAATAAACAGCACTCTTCAAAGAAGGAATTTGTGGCCCAGTGAAGAGTGCCACACATTTATTCCACTGCTGGAAGAAAATATTCTGACATGTTTATTAAAATTAGACAAAAATGATATTTTTCCAGTATTTTGTAAGAGGGTTAATCCTTTGGACATTTTGTGCAGGTATGAGATTGTCAGTTTTCATCTATAATGTGGAAAATATACAGAGCAAAATAGGATTTGTTTGTATGAAAGGGAATGGAGAATGGTACTTTTTTCATGATTTGTTCTAACCAGAATGAGGGATATTGTATTTTATAGTTAGCCATTTAAGTGAATATATTAATTATCTAACTGGAATATTTAAAAGATTCAATAATTACGGAGGATGTACGTAAGAATAGTTTGGTTTTTTGTGTTTTACTTTTTTTTTTTTTGCTTTTCAAAGTTCAGTATTTGTTTCATGTGAAAGTACTTAAAATAGCTACTGAATTTGAAAAATACAGTCTAAACTAAATTTGAGTTCCATCTAACTTCTGTTTCCAGGGAAATGGAGTACCTGGACTCCTTTCTATTCCTTCCACTAAGTGTAAATAAAAACCCTCGATATTATGAAAGGTGTCCAAAAAATGTGTGGAAACATAGGTTATTAAAAACTCTGCATGGATTTCAAAACATTTTCAAGAAAAATAAACTTATTTTTAATATTATTTTCCATGAGCTTTTAGGAGGCCTCTTGTATGTTCATGTGTGTCAGTATTTTATAAAAGAATATTTTTATTCATGAATCTATTATCATTGTATAATCAGATTTCTAGTTTATTGAATGGTTTATAATCAGTGTTATATTTATGTCAAAATCCAAATCATTAAGTAGACTCTTTTCAGATTATTTCTATATACTTATGTCATGTTTTGTTTTGTTTTATTATTTCCAAACTTGGTAGCCCAATATTATGGCTTATCTTTCACTTCTGTCCACCCTCAAATCAGCCATTTCTATAAGGAACCTTCATTTTTTATTGTAGAGAAAGATACTTAGAAACCAAGATTTTAATGTGAGGTCTACTCATTGTTACCAGGATGTATTGTCAGAGCCTTTTAGAAAACATGCGAAAGACAAAATATGTCCTTGCTTTCTCAGATTTCCTATATGCACTTGTCTTTGTGTACTGATAAAGGTGCCTGCCAACAAATGCGTAGATTTAAGCACTGCTCAAATGGTGGAACATTTGACACAATTTTAACCAACTTATAAAATGTAACATCTATCAGCAACCAGTTATACAACATCATGTTATTTGTGTAGCTAAAAAAAAAACACATTTAAAAAAATAGTCCAAGGTACCAAAAATTAAGGGAATTATTTCATAAAGAAAAAGGAGACTAAAGTAACATATAAATTAAGTGCAGTAAAAATTCTGGGTATCTTGTGGAAAGAATAAAAACCTAAAGCCTGCTATCATTGAAAATTAGAAAGCCGTGGTGGGAATCAGCTGAAAAGAACCCAGATGAAAAGAACCCAAAGAGGCAAAGAAACCTGTTGCTTAAACTAGTAAATCTGAGTGTATCAACTTCTTAAGAATGTCAGATCTTCATGTATATTTGTTCCCACTGCATCTAAAGAAGCCATTCTGTCAGTCACTCTCATCTCCATGATATAATTTTCTGCAAAACCCTTATCACTGTTATATTTATTGCCACAGTATGATCAAATACTTTGATTTACCTCTAGAGTCTTAAGATTGAAGATTGCTTAGTATAAAGCAGACTCTCTGGTAGTCTGTATAAATAGATTACTCCTTGCTGCAGGCATGTGACACAACATCTAAAATGACCAAATCTGGGGCAGGCCTTGGCACACAGCAGGTTGAACCACCCATGTTAGAATGCCTGGGACGGAGTATCTCCTCTGCTTTCCATCAAGTTTCCTGCTAATGTGCACTCTGGGAGGCAAGAGATGAAGGCTAAATGACTTTGGTCCCTGCCACCCATACGGGAGACCTGAAAGGAGTTCCTGGTTTGGGCCTGGCCCAACCTCAACTGTTACAGGAATCTGGATAGTGAACCAATAGATTGAAAATTGTCGCTCCCCGTCTTCGTGGAGGAACGACACAGGACCCTGCACTGTTCTTTTGTCTGCTCGGCCCTGCCCAGGTTTGCTGCTGGTTCTTCCTGGGTTGGCTACCGACCCTTCCACCTCCGTGGAAGGGCGGTTCCCCCTGCCACATTCCCCACTTCCGCGGGGGAGCGGCACACCGCCGGCCGGCTCTCTCGGGGGCTGCACAGGTGTTCCCCTTAGATGTTCCTGGTGCATGCCGGCTCTCTCCTCCTTTATAGTCCTCCTCCGCCAATCCCAACTCGGCTGCCCACAGGCCGAGTATGCTGCTCTCCTCCAATCAGGAGCAGGATCAGCTCCTGGAGGTCAGCACTCAAGTTGGCAAGAGGCAGCTGCGTGGAAGCTATTTTCTCCTCTCCCAGCGCCATATTGTGGGAGAGCAGATGTATAGAATAAGTCTTAATTCCAGTAACTCAGTCCAGTCCGGGTTGCTCCCCACAGAAAATCTCTTTCCCTCTATCCCCTTTAAATAAAATATGTAAATAAATGCACTTAGAGAAACCCAGAATATCTGTGTTCCATATCAGAGACTACCTGAGTTTCATGCCCTGCTCTGCCTCCTGACTCCAGCTTCCACTGAATGCTGATGCTGAAAGGCAGCAATCATGGCTCAAGTAATTGGGTTTCTGCCACTCATGTGAGATACCTGGAAGGAAATCCCTCTTCCGATTTTTGAGGGAATTTGGGGAGTGAACAAGAATGTAAGTGTGCTTGCTCATTCACTTTCTCTCTCTCTCTCTATCTCTTGTCTCTCTCTCTCTCTCATCTCTATCTCTTGTCTCTCTGACCCTAAGTATTTTTTTTCAAGTACCCCTTTCCAGCATTAAGATAAAACCAATTTGCCTAATGCCTACTTTTCTATCTTTTTTCTCTCTGGCCACCACTTTTTATTAGGAAACTTTTTAGGGTGGTTCAGTTATTGCACATATTTTCTATGTCCATTTATAAAGAATCTTATGGCAACAGTTCTTGCCTCTGACCTCAAACCCTCATTCTCTCACCCTTGTGGATGATGCCTTCTCTCAATATGGATTTGAGAAGGAAACTGAGCACACATGTTTCAGTCCTTCCTAGATTTCTAGGTGTGCCTCTCTTGTAGATAGGATTCATACTTATTTCATGCCTCTTTGTGGCAGCCATCTTTTCCAGCCCTGCCAAAGACTCACTTTTTTGGTCTGTCTGATCTTATTGCCAAAAGCTTTATTGGTAATAAAGCTAAAAGGTTAAAATTCTGATCCATATATGCTTACTTCCTGCATTAGCTCTATACTCAAAGAGGTAAAATTTATTTGTTCCCTTAAAACTTTATAGTCATTACTTAAAACTCCCAATCAAACATCATAGATGGCTCTGCCATTTCTTCTAATAAAGAATGAAGATGTTACACACATTGTTCCTTCTTAAGCTAGACTTTGAATTTTCTTACTAGTAGTATAATGCACAAAGATTATATAAGAGAAAATCTTAAAGTATATGCCGTTCCCTTGCCCGCAAAGGAACGACGATACTCGCAGCTAATTGGTCTTCAGTAGACTTTTACTGAGAAAATAACAGCGACAGAGAAAGCATGAAGGGAGAAAGAGAGGAGAGAAAAAAGCCCCCTCCTTCCTGGGCACACAGCTTATATACGAAATTCAACCAATTGCAAGCGGGCTCTAGTCCATGCACGGAACACTCCAATCCGCTGCTAGTTCACGCGGTGTGCACACGTCCTCAGGCCAATCAGATGAAGTGTCACGCAGCAGGCAGGCTCACTGCACAGTCCTCGGCGCCATCTTGTAAGCGGGGATAAGTCAGTGCATGCACCAACACTATTGCAGACGATCATGGGGTCCCACCCATTACCCAAATCAGGTTCTGTTTTAACGGTTCGATTGATCCATAGGACACTGGGATGAAACATGGAGACAAGGAGCAACTAAAAGGATTAGGAGGAAAAGAAGCAGAACTAACACTAATATCAACACTATCATCATTAAGATCCACATAGGATCTACAGGAGTGATTGAGGGCCTTGTTCAAAAACTCAGTCAAATTAATCCAGTGATAGCCCACAAAACTAGCATGGGACGGCGTAAGCCACTCACGGTGCCAACCAGGTGTGCCAACGGCCACTTTGGCAGGAAGTAAAGCGGGGTCGATTTAAACTGATTCGATCCCTACAGGCCTGCAGTATTTGTTTAATGGGTGTTGATGGCAACTTCTCTGAGCACCAAAAACATTCCATAGGGAAAGAACCTGATGTAAAGGCAACAAAACTGCCCTTATGCTTGTTTGGGTTGTCGAGCCAGCCCAAGGATTGGTTAGTTAACGTAATGCACGGGGAGGTAAAGTTCACCTCATCCCTGCTTGGCAAAACTTCAAAGCAGAAGGAGCCTTCCAAAGCAGTAGAAAGATTTAAAGCACCAGTTTCGGACAGGGGCTTATCTACGCTGGCAACTCCAAACCTGCAAACAGAAGTATTATCAGCGAAAATTATAGGCAAATACTTAGAGGTATTTGACAAAGGCATGAGCCAGGGTAGGGCTCTGAGCAGCCCCAATACACTCCCTGATCCTGACCCATAACAGCATTACTAAATATTACAATGCAAAATATTCTAAACAGCATTATTGGTTCTATTATTATGAATTGCAATTATCAACAGTAAATAAGCAATCAATACTCCAAATGGCATGTGAATAGTACCACCCTGAGCATGAAGTATAACATTCCCCGTAGGCGAGCTGAGGATATTATAAAATCTTGTGAAAAGTGTGTAGTTTCCATGGTTCCCAGAATTCCGACAGGCACCAACCCCCGCGGCCTTAAACCGTGTCATATTTGGCAGATGGATGTTACTCATATTCCTTCTTTTGGATGGCAAAGTTGTGTTCATGTGACGGTGGACACGTATTCAGGCGTGGTTATGGCCACGGCCCTGAATAAAGAAGGAACACAAGTTATTCAACACTGCTTGCAGTCCTTTGCAGTCTGGGGAATTCCTCAGGTCATCAAAACTGATAATGGACCAGCTTACACGTCAGCTCGCTTTGCTACCTTTTTAAAGGAATTTGGCATTGTACATTTAACTGGCATACCATACAACCCCCAAGGCAGGGCTGTTGTGGGACGTACTCATTTGTATCTCAAAAATTTAATTAATAAACAAAAAGGGGGAATCGGGGAATATGCAGTATCCAATAAAGATGCCTTGGCTTTAGCATTTTAAACTATAAATGTTTTAAATAAAAAGAAAAATGGCAAAACTCCAGCGGAAATACACACTCAAGTAATGGATAAAGAATCAGTACAATGGATTATGTGGTACTCTTTGGCTTGATCAATAACAGTACAGGCAAGCAAAAAGCGCGAGTAGTGATCAGCTAGCATATTGCGCCGGCTAAGTGGTCTCGGTAAATTTGAATGTGCTCTTGTATGCCCAATAAATATAGGATGGTGCCTTTGTGTTAACAATTTTTGAATTTCCGTTAAATAGGCATATATCATGGACAATCTGGAAATACTGCATGCTTTATCCAATAATTTTACTACATTAACCACATAAGCACTATCTGATAACACATTTAAGGGACCCTTTTCTTTCCGTAATACAGTTGCAATAATGGCTAACTCTGCATGTTGGGGAGAGGGAGACGCAGTTAGCACAAAATACCGCTGATCGCCAATTACCGCGGCTCCAGTTCCCCCTTTTGCCCCATCAGTAAACACTGTGGGGGCCCCTTCTATTGGATGCTTGCACACCTTTTGTACCTACACAATTGGATTGTGCATGCAAAATGAAACAAAAGGGTGAGTTGGATAATGATTGTCTATTTCTATGTGTAATACCAAAGTTATATATGCCCATGCCCAATTCTCTCTTGTCCACGCTTCCACTGCTTCCTTGCAAAAAGGTATGACACATCATACAGAATGTTTCCCTGAGATCTCCATTGTCTTTTTTATTGTGGTTAATATCAAGTCTGCAAAGGCTGAACTCTGAGTGTATAGCACTCAAGGTAAATGTGAATGTGGATAAACAAATAATAAAGGGCCTCCTTGCCAAATTACTGCAAAGGGATACAATTGTTCTACAAACACTAAGATTTCTAAAGGCTGTGATAAATCACATCTTTGCATTTGGGTAGCCTTAAGACTTGTCTCAACCTTTTGTAAAACTGCAGCTGCCTCTGGAGTCAGCTCTCCTGGTGATGTAAGTTGTGAATCACCCTCTAAAATTCTAAAAAAATGGAAGCATTTCCTCAGTAGTCAACTTACAATAGGGTTGTATCCAATTTAAATTTCCACATAATTTTTGAAAATCATTTAAGGTTTTTAGTCCTGTTGTTGCAATGGTAAATTCCAAAGGGGCCACATTTGTTGGCGTTAGCTTAAGTCCTAAATACTGAACTACTGTGTCCTTTTGAACCTTTTCTGGTGCTATTTGTAATCCTGCCTCCTGTAGGCATGAGCTTAATGTCATAAACGCTGCTTCCAATTGATCTTCCCTAGCAGATGTTAATAACAGATCATCCATTTAATGGAAGATTTTTACTTCTGCATGTTGTTGACAAGCAGGCTCTATTGCTTGTGACACATACAATTGGCATAAGGTGGGGCTATTGCCATGCCTTGAGGGAGGACCCTCCACTCATACCTCTTATTTGGATTTTGATGATTTATGGCAGGCACAGTAAACGCGAATCTTTGGGTATCCTTTTCATGTAATGGTATACTAAAAAAAATCCTTAAGGTTGATTACAATCAAAGGCCAATCTTTGGGAATCATGGTTGGTACTGGTAGACCTGGCTGCAATGCCCCAAGGGGTTGCATTTGTTGATTTATAGCCCTTAAATCATGTAGTAGACGATGTTTCCCTGACTTTTTTTGATAACAAAAATAGGAGTATTCCAAGGGGAGGTGGATAGTTGAAGGTGACCTGCCTCTAGCTGTTGTTGAACTATTTCATGTACGGCAGTCAATTTTTCCTCAATAAGGGGCCACTGCAGTATCCACACAGGCTTATCATCCAGCCAAGTTAGTGGCAGCGGCTGCCTTACAGTGACCCCTACGAAAAACCCAGACCTTGTCTTCCTCCCTATTCTCTCAGTGGGGTCCTGAAGTGCCTGTTCAATGAGTTGCCATAACCTAAGTATTTCTACCGGCTCTCCAGCTGCTCTCAACAGTCTCCCTACCCTCTGCCACTGTTGCTCATCTAATTCACCACTTTCCACAAACCATGGTGATGTCTTGGCAACGGCCCTAGTGAACGCGCATACTGTAGCCGCCTTAACGGGCGTCCCCGCAGTCTTTAACAAGCAGCTCAGTAGCACGCGCAACCTAGTGGTGGACGGAGTATTACCCATTGGAGATAAGAAGAACTTCCGCCTATTTCCCGGCGTTCCTAAACACTCTGTACTCCCGCCTTTTAAGGGACTCCTTTACTCCTTTTCTGGCGCTTAATTCCCCCGTCTTCTTCGACGGAACCGCGGTCTCTATTCTTATTCCTTTACTAACTGAATTTCCGTGCACACGCACACTTACCTTTGTTCCTTGCCTATTCCTGCGATTAGTGAGGCGATCCAAGTCACGGCACCACTTGCTGTTCCCTTGCCCGCAAAGGAAGGACGATACTCGCAGCTAATCGGTCTTCAGTAGACTTTTATTAAGAAAATAACAGCGACAGAGAAAGCATGAAAGGAGGAAGAGAGGAGAGAGAAAAAAGCCCCTCCTTCCTGTGCACACAGCTTATATACGAAATTCAACCAATCGCAAGCGGGCTCTAGTCCATGCACGGAACACTCCAATCCGCTGCTTGTTCATGCGGTGTGCACACGTCCTCGGGCCAATCAGATGAAGTGTCATGCAGCAGGCAGGCTCGCTGCACAGTCCTCGGCGCCATCTTGTTGTTTACGAGACAGGCTCAACTTCTCTGGAAAGTCCCGACCGCTGGAAAGCATTGCCCTAACCGAAACGAGCAACATCCGCCTTGCAATAAAGACACAACGACAGCTATCAGACCAAACCCTGACATGCGGACCCCATGGCTGGCCAGCCCATGGGGCCCCACAAGTATATACATGGAAATATCAGAAATATCCTCAGACCAAAATCAAGTCACTAAAAGGTAAACTCATTCAAAGGTGGAACACAACAGTCCCAAGTTTGTCTGTCCTCTTGTAGGAGCATCTTATTATCTCCATGAGAATAAACAAATGAATAAAGAACATTACAATTCTCAAATCCTGCCCAGTATGTTGGGCTTATTTGTGCATTTAATAATGTATTTCCACAATTACACCTTGTGCTCTCAAAAATGTACATAGAAAAGTATTTAGGTAAAGGCAGTATGAAGGGAAAGATTATAAAATTATCAGACTTTTCTGAATTCCCTGTTGTAGCCCATATGTTCATATCAACACAATAGGAGTCTACTCCAACTTTTCTTCTACACCAGAGATGTTGTTATAGTTGTTTTTGTTGCTGTTGTTGTTGCATACAATGTGAACTGATAATGTTTATATATTTTTCCTACTAATGGTAAGAAATTAAGGAGGTGATAAAAACTTCACTAATGTTAGTAAAAATCATTCACCATTGATGGTATCTGGAAGTGATGTTTCTGAGGTGGCCTTTCACATCATCTCCATGGATGGAAGTTAGATTAAAAATTTTTGCATGGATATTTTCTTATGTGAGAGCAGTTTTTTATTTAATTTTTTAAATTTATATAAATGGAACAAATTTCATGCATCCCATACATTCACTTTTAAGTACATAGTGACACTTCCCACACCATCCTCCCACCCTCCCTCACTTCCACCCTTTCTGCTGCTTTGTTTCTTATTTTTCTTTCAATTTTTGTGATAATATGCTGTTTTTTTCTTTGAGAACAAGTTTTATCATTAATCAAAGAAGCACCTAAGGAAACAAGCAATAGAGTTGGACACTTAGGCTTATTTATTTATTTATTTTGACAGGCAGAGTTAGACAGTGAAAGAGAGAGACAGAGAGAAAGGTTTTCCTTTTCCCGTTGGTTCACCCCCTAAGTGGCTGCTATGGCCGGCGTGTTGTGGCCGGCGTGCTCTGCTGATCCGAAGCCAGGAGCCAAGTGCTTCCTCCTGGTCTCCCATGCAAGTGCAGGGCCCAAGGACCTGAGCCATCCTCCACTGCCCTCCAGCGAGGGCTGGACAGGAAGAGGAGTGACCGGGACAGAATCTGGTGCCCCAACCAGGACTAGAACCCAGTACCGGCGCTGCAGGTGGAGGATTAGCCTAGTGAGCTGCGGCGCCTGCCTGGACACTTAGGCTTATTTAAAACTTATGAGACATAAGAATATCCTCCGCTTAATACACTAAAATGAAGTGAATCTTTGAGAACAAGTTTTATTGTCAGTGGTCACCCGAGGCTCTTGACATGAACTGCCTAGGCTATGGAAGCCTTGTGAATCCACAAACTTCTTTAAGATTTACACAAGACCATAAGCAAAGTGGAGTTCTCCCCTCCAGTCAGAGAAAAATACATCCTTCTTTGATGTCCACTTCTTTCCACTGGGGTCTTTTCAATTAACTTTATACACATCTGATTAACTTTATGTTGAGTAAAGGGTTCAACAAATAGTATTAAAAAAAAAAAGTGTTCTTCAACAGTCAAGACAGTAGTATTAACATGGTAGATTTTTGACTTATCTATTAAGATGCATAGAAAGCCAGCATAGCATATCTGAGTGCCTACATTTTAGTTTTGGTTCCACGTCTTATTACAGCTTCCTGCTAATGTAGATCTTGTGAGGCAGCTCAAGTATTTGAGTTCCTGCCACCCATATGAGGAACCGAGATTAAATTCCTGGCTCCCAGCTGTAGCTGGTCCTAGCTCCAGCTATTCAGGCATTTTTGGACTTCGCCAGCAAATGGGAGATCATTGTGTCTCTATTTCTTTCTCACTGCCTCTACATCTCAAATAAATAACATAATAAAATACATAAATACTATTAAAAACTATGTTTCTGAAAAAGAAAGCAGTGGAATATTTGAGAGGATACAATAAATTATGTAATTGCTACCAATGTCTTAAATCCCATTAATGCGATCTTAAAGCAGCAAAAATAACCTTACATATTTTTAAAGATTTTTTAATCATTAGACATACATACCATTTTTGAATTTTTATAAGCTTATCATTAAATGTTAGTCTTCAGGTTACAAATTATTTATATCTATGGTTGCTATGTAAATTTTTAATTTTAGAGATCAAAATAGTCCTAACCTGCTTAGAATAAGTTAGTTCGTCCTGAACCATTTTTGTTTTGTGTCAGAACCCTTCTAGTGTTCTTTTCTTTTTCTTCCCTTTTGGTTGGTATAATAAATAAATAAGTTATTGTGTCCAAGGAGACTTGTCCCACTGTTTATCAGATAGCAAAACAGCTAAAATGACAATTTTGGTAATAAAAGGTAAGACTTATGTGTCACTAGCACTTTTCTAATCACCTTATATGTTGAGCACATTTAATTTCTTGACATCTTCCTGAGCTATTTTAAACACATGAGTTACATATCTGTGCTAGTATTATCATATTCTGTTCAGTAAGGATGGCTTTAGTCATTTTAATGGATAATTTTTATCTTAAAGCATTCCTTTCCATACTTTCTAATGATCTCCATTAACTAAACTTTGCAAACAATGTAATGCATCTACTTTATGTGTTTTAGGGCACCTTTATGTGTCTTTTTTTTTTTTCAACACTGAACTATTTTTACATTTATTGGTTTTTGCAAAAGTGTCCCTCCAATAGTTTTGTGAGTATTCACTACCAGCTGAAGGTAATGTGCACAGTCTGTGAAGGACAGGCAAAATAACAAGTGATGACTTGGCACTTGCTGAAAGGAGACTTCGAGTTAAGAGAAACGTTTATAACTTATAATTATCCACTGAGTAAAATTACAAATGTGTTCTATTGATGCTGTAAGCTAATGCTTGAGGTTTCTTTCCCATTAAAAGAAACAGTGTCATCTTCATGTTAATTATAATGAGACTTAATGTACTCATAAAAATTTTTACCTGCTGGAACAAATTTGGGACTGAATAAAGATAGAATGAGAGCTTTAAAGGGCAATAAAATTGCTAAATTTTTACTTATGAAACTTTATAGTTAATAAGATGAAAAAGAAATATAAAAAGAACAAGAAAAATGGAGATATAAACAGATAATCTTATTCCCTAAACTAATTAAATATGATTTGATTATGGCAAAATATGGTATTTTAAAATGTCATTTATTTATGTGCCTTTGAGTTTTGACCTAAAGCCTGTTCACATTAAGCACAATGTAGAATGTAACTGATTTCTTGGATGGTATTATGTTCATCTTTGAATGCAATTCTGAAACAGATCTAATTTTAAGATATCTACTTCCTTGTTTGATTGTACTTTTCATTATATTGTTCTCAGTCCAGACAACTCTCTTAAATTGCACAATATTCTGATGGATTTTCTTTATAATTTGTATGATTGATTTCAAATTTTGGCTTTTAGAATGATAGTTTTATGTGATTTATTTTTTACTAGGGATTTTCTTAAACAAGGATTGTCCATTTTTAGTCTCACTTGCATTTCTGCAATAATAATGCAAGCATTTTGGTATTTACTTATATTTCTTTCCATTTTTTGAATGACAACTTGTGACCATTTCACTGATTACCAGTTGGTAATATAATTATTACATTGTTCCTTGTCAAGTCCATTGTGGAGTTAGCAACATTACATCAGTCAAAATCTTTATATTTTCAGATTGCATAATATTAATTTCATTTTTTATATATTTCACAAATTTCAACTTAAGCCTTAAATTATATTTTAAGTGAATTATATTCTTCACCAAGCATATTGACTTTGCAAACTTTATATGATAGATTTATGAAAATAATAGATCATCTTTATGGAATCTTTGGCCTCAAATTCGTGACCTCATTCTGATTCTCAGAAAATATTGGGCAACTATTCTCAAAAAAATGGTATATATATCCACATTTGATTTAAATGTGTCAAAATATTTTTAAAATGGCCGATTTGAAAACTAATACAATAATACAATTTTTATTAAAAAAAGAAAACATTAGACAAACACCAATTAAGCAATAAAACCACTAATAGATCATAACTGGTCAGTATTTTTCAAAAGCATCCACCAGTGACAGGAAGAATTAAGAGGAAGAAAAATTCTTACATCATGGAGAAATGACTGTCAAATTACTAAATGCAATGTGGGCGTCTAGATAGGATTCCTGCATAATGAAAGGACATTCAATAAAATTGGTGAATTTGAAAATATATACATTTTAGTTAACAATATTATGCAAATATTTTCTGTTTTTATTGTATAATAGTTGTATGAATTGTTAACAATAAGAGAAATCCAGCAAAGACCAAAGTGGGGCTCTTTGCTATTACTACAAAATTTCTGTAAGTTTATAATTACTCCTACATTTTAAAATAATTTTAGTAATATAATGTTAATGTATTATATTTTAAAATATTCAGCAGGCCGGCGCCGCTGCTCACTAGGCTAATCCTCCGCCTATGGCGCCGGCACACCGGGTTCTAGTCCCGGTCAGGGCGCCAGATTCTGTCCCGGTTGCCCCTCTTCCAGGCCAGCTCTCTGCTGTGGCCCGGGAGTGCAGTGGAGGATGGCCCAAGTGCTTGGGCCCTGCACCCCATGGGAGACCAGGATAAGTACCTGGCTCCTGCCATCGGATCAGCGCGGTGCGCTGGAAGCCCTTTCTCTCTGTCTCTCTCTCTCACTGTCCACTCTGCCTGTCAAAAAAAAAAAAAAAAAATCTAAAAAAAAAAATAATAAAATATTCAGCAGTTACTAATATAAAATGACACAGTCCTGAATTTTCGTTTTGAAAAAATGCTTACAGTATGCTTCATACTGTGAGATAAGAAAGGAAAACGTATCTACAATTTCTACAACAACAGAAAGAAAAGAAATAAAGCAATGGTAGTGGGAAGCTAACCTGATCTCTGGGAGTCAATGTCTGGGAGAAGGCACACTTCCACATGCCAGCTTATCTTCTGCATGCAGGACTGGTATTACCCATGCAGGATAGTGACCCTGTCCATTGTATTTTGTGGTAATAGTGAGCCCTATTCACGCTAAGGCCAAGTGAATGATTGTCTCAAGTTGACAGAGGAAAAGGCTATTAGTTCCTTTAAAAAGAGGTGAGCAAATTTTGCTAAGCAGAAATCTCTGCATTGAGCAAGTTATGCAGAAGCAATTTCAGATAGGAGTTGTCATACCTCACAAGATTCAGGGAGCAGACCTGTGTCATTGACACCACCTGAGTGGGTAGAGATGCGAATGCAAGGTGGTAAGAAGCCCATAGGTTCTTCCAGAAGATCTCACATGGATAGCTATTTCTCTCCATGAATTCTCTGGAGACTTTGGACATTTCTGCCCAGTTTTGCCAGTCACAGTTACAGCATCAATTCATATTTTCTATCTGCCCTATTGGGTAAAGGAAATTCAGTATTTGTGAGAAGTATTTTCCTCATAGAGGTACAGTCATCTGAAGCAATGCTAAATGTTCTCACCATGGCTGCTGGGAAGGCTTACTTCTGTCTCACACTTTCTCCCAGCCCCTAGAAACATTTCTTGTTTTAGGCAAAAATCAAAGCTAGTGTCAGTATTATCAGAATAAGTTGTTTATCCACCCAAAGGTGGCAGTATATTTTATCAAATGAATTAAAATTCAAAATATTTTGACTTCATTTGCAGATTGAATGATTCTGTTCCTTCTCTCATTCACTCCACATCTCACCAGTTAAGGAGAAAAACAGGACACCATTTGACATTTTAAATTTCAGGACATCATTAGTCCAGAATCAGGTTAAACAAAAGGCCTCAAATAACACCACATTTAGACCTGTTGGGCAGTTTATAAAAAAACTGTGATGCCCACAGTGTACCACAAAACAACAAATCAGCTTGTCTTGGGTAGAGATTTGGGCAACAATATTTTAAAGCAACATTTCAAACAAACCAACAGAACTCTAAAAGATTTCTTCCACAAAATTTTGAATAAAATAAAATATTGTTCGAAGATGTTGTGGAGGCTGCTACAGATCAAGGCAAATCACAGCAGAGGAGACCCAAAATATCAATAATCATGTAGAAATTGCTCAGACTCATTAGTAATTAGGAAAAATGCAAATTAAAACAATAATTACCTATAATTTCACACCCATTAAATTAAAAAATTTAAAAATAGCAATAATTAATACCATGATATAAGGCAAAAGAAACTTTCCTATACTGCTGGCAGAGCTGTAAATTGGAACAGTCCCTTTGGAGAGCAATTTCGGACTCCCCAATGAAGTGGAAGATGCACGCATATTACAACTCCGCAATTACGCTTCCCCAGAAACAGCCACATGCGCCTAGGCAGATGTGTGCAGGACTGTTCATTACAGGATTGTTTGTGATATAGAAACATTGCAAATCATCTTAATTTTTGTTCAAGAGAGTAAATCAAGAAGTTGTATTATGGGCTGGCATCATGGTGTAGCAGGTATAGCCACCACCTGCGATGGATGCCAGTTCTGACCCGGCTGCTCCACTTCCAATCCAGCTCCCTGCTAATGGCTGGAAAAAGCATTGGAAGATGCCCAAGTGTATGAGCCTCTGGCACCCTCATGGGAAATGCAGATAAAACTCTTGACTCCTGGCTTCAGCCTGGTGCAGCCCTAGCCATTGCAGCCGTCCAGGGAGTGAATCAGAAAGCTCTCTCTCTCTCTCTCCCCTTCCTCCCTGTAATTCTGATTTTCAAAATCAATCAATAAATATTTAAATAAGTTGTATTATTCACAGATAGTAATGTATAGTCAGTAAAAATAGGAAAAAGGATTTCTTGTTTTAATGTTAATAATTATTTTTAAAAATGGGACCAGTATCTGGTCTAAACAATGTTTGAGACATTGATATCCCATATTGGAGTGTCTGGGTTCAAGTCCTACCTCTACTCTTGATTCCTGCTTCCAGGGGAAGCAGCAGGTGATTGCTCAAGTAGTTGGCACTCTGCATGCAAGATATAGATTTAGTTCTTTACACCTGGCTTCATTTTGGTTCTATTTGAGATATTTTGAGCACTTGGAGAATGAACTGGTGGATGGAAAATCAATCTCTTACTCTCTTTCTCTCACTTCCTGTCTCTCTGTCTCTTCTCAATCTGTCTCCTCTCATTCTCTGCCTTTCAAATAAATTAAATTTTAAAAACTGAGTAAAAATTAAATTCCCGAGTGAGCATAAAAGATACTAAATACAATTTTTTCGTGCAAAAGAAATTGCATGCTGTTTGGAGATTACTACATGTGAGACAAAACACAAAATATGCATGAGAATTTAAATGCCAAATTTAGGATGAAGTTTACCTCTTAGTGGGGACAATGGAGATAAGATTGAGAGGAATGAGTCAGGGGCTTCAATTGCATTTTATTACTTAGATTTGCAGATGAGAAAGTACATATTACATTATTAAATATATTTTCATTTGTCAGAAACAGTTTAGCAAGCAATACTTTGCTTATTATGCATTTTATTCACAGAAAACTTAGTGCCACAATTCTGTACTTTTCTTTTGCAATTTGGAAGTCTCTTAGCTTACATAGATAATAAAATGTGAGGCACCATCTTTTTACATTTTTTAACCTGTATTTAAAATTGCCTAAACCAGAAAGTTTTACTGCACAGGTTTGGATCAAGATCACTGACAGTTCATCTTTTAAACTATAATTATTTCTCAGAGTGAACAAGTAAAAATTATTTTTTTCTTAAAATAATTCCATTACTTTGCTTCATGCTACCTCTAATCTCACAGATATCATTTCTTTGACCACTTCTGAAGAGAGAGAAACTTGCACAGGGACTGAAGAATTTCTCAGCACTACTCACTCGCATGAACGATGCATTAGCAGTCACAGGACATCTGCCAGGATCATTTCTGACTGCTACTCCAGGGGGGGCTCAGAAGAGTCCTCCGGCCCTCTGCCACACTCAGCGTGACCACTCCAGATAATTCTACCTCAAGGGCAGTAATCCAGGATTTCATTTCTAGTTTATTTTATAAGTCAGATGCCTTTTTAAATTGTTTTCTACCCTCCATTCCTGTTAATGAATTATTCACTTCTAGTTTTAGCAAGAGAGTACTATGTTCCTAAAGTTGTATTTATGAAATGCATGCAAATAAGTAAAAAAAAAATCAGTTCAACTGTTAGGCAGTTATTATATGCCATCAAACTTTACAGTGTTACAATGGTGTGTGAGTGTTTGAAAAATGACACTTTAGTGACAGTGAAAAAGTATCCAATTATCTATAATAAACCTTCATAGAAAAGGCTAGTAAGAGAGACACAAAACTATTGTATTTTAAGATTTTATTTATTTGAGAGAGTTACAGGGAAGAGGAGCGAAAAAGACAGAGACAAAGAGAGATGGGAGCGGGAGCGTAGAGAAACAGAGATCTTCTATCCACTGCTTCACTCTCCAAAAGCCTGGACTGGCCAGTCTGAAGCCAATAGCCAAGAATTCCATCCAGGTCTCCCACATGGGTGACAGGGACCCAAGTACCTGGGCCATCTTCTGCTGCTTTCCCAGGTACATTAACAGGGAACTGGATCAGAAGCAGATCAGACAAGATTGCAACTGGCATTCTGATATGAGATGCCTGCTGCAGAAGCCACAACTTAACCCACTGTACCACAACACAGGCCAAAAGCAATTCTGTCAAATAAGCAAATTTCCCTGTCGTTCAGACCCTGAACATGCCACCAACTAGTAATGCAACTATATGGTCAGGTGAGAATGTCTTCTGGTTCTTCAAGATTTCTTTACAGTGCTTCTAAAATTTCTATTAAGTCTTAATTGCTCTGAAAAGTCTCCTTATATACCCACCTGACCACCAAGTGAAGGCAAGAACTCTAGCATAGTCCCGATCCTTTACTAATACATAAGGAAAAATAAATTCTGCTTTAAAATTTCCATGTTAAATTTTCTAAAGTAATTATTTCCCTAGTGAGTTCATATTTTAGGAGTACTTTAAATATAATAACTTAAAATTACTAAATTTTCATGTAATTATGCTCCAGGATTTTTCAAAAATAAATAAACCTTGGAGATGACAATAGGGAACTTGAAGAAATTCATAGATAAATGGAATTAAAAGATGAATTTAGAAAGGAGGCGATAACCACCGCAGTTCAGATGTTTGGGATGCCTGCATCCCATCTTAAAGTGTCTGGGTTTGAGTCCTGGCTCCTTCCTGATTCCAGTTTCCTGCTAATGTGCACCCTGGGAGGCAGTAGATATTGGCTCCATTAAGTTGGGTCACTGACACCAAATGGGAAACCAGGATCCAGTTTCCAGCTTTTGATTAGTCCTGGCCTACCCCTGGCTGCAGTGGGCATTTATGGAATTAATCAGTGAATGTGAATATGAATGTGTGTGTGCACTCTCTCTCTCTCTCTTTGCGCTTGTTTGCCTATATGCCTTTTAAATAAAGTAAAATTTATAAAAATAAAAGAAAAACAGAAATAATTGTATTTTAGTTCAAAATATTTTGAAAGTATGGTTAGATTTTTCATAGCATTCATTTTCCATAAAAGTTTTAGAAAACTCTAGTAAATGACTATTTGTGGTCAGAATTCTTTCTTTAAAGATTTATTTATTTGAAAGTCAGAGTTTCAGAGAGAGACAAAGGCAGAGACAGAGAGACAGGGACAGAGACGGAGACAGAGACAGAGACAGAGACAGACAGACAAACCTTCCAACTGATGGTTCACTCCCTAGATGGCTGTAATATCCGGGGCAGAGCCAGGCTGAAACCGAGATCCAGGAGCCACATCCAGTTCTCCCAAATGGGTAGCTGGGGGGCAAACACTTGCACCATCTTCTGCTGCTTTTCTCAGACCATTAGCAGAGAGCTGGATCAGAAGTGGAGCAGCTGGGACAGGAACATGTGCCCATATGGGATGCCAGCATAACAGGTGGCAGCTTTATCCATTATACCAGGACGCCAAACCCTTGGTCAGAATTCTTGTTATGAAACAAATAAAAAATTACTAGCAGAAGAAACTTACAAATATAACTATGTCACAGCATTTTTCAATGTGGAAAAAATTCTAAAGTGAGATTCTAGAATTGACTTTCCACCACATACTGCAGAAGTGGCTAATTAGAAGAGCTGTACCTCCACCATCATCAGAGATCTAAAAATTAAGACAGTGATTCCAGTCCTGAGGTTTCAGAACTCTTTGAAAATTGGCACAAAGATGAAATATCTAATTCTTCAGACATATTTCTAAGAAAACTTTCTACTAGATATATATGAAAGGTGGAATCTAAATTTCATATTTGAACCTTAGCAACAAGGAAGACAGTTTATTGAATTGGAAGCTTGGGTTCAGAGGAAGCTGCTGTACTGGTAAAGCAGAAATTTTTGATGATGTATTTGAAAGAGAGATCTAAAGCTAGAGCGAGAGTGAGAGAGAATGAGAGAGCGCTCTTGCATCTGCTGGTTCACTCCCCAAATTGTTACAACAGCTTTGTCTGGGCCAGGCCAAAACCAGGGAGTCCCTCATGGTCTCCCACACAGGTGCCAAGGGCACGACCATTTGGGCCATCTTATGCTACCTTCTTAAGAACATTAGTGGAAGCAAGAGTGGAAGGCGAGTAGCTTGAACCTAAATCAGCACTTCAATATGGGGTGCTGTTACAGCAGACTGTGGCTTAAACCACTGCACCACAGCACTAGCCCTGTGAAGGCAGAAATTTATTCTGTGGGCACTCATAAAATGTGAAACATGTAATTACCAAAGTAGGCCACAGCACAGATGCGTTTATACAGTTACTAAACAAATTTCCACCGTACTCACTTTTGACTGCCCATCAAGAGTATCTTTGAACATAATATATTGCAGCAGTCCCACATGCAAATACAAACATGTTCATCCTTCCCCAAATGCAAGGCCCTGATTTCATCAATTTCTGAATATAGTTTCAAACCTGCGATTTCTAATCCATGGCAATTCATTTCTAATTTATTAACAGATTCATGCCAATGATCTGTAACCTGTGTATTTAGTAATAAAATTAACCCCAGCTAACATATCCTATATAAATAGAAAGTAGAAAAGCATGTCGGGAAAAATCAGTTAATAGAATTAACACATGGATATTTCTTTGCCCTTCATCTTTTAAACTGCTCCCAAGGGCAAAATATAAACTTCAATTGATTGCTGATGTGATATGATATTCCCTTTGATTTCAATCAGTACTTTAGTTGACTAACGATATCTTGCAGTCATGCACTGCATAATGATATTTCATTTAATGTAGAGCTACCTACAAACCAGTACACCCATAAGATTACAATGGAGCTGGAAATTTTTTTATCACCCACTGATATCATAGCCATTGTAACATCATAGCCCAAGACATCACGCGTGTTTTTGTGGTGATGCTGGAGTAGGCAAGCCTACTATGTGGCCAGACCTATAAAAGTAGAGTGCATACCATTATCTACAGCATAAAATACTTGATGATGGTAATAAAGTACTATTTTACTTTTTGTCTACTTACTTTACTTTTAAATAGTTTTCTATTATTATTCACCTAGTTAGAAAGAAATTTACTCTGAAATACGTTATACCAGTAGCACCCTCATACCTGGCATGTCTCTTGATTGCATTAATGCATAAAGAGACCACAGTAAGTGACTGACCCATACCATCTAGGTCCGTGTAGCTACAATATATTATGTTCAGTGACAAATTTACCTAATGACACATTTCTCAAATTTACTCCTGTCATTAAGTGATATATATGGCTGTAATTGTTTGGATATTTGATTATTCCTAAAGGATCTGAGCTTCTGTCAATATTACTAAATAATGGTTGCTGTTATTATATTCCATTAACTTTACCCACTAGAATTTCTTGAAAGCCACTTAGATCCTCTGTCGTTACATCTTTCAACAGCAACAGTTTTTTTCTTTATTAATTGGGAATGTCCATTCCAGGCAGTATGATAAAGCTCTTTTCCTCTTTGATCAGTGACATACCAAGCCCAAAATGGCCACTGATGGTAATTTAGCTAAATTCAAAATTCAATAGAAACATGCTAAATCTCCCAGTGGAAGCTGTATTGTTGGTTTTGTTCTACTAGTAAGTAGAACATAGTAAGATCTCTAAGGGAGTGGATCTCTAGGGGCTGGAGTTGTGGGCATAACAAGTTAAGCATCTGCCTACGATGCTGGCATACCATATGGGCACTGGTTTGTATCCGGCTGCTGCACTTCATATCCAGCTCCCTGCTAATGTGCCTGGGAAAGCAGTGGAGGGTGACCTAAGTGCTTGATCACCCACATGGAAGATCTGGGTAAAGCTCCTGTTCTGACTGTTGCTGCCCAGCCCATCATTGTAGCCATTTGAGAAGTCAACCTGCAGATGGAAGATATCTCTCTCTCACTGTCTTTCTCAATTCTGCCTTGCAAATAAATAAATACATCTTAAAAATAGTGAAATTCTAAATATCATTTATAAGAAAGTCTATATTTCATAAGTTTACCAGGAATTGTAATTGGAAGATGCTAGTGTAGTTTCTAGTGCTTGGAGTTTGGGCACATATTTCTAATGCTATGAAAAACAGTACTACATAGTTAGCACGAGTACATAGCCCATACCATTCCGGAAAGCCAGAAGTATTACCTCTATGATATTTTAACTATGTATTCTATGTAATAGTCCACCATTTTTTAAAGCTAGATGGATTTGTGTGTTGATACATATGGAAAAACTGATGTGATTGCGATCACAAGTATGATTTGTTTCTGACCTTGTTGTAAGGATAGGTTCTTTATTCGAAAAACATGTATTTATTTTTATTTTATTTGAAAGGCAGAGAGAGGGAGAGATATTGAGAGACAGATTGTGAGAGAGTGAGATCTTTTACCTGAGGGTTCACTTCCCAAATGCCTACAACCATGAAGTTGAGACAGGCCAAATCTTGGAGTTGGGAACTAGGAACTCAATCTGGATATTAAATTCAAGTTGTGAATCTCCCACAACTTACTATTTTCTCTTATACATACTTTTGCATCATAACTCAGGCCCTTCTACTGCCTAAAACTTTGTAGGAGAATACAGTGAATATGGAAAAGAAAAAAAAATACTCAGCAAATACAAGAGAAAATTATACCTTTCTAATACTATGATATTAACAAGACATTTTAGGAACAAGGTTTTCATCAGATTATAACAGAAAAAAAGTTCTTGAGTTACATCAATAGCTCAGAGACCACAGTGTAAATCAGAGACTATTTCTCAAATTGACATTATTTTTGATAATCATTAATTTGTGTTACTGTTTGTGGCTGAAGGAATGTGTTGTAAATACATGTTGAATTACTTATGATTCAATAAAATGTACCATCTTTGCTTAAGCATGATTTTTAACCTGAAGAGAGTGATTCAGAGAAGCATATCAGTGCCAGGGCGAGATTTTTAAGGGGGTTTTATCATTGATAATGGTCAGTGCTATTAACTAGTTGAAAGAACGCTTTGTGAACCACTTATTATTTATGATTCATACAGAATTTCCACATATAGTTTTTATGGATCTTTGTTCCCAGAAGTCCCTAGAATATTACTCTTCAATTTGCAACATAAAGTATTAATTGAATTCTAAACTAAAATGTATAAAATAATCCTAGAAATAATGGTCACTTTAGCCTTAATGATCATGATTATCTTCACACTTAATGTTGCCATCACTCATTCTCTTTGTCTTAGGCTCATAGCATACTTCATTTTACATTTTAGGTTTTTTTTTTAATAAGATATTTCTGTTGTCTGAATAAACTGGTTGTATTTTTTATTTGTATTTATTTATTTTAAAGATTTATTTTATTTATTTTAAAAGTCAAAGTTAGAGAGAGAGAAAGAAGGAGGGAGAGAGAGAGAGAGAGAGAGAGAGAGAGAGAGAGAATCTTCCAATCTGCTGGTTCATTCTTCAAATGGCCACAAGGGCCAGGGCTGGGCCAGACCAAAGCCAGGAGCCAGGAGCTACACCCGGGTCTGCCACGTGGGTAGCAGTGGCCCACACACTTGGCCATCCTAGGCTGCCTCCCAGAAACATCAGCAGGGAGCTGGATTTGAAGTGGAGCAGCCGGTATTGGACCCAGCACCTATATGTGATTCCAGTGTCACAGACAGTGACTTTACCTGCCACGCCACAATGCCAGCCTCAAACTGGATGTATCTTTATTTGGGTTTATTGCTGGTTGAAAGAAGCAGTATTTATAGGATTTTTCTGGTAGTGTTAGTAACATGTGATAGGACTCCAGCTCTCTGTGGTAATGAAGCATAAAAAAAGCCAGTGTATCAAGAAAATATTATATCAAATTAATCAATATTGAAACAAGAATATCATAGCTTGAAGTTATTTTGACTGACATCTAGAATAATTCATTTATGTTTGTCAGGTGAATAAACTTAGCAATAAATAATTTTCCTCATTAATGTAAAGATTAATTTCACTGTTAACCAAATCTTTCATATTTAGATGACTCATATTTTTCTGTTGCTAAGAGTATATTAATCATTACAGATGAGGGTTCTGCTAAGTCTAATTAGCAAGCAGATAATGCTTCTAATGTGTTTTCTTTGGAGTCATGCTGCTTAATTTTCTACCTTCATCCTATGATGTGTGCCTCTCATTGTATAAGGGTAATGGGGCAAACTGGTTAAAAAGCAGAGCACAACTAAGATTTAGCTTTTAATATCAGTGCTCAACTAAGAAAATAACGCAACCTGTACCCTTTTTCTATATCAGCTTTCATATAAGTCTGTTAAATCAGATTGGAATAAATAAACAAAAAGAGAAAAGGTGAGGTTTTTGTGGTGATGCAGCCAGTAATGATGCTGTCGGCAATGCTGGCATCTCAGTTGGGTGCTGGTTCATGTCCTGGCCGTTCTACTTCCATGCTAGCCCTCTGCTAATGCACTGGGCAAAGCAGCTGAGGATGGATGCTGTGTTTGGACTGTTAACCCACATGGGAGACCCAGATTAAGCTTCAGCTTGGCCTAGCACCAGGCATTGTGGCCATCTGGGAAGTGAACCAACAGATGGGAGGGCTTTATTTCTCTGTCTCTCTGAAGTTTGGAGGATTCCTTCCCTTTCGTTTGTTTTGAATAGTTTGAGAAGAATTGGTATGCCAGTATATTACAATGCAAAACCCAAGGATCCATCATCAGGTTTGAGAGAAGCAGTACCTCTAAGTCTGAAGATTCTTTGAATGTAGTGCTTCTTATTCCCAAAGACCCCAAGTGTTGTTCCTCCTACTTCTGTATTTTACAAGTGAAAATATAAGTAATATATTAGATGTCTTACTGTCTTATTTGCATAAAGACTTATAAAAAACATAATACCATGAAATGATTATATTCTTTTTAATATATGATATTTTAATGATCCATGTTTGTAATGCATTTTCTATTATACAACATAATTTAGCAGAGATTGTTTCATTTCAATTTTCCACCTCTCATTTAATGACAAGGATAGGTATTACTAATTCAATTTTAATAGAACATGAGGCTGGTAAAGCAAAATTAATGAATTTGTTCTAAGCTAAATAGTAATTGTAAGAATCATAGTTTCAACTCAGTTCTACAGGTTTCAATTTAGTTCTCTTTGTTTTACAAAATATACGTAGTTTACCAGTATACATGTGATTTTTTTTTCTTTTTTCTTTTGTTTTAAGTAATAATCACGTAATATTTTTGTCAACTCATCACTGGCTTCAATGTAACATTAAATTGTTTAATTATTTGAAATTAAATGATGTTTAAAATTTGAATCAAAAACCAATTCATAGATTATTCATGGGTTAAATTTTTCTACATACATGCCTGCACACTAAACAAATGAATAAAAACATGATAAGAAAATATGTACATCCTAATGCTGCTGATTATTTTTAAGAACAACAACAATAAAAACAAATGAAAAATGTTCATATTTGCTTTATTCAGATTCACACCTAGAGGAGTATCTAAGAATTCAATGGCAAACGTAAATAAATAAATACAGGGGCCAAATGAATTCAGAGAGACAAACAACAAACCTGGTAACTATGTGTCTATAGCTTTTATGTGAATTCCATTAAATGGCATCATCTTACATAACTAAAGTAAGACTCTGAGCAACTTTTATAAAACAGCTTTTATAAAACTATCATTGCTTGATAGCTTCTTAAAAGTTATAATAGTGTATAAAATAGAGGGCATTTTAACATTTCTCTTAAGTGTACATGCCCTGAATTACTAACTTACCAAATGTGACACCTAGAAATGTGGCTTGCAATACATGTCCATCTGTGCTTTCATAATTCTGTCTCGTGATTTTGGCTTTGTCAGCTGTTTGATTTCTCTGCTATACTAGATTTCCAACTGCTGAGTTGGAAATTACATTGCAGTGCATTACAGATGCTGGGTGCATTGCGTATGGGAAGAATGCTGCCCATTTTTCAGATGTGCAAATCAAGTCTTGGATGAATAAAGCAGCGTGCCAGAGGTTATACAGCTAGAGAATAAATGAACCCAGATGTCTCTTGAACTCAGAATTGCTGACATACATTGGTCTTACAGTGCCATATCTGAAATTATTTATTCAATTTCCACATTTTTACTGGCTGATCACTCCTGGACAAATTTCTAAAGCTGGAAAAGTAGATTTTTTTTTCTATTTCTCATTTCAGAAAAATTCTGCTTCTTTTGCCACTTTGATACCTAAGGAGATCACAAATGAAAGGGGAAGATAGATTGCAAAACCAAAATTATGAGACATTTAATTAAGAATTAAAGCAGTAACTTTCTCTTTTCCCCAAGTCCTAAAATGAGAGAACTTCTTTGTTATTAATACATTCCTAACTATTTTATAATATTTTATGACATAGAATAACTACTGTGATATTCTCCGTATAACATGGAATCCCTGTAAGGAAATTTTAAATTTCCTATAAGGAAATTTTGAATTTTAAATCCCTGTAAGTGCAAAACTCAGGCAGAAAGTATTAATGACAATTTTACAAATGAGAAAAAGTAATTCCCATTGAAGTCAATAAATTCCCTGAAATCAAGTACATATATAGACTCAGAATTCAAATACAAGTTTGCTTCATGTAAATTAAGTATACAATCTTAATAATATTGTTTGATTGCTAATGATATTAATTATATACAGTGGATAGCCTTGGGTGATCACTGACATCATACATAAGAGTGTTAATTGTTAAATTACCAACAGGAGTCACTGCGCACTAACTTCCCATGCAGGATTTCTGTACTCGAAGAGTTGTATTATGAGAGTTAACAGTAAAACTTGTTTCTCAAAGATTTATTTTGTTTTAGTGTATTAAGTGGACATTAGTTTTAGTGTATTAAGTGGATATTCCTATGTCTCATAAGTTTTAGCTATGCCTAAGTGTCCAACTACGTTGCTTGCTGTCTTAGGTACTTCCTTTTCTTTTTTTTTTTTTTTTTTTTTTTTTTTTTTTTTTTTTGACAGGCAGAATTAGACAGAGAGACAGAGAGAAAGGTCTTCCTTCCGTTGGTTCACCCCCCAAATGGCCACTATGGCCAGTGCGCTGCTCCGATCCGAAGCCAGGAGCCAGGTGCCTCCTCCTGGTCTCCCATGCAGGTGCAGGGCCCAAGCACTTGGGCCATCCTCCACTGCCCTCCCGGGCCACAGCAGAGAGCTGGACTGGAAGAGGAGCAACCAGGACAGAATCTGGTGCCCCAACTGGGACTAGAACCCAGGGTGCTGGTGCCGCAGGCCGAGGATTAGCCTAATGAGCCGTGGCGCCAGCAGGTACTTCCTTAATTAATGATAAAAACTCATTCTCAAGGACTTATTTTCTTTTAATGTATTAGGTGGAGGATATTCTGATGTTTCATAAGTTATAGTTGTGTCTAAGTGCTCGAAAAAGATGTATCAATCTAGGATGCTTCTCTAAAGTTACTTAAGTTTCTTTAAAAAAAAAAAAAGTGAAATTAGCTTTGAGATGCATTGACTTTGAACAGCCCTTGTCTCAACTGTTGAGGAATAGTTTTTTTTTTTTTTTTGTGTGTGTGTGTGTGTGTGTGCGAATTGTTGAACTCTTTATTTAGTATAGAGTTGGTCTTCTGTGTATAAAGTTAACTGAAAGTGAATCTTAGCTGACAATGGGACTGGGAATGGGAGAGGGTGGAAGTGGAGGGGTAGGAGTGTGAGAGGGAGGGTGGGTATGGTGGGAAGAATCACTATATTCCTAAAGTTGTATTTATGAAATGTATGAAATTTATATTCCTTAAATAAAAGGTTTCTTTGAGGAAAAAAATTTAAAAATTATATACAGTGTCAAGTCCAATGTTGTATCTACATTTAAAATGTTCATTTTCCATAAAAATATATTTAGAACAAATTGACTTTCAAAAATTATAGGAGGACTTTTAAAAGTCTGGAGATGTTATTGCTTTTTATAACATTGATAAGTAAGTCACTTCAGCAATGTAAATAATTATTCAGCTACAAAAATATGAAATTATACCATTTGTATCAAAATAGATGCAAGTAAAGACATCAAGTTGAATGAAATAAGCTGGATCCAGAAAGACAAATATCCCCTTTACATGTGGGAGATAAAATATTTTTAAAAATTTTAAAAACAAAAACAAAATGAGTGTGTGTATCAGCATTTCAGCAAATATTGTTTCATCAAGCTTTGTTTTATATCTTTCTCAAACCAATGGTTAGACATCATACAGTGTTTTAGTTTTGATTATCTGTGTTTATTTTAAAATTTGCTGTTTATGGTTAAAATGGGGATCTTTTCAAAAGATTACTTCTTATAGCTCTTGCCTATATTACCACTGAGCTTTTTCACCTTTTACTTTTTGATTTTTTTTTTTTTCGTGGAGTATTGAGAGAGAGAGATAAAAGCAAAAGAAAGAAAAGGGCCAGCGCCGTGGCTCAATAGGCTAATCCTCCGCCTAGCAGCGCCAGCACACCAGGTTCTAGTCCTGGTCAGGGCATTGGATTCTGTCCTGGTTGCCCCTCTTCCAGGCCAGCTCTCTGCTGTGGCCAGGGAGTGCAGTGGAGGATGGCCCAAGTACTTGGGCCCTGCACCCGCATGGGAGACCAGGAGAAGCACCTGGCTCCTGGCTTCGGATCAGCGCGGTGCGCCGGCCTTGGTGGCCATTGGAGGGTGAACCAATGGCAAAAAGGAAGACCTTTCTCTCTGTCTCTCTCACTGTCCACTCTGCCTGTCAAAAAAAAAAAAAAAAAAACTATAAAGGCATTCAGATGAATAAAAAAAAAGAGAAAGAAAAGGAAGGGAGGGAGGAGGGAAGGAAAGGAGAGAGGGAGGGAGGGAGGGAGGGAAATATTGTATTCTTACAATTGTATCTAGGAACTACATTGAAATCTGTTCTGTTTATATGAAATCACATTTGTTATATATTAATGTTAGCCGTCGCAAAACACACCAAACAACGGAGTAAGGGAAAGGATTTATTGGGGAACACCCAACAGACCGGAGTGAAGGGGCGGCGAAGAGAAAGAGAGAAATAGAGTATAAGAGAGAAACCGAGAGGAGAGGAGCTAGCAAAGAGAGAAGAGAGATGAGAGGAGCCAACAGAGAGAGCAACCAAGAGACCAGAGAAGGAGGCTAGAGAGAGGAACCGAGAGAGCACAGGAGAGAAAGGCCAAGAGAGCAGGAGGGAAGAGGCAAGAGAGCACCTATTCAGGAACAGGCCCTTTTAAAACTTTGCCCGAGGGTGGGCAGAGAAGCAGGAGCAGTAAATTCCATTAGGATGGGGGTGGAGCCTGGCTCAGGTAGCTGGGCCATGAGGCCACCTGGCTAAAACTGCGCCAGTTTCCTAACAACATTAAGATTACAAGTGATAAGTGTGCTGTAGTAATTATCTTGAATTTTCTCCGACTCTGAGGATCTAAGGTATTAATACATTTCTTTTAAAGATAAGTAAATTTTCAGATGCTGGCATTGTGGCATGACAGAGAAAACTACAGGCTGCAATGCCAGCATCTAATATGAGTGCCAGTTTGTGTCCAAGCTGCTCTGCTTCTGATCCAGCTCCATGCTAATGGCCTGGGAAAAGCAGAGGAGAATTGCCCAAGCATTTTTGGGCCCCCTTCGTCCATTTGAGTGACCAAGATGAAGCTCCTAGTTCCTGGCCATTGCAGCCATCTGGGGAGTGAGAGTGGGTGGACGAGCTCTCTGCCTCTTGCTCTTTCTAACTCTTTCAATTAAATAAATAAATCTTTAAAAAGTAAAAAATAAATAAATAAATGAATAAATATATTTTCCAGATGAAAGAAAAAAGAGTGCTTCCATCCACAGACTGGATATTCAAGATTACGAGTTACATTTTAAATAATTCAAACTATCACATTTCAGAAAAAAGTTAAGTAAATTTAGCCACAAAGAATCAACATATCAGTTGATAGAATATAAGTAAATACATTTACTAAGACTATCAATATTAGAATCATCTTACCTAGGAATAGTGATAATTAGCATACATTAACCTCTACCCTCTTACGTGAGAAGGTGCTCTCAACCTTTTGTCAATGACTTATATCAGTGTTTTTACTCTTGCACATTCTCAACTGACACCTCTTCTTTCATCTACCCAACCCCCCAACCAAGTTCTTTGAAAATAATTCAATGTGCATTCTATGTGATAAAGAAATCCGGGCTAGTCCCTCTCTATAAAAATTTCTTCCAGTACTCTTTATAAGTTTTATTTCAGTATTGGTTTCATTATTATTATACTCTGTTACTCAAATGAATAAAAACCTATTCTTTGGTTTTTCTAGAATAATTGTTTTATGTTTTAGAATCCACATTCCTACTCAGCAGTGGGAGAATATAAAAAAAAACAAATTAATAAATAAGTTATATTTATGGGCAAATTTTTGTAAATTTTTATTTAAAACTATTTCAGGCTGACTTCTTAGTCTCTCTCAGTACTGCAAATAAACCAACAAACAATATAAATAAAAAATCTTTTATTTATATATTTATTTATAATAAAAACTATTATAGTTTTCACCACTATTCAAATCATGACAAGATCCTTGGATGCTTACTGACGCCATAAATAAGAGTGTCAATTGTTAAATCAACAACAGGAGTCACTGTGCACTTACTCCTCAAATAGGATCTCTGTCCTTAATGTGTTGTACTATGCGAATTAATGGTAAAAAATAGTCTTCAAACAGTACTTTATACTATGTGTTTCTGTGGGGGTGCAAACTGTTGAAATCTTTACTTACTATATACTAAATTGATCTTCTGTATATAAAGATAATTAAAAATGAATCTTAATGGAGAATGGGATCGGAGAGGGAGTAGGAGATGGGATGGTTTGCAGGTGGGAGGCAGGTTATGGTGGGAAAAACTGCTATAATCCAAAAGTTGTACTTTCAAAACTTATATTTATTAAATAAAAGTTTTCTAAAAAAAATAAAGGTATTTATGGTGTAACACATGGTAATTGTCAGATCTAGAATAATAAAACTCAAACTAGGTCTAAAAGTTGGTGTGACAGAAAATGTTCTTATTTTTCAGATTTTGTTCTTTATAGTATTGATAAAAACTTTCCTTTCTCAAAAACATCGGTGAGTCTTCATTTACTCTGAGTAGTATAATCCCACCGAAAGCTTTGTAAAGAAATCTTTTAGTTATTTTCATTTTAATGTATTTTTAAAACATGACCTTTTTTTTTTTTTTTTTTCACATGCAGAGTTAGACAGTGAGAGAGAGACAGAGAGAAAGGTCTTCCTTTTTCTGTTGGTTCATCCCCCATCCTGTGCTGATCTGAAGCCAGGAGCCAGGTGCTTCCTCCTGGTCTCCCATGCAGGTGCAGGGCCCAAGCACTTGGGCCACCCTCCACTGCACTCCTGGGGCCACAGCAGAGAGCTGGACTGAAAGAGGGGCAACCGGGACAGAATCTGGCGCCCCAACCGGGACTAGAATCCGGTGTGCCGGTGCCGCAGGCAGAGGATTAGCCTAGTGAGCCACAGCACTGGCCTCCACATAAAGTTTGATTTACTGCTTATCATCTATGGGTTATATAGAAAATAAAACTTCTAGATTCAATAGTATACGTATAAATTAAAATGTAATGATACATGAGAATTTTTTAATATACTTACCTTATAAACAAGTGTATAAGATACTTATGTTAGAAATAATTCAACAGGTAAACAAATCACAAATTTGATATTACTTTTCAAAAATGCATACTTTTAATACAAGACATCAGATGGTAGATTATGAATACTAACGATCAGGCAATTTCTTAGGATATGCAAATTAATTTCTAAAATAACTTTACTCAGCTGCAAAATGCAAAATAATTTGGTTCTCATAGGTGTTGTTAAGTTTAAATTATTCCAGTAAAGCATTTTATAGATTATGTTAAAAGTGTAACAATTTTTAAAATCTGATGTGCTCTGCATGTAAGGAAAAGTGTAAAAGTGCTGGTGGTGAAGGAAAGCCGGAAATGAACTGTTTCCTTTAATACATACTCCATTATTCTGATATTGCCTCAATTTCTATGATGCACACACTTAAACAATTGTGCCTCCTCTAGTCTTAATCAGATGCCATGAGTTTGCCTGGTGCATTGAACTTTACTCACATCCTCCCACGCTATTACTAACCTTTATATGGATAATCAGATAAATGCCCCTTTTTGGTTCCATTATCAGATATGTGTTATACAGTCTTTTCAACTTGGTGTTTGCCTCATGTGTTCTCCTTGTTTGAAATGCAGTGTAGTGTAATGGTTAGAGTACCTGCATGTCAATTAATCTTTGATGTGAAATCTCAGCTATGACAGTTATTGTATATAGAAGCCTAGCTAATTTCCAAATGATAAGGCTCAGAAGATTAAAAAATATATATAAAATAAGGCAAATTAGAAATACTCAATACCTGTATTTGGGTACATTTTATTTCTGAACTCTTTCTTCTTTGGTGTTAAGAAACTGAAAGAGCATGTTTCTATATGTATATGCATGCACATTTGCATGATAGTATTAAAATATTGCCGTGTTTCTGATCTTGCTAAATTATTAGGGCATTAGATGACCTCATATGGAAAGCATGAACTGTTTATATATATATACATACTAACACAGCAAAAAAGTCATTGTTTCAACATGCACTTTTTTTTTTTTTTTTGACAGGCAGAGTGGACAGTGAGAGAGAGAGAGAAAGGTCTTCCTTTGCCGTTGGTTCACCCTCCAATGGCCACTGTGGCTGGCGCGTTGCGGCTGGCGCACCACGCTGATCCGAAGGCAGGAGCCAGGTACTTATCCTGGTCTCCCATGGGGTGCAGGGCCCAAGCACTTGGGCCATCCTCCACTGCACTCCCTGGCCACAGCAGAGAGCTGGGCTGGAAGAGGGACAACCGGGACAGAATCCGGTGCCCCGACCGGGACTAGAACCCGGTGTGTCAGCGCCGCAAGGTGGAGGATTAGCCTAGTGAGCTGCGGCGCCGGCCTTCAACATGCACTTTTAACTAAATGAATTGTGAACTCAATTTTTAAAATGTTTTGACATTTGTGTGAATTATATATAATCTTTTAAATCATATATTTTCTTTTTTAAAGATTTTTTATTTATTTATTTTAGAGAGCCACAAGCAGAGAGATGGAGAGACAGAGAGAAAGGTCCTCCATCTGCTGGTTCCCTCCCTAATTGGCCACAAAGGTCAGAGCTATGTTATCTGAAGCTAGGAGCCAGCAGCTTCTTCTGGGTCTCCCACGTGGGTGCAAAGGCCCAATCATTTGGGTCATCTTCCACTGCTTTCCCAGGCCATAAGCTGAAAGCTGGATAAAAATAAAGCAGCCAGAACACAAACCAGCACTCATATGGGATGCCGTCTCCTGCAGGCAGAGGCTTAGCCTACTATGCCACAACGTTGGCCCATAAATCGTATATTTTCAGTCAACACAATAAATATATAAATGACCATCCATATCCTTCTTCCCTCATTGCGTGTATTATGTTAACATAGAACATAGGGGTATTTTTAGATCTTGATGTATAAATAACCATAAATACATATTATTGTATACATCATCAACTCTCTAGAAACACTTAGTTTTGGTTCATTGATGTGGCTTATGAAAATGATGTTCAAAAATTTCAAGGAAAATGCATATTATGAAAAAATATGTATAGATTTCAGAAAAGATTTTGTACTAAAATAAAATCGCCTCTTTTTTAAAAATGTACTTCCTTTTTGTTCGTTTATTTGAAAGGCAAAGAGACAGAAAGAGAGAGACAGAGAGATTTTTTCATCCACCATATCACTCCTCAAATGCCCACGACTACTAGGGCTGGGCCAGAAACCTGGAACTGAATCTGGGTCTCTTATGTGATAGATAGGGACCAAGTAGCTGAGCCATCCCCTGTTGCCTCCCAGGGCATGTGAGAGGGAAGCTGGGACTGAAATCCAGGCACTTGGATATGACAAATGGGCACCCCAAGTGGTGTGTTAGCCATTGTGCCAAATGTCCACCCCTTACTTACCCTTTAATTCTATTTTCCATGAACTCTTTGAAATCCCCTCAGAAGTTTAAGTTCCTTATGAATGTTGGGATTTATTATCACTTTTTACATTGCATTAGAGAGGACAACTGTAGCTAATATATTTACAAAAAGGGAAAGTCTTCAATGACTCTGGGAAATAGCTTTTTTGTGGCATCAAATGTGAAAGAATTTGTAGAGAGGTATTAGGACTGGCTCTTCTTACCTGAATATCTTATTTTCCTCCAATAGGAAGGTACTTTCTGTGAAATTTTTAGAGGAATGACAATAATCAATGAATTATTTTGAACATGACTTAGTTTATGCAGATGTCATTTCTGAATAATAACTGGTTGATCCATGCTGACACTAAGAATTCCAATAAAACAAATATGGTGAATAATTTAAGGTTGTACCAATCTTTAAAAACATTTGACAAATGTTTCTCCTAACTTGTCCTAGACCGGGAAATGTACAGCATAAATAAAGAAGAAATAATTTTGCAAAATAGCATCGTGTTGCTTTTCAAATCTCATTATTATCACAGTGGTTTATTCCTTTTGAGAAGATTCCTACTGCATAACAGATAGGAGTTTTCCTGTAATTGTTCATATCTCCTTCTGCTTAGCTGGTAAAGTCCTTTGCATGAGCAGGGTTCCCACTCACCTCTTTTTGTTGTTGTTGTTTTCAGTGTGTACCAGGATATGATATGATAGAAACGCATTTATATACAACTTCCAGTATTAATTTCATTTTCAAAAAACAAAATAAATAAATGCTCTGCTTTTGAATAAGGCCTTTATAGGTCTGCAAATTCTTCACTATAGATATCTTACATTAAAATATTCCTATAGAAATTTAAAATTAAAGGTTTTTGCTCTGTTATAGTTAATGAATTTAGTTTTGTTTTTCTCAGGTAACAAAATACTTCATTCTCATCAAAATACATATCTCTAATTAAATTTTCTTTTTTTTAAAGATTCATTTATTTGAAAGTCAGAGTTACACAGAGAGAGAAGGAGAGGCAGAGAGAGAGAGAGACTGAGCAAGCGAGAGGTCTTCCATCTGCTGGTTCACTCTCCAATTGGCCGCAACGGCCACAGCTGCCAATCCAAAGCCAGGAGCCAGGAGCTTCCTCCGGGTCTCCTACATGGGTGCAGGGGCCCAAGGACTTGGGCCATCTTCTGCTGCTTCCCCAGGCCATAGCAAAGAGCTAGATCGGAAATTGTGCAGCCAGGTCTTGAACCAGCGGTTGTATAGGATGATGGCACTTCAGGTGGCAGCTTTATCCACTACACCACAGTGCCAGCCCCAGATTTTCTTGTCAATAAAGTTATATTCCCAGTTTTCTTTTGAATAATACTCTTCCTGAATTATTTAAATAACTTTCAGACAATAAAATTTATGTTCCTTCCCATATAGCTTTGTATTTAGTTTAGATCTATTCATAAATATACTCTAGATTGCATGTACAGTTTTCTTCTGGAAATGTTCCCCAAAACTCCTTAAGATGTCAAATTCATCAGTTTTATAGATATCATATTTTATTCTTCTTCTGAGATTCTAATTCAATGTTATCCATCTCCAGTTTCTATTCAAACCAGACAATGGACCATGGCTAAAGCCAAGAGCCAGGAATGCAACCCAGGTCTCCATGTAAGTGACAGGAATCCAATTATTTGAGTTATCACCATTGTCTCCCAGGGTCTACACTGACAGGAAGCTAGAATCAGGAACTAGAGACAGACATCAAATTCAAGCCTTTTGATGTGGGATGCAGGTGTCTTAACTGCTAGGCTAAATGCCTGCTACAGTGCAAATGCTATGTGAATAGCTGTTCTACTCTATTGTTTATAGGCTAATGACCAAAAAATAAAGCCTGTTTATTCCTCAGTCACAGATGCATGCATATTTTATATAAAGTATATATATATATATATTTATCAAACATTCAAACATTCAAGTGATATATTACATATGTTTGTTCAAATATTTTCAATTAATGGTTGGTTGAATTCTTAGATATCCACTGGTTGAGTAATGCAGCCAAATACATTAGGATTACAGTTTGATCTTATGGTACATGAGATAAGAATGGCATTTGCCCTTCTAGATGTTTAAAAAATCAAAAGAATGTAACTTATAAATGAAAATTAAATTAAAATGTCAATGTTCACTAATAAAGATTTACTGGAACATGGTATTTCTCATTTTCTTATTATATATGTGCTAAAACAATAGCATTAAATAATTGTGACAGATACCTAAGAATAGTATCTAAGTGTTACTTTCATTTTTATTACAAATCTCAATAATGCAGGTATAGTTTAGTGCTCTGAATATCAAGTATATTGCAATGATACAGAATTTTGCTTACTTTTCATTACCAGTGTGTACTTATAATGTCAAAGCAAGAAAGGAAGAAAAAATTGGGTGTTTAAAGGCATAATATCATTTTAATTGCCCTGTTATCAAATGAGAGTCAAAGTGTTATTTTTTATTCGATGATGATATAACTATGCTAAACATATAATAAGATTTGCCATACTAAGCACCCATCACAATATTTCAAGCTTCTAGAAGTCAATGAAAAAAAATTAGAAAATGTAAGACAACTTCCTAATAAAAGTAAAAAATAAAATACAAACACAGCACCATAAGCCATATCCATTCCTACTTACCTAATTTAATAGCCAGATAGGAAATAATTATCCATGGTGAAATAATTAAATCATGTTGGATTATAGAAACTGAAAGAATATATTTAGAGAAAATAAACTGTTTAAGTAATTAGTCTTTTAGGGATAAATTGGAAGCAACATTAATAGTCAAAAATGAGGAAATCGATTTTGAGTGATTTTTCTTTTTTTTTTTTTTTCTGAGTCACCAAGTGTTTTGATTCCTCTGTTTATTCATGGGGTTTATACTGAGTTTGAAGTGAGTGAAGAATTACCTTCTGTCATTAATTAGCATTGAGGTAGCTGGTTTCCAAAATGTAAAAAAAAAAATTAACTGAATAAAACATGAAGTAGAATCTACTAAGATGTATTACAATGAATGATGATATAACTATGTGTGGAACAGAAAGAAGCTTATTTGGACACTGTTACAAGGCTTTTGAAAATATGAGGGTACTGCAAAAAGTTCATAGAAAATTAAAATGTTTATTTTGATACAAGGAAAATTTTAAATCCATGCATACTTTTCTAAAAATAATATTCCCATCATCTTTTAGAAGACTCCTTATAAAGAGTTATATTTTTATTTTTATTTTTTATGTGTTGCCTCAAGGGTGTGTGTGAGTGAGTAGGAAGTTAGATCATAATCAGAGGAGGTAGGACTCAAGCCAAGCACTCTGATAAGGGGTACAGGTTTCCCAAATGGTATTATAATGTTGTGTTTTAGATTATATACATAAACAGATATATATATATATATATATATATGTATGTTTTTTCTGTGAACAGTTTAAGATTTGTGCATGGTACAATTAAGCCAAATGAAGTCCATTAGCTAAGTATGGATGTTAAGATTTTTTTCTTTCTTAAAAATCTTAGTTATTAAGGAATACAAACTTTATGAATTTCATGCATACAATTTAGGAACATAGTAATTCTTCCTACCCTACCCATATAGTCGGGTCTTACTGAAGTAAGACCTTTCTGAGTACCCTGTTCAGTGCTCCATGAGTTATCTGATTTTTCAGTTTGGCAGGCACTGCTCCTTGCCCTGTGTGAATATCATGGCCCATTTTCTCTAATCTGTTTGTACATTCTTTCCTTGACTTCTGTTACCTTCCTCTCATGCATGCATTAATTTCTCTTAGTGCAGAACTCTTGTCTAACTTGTTTGTTCTGGGAGCACTATCTGACTATTTCAGTGGTCTCTCCTTTCATCCATGTTTCCTCAATTTAAGTTGCACAAAAGCTTCAAATGCGTCCCCTCCTCCCTTTGCCTGAACACTTTCTCAGAGCAATAAACTGGTGCAATCTTAGAGCTCACTACATTAGTTTTTCATCTCTCAGCAATCATTATCTTTCACTGCCTGATGTCCAATATCTTGAAAACCATTTCTTACTTTATCTGTTTTAGGTAGGAGGTTAAATTCATGCTTTGCTCTCCATCTTGGTCAATTGTGAAAGAGCACCTAGTGATTATTGATTAAATGTCAGACATTGTGTATAAAAATTATAGTACTTTTGGATGATGACTTTGACTCCTCCTGGAGTGACTTGATACATTTCTTTTGGAAAGTATATACGGTAGAGTTGGTTCCTGTTGATCAAGTCAGAAAATAGATCGTTTCAAAGTTAGACCTTTGAAATCTATTTTTATTTTTGGTTACTCCTTTCTCCTAGATTATATTCTTTCATAATTTTCAAGTTTGATCCATGCATATTTACCAGTTCTCCTCTTTACACAGATCACAAATTGCTAACTTCTGTGTCCAATCCCATGACAATACCCAAAGCGCAGCCTAGACTGAGCTTCATCTCTGTTGCCTTTTTCCTTAACTGTTCATTGTTTAGTTTCTTTCAGCTTAAATAGCTTCCTATTTCTTAGAGAAAGAAATATAAAAATGTTGAGAATACTGATCTCATTTGTGTGCCTTTTTACTCTATGATCTCAGCCCTTCCAGTACTAGCTGCTGTGGTCCTCTTCAATTTCTAATTTTTTCTACCCATCTTGGTTGTCCTAAGGGAAAAGTTTGATTAAAAAACCACTCCATTAGCCGGCGCCGTGGCTCAATAGGCTAATCCTCCACCTTGCGGCGCCGGCACACCGGGTTCTAGTCCCGGTTGGGGCGCCGGATTCTGTCCCGGTTGCCCCTCTTCCAGGCCAGCTCTCTGCTATGGCCAGGGAGTGCAGCGGAGGATGGCCCAGGTGCTTGGGCCCTGCACCCCATGGGAGACCAGGAAAAGCACCTGGCTCCTGGCTCCTGCCAGGATCAGCGCGGTGCGCCGGCTGCAGCGGCGGCCATTGGAGGGTGAACCAACGGCAAAGGAAGACCTTTCTCTCTGTCTCTCTCTCTCACTGTCCACTCTGCCTGTCAAAAAAAAAAAAAAAAAAACCACTCCATTACAATGAGAACTATCTCCTTCTTAACATTTGTTGCAGTTATATTCTGAGTTTCATATTTAATGCTATACCTTTGTCTAAGCTTTCATTATCAGTCATGTGGATAATTACTACAGTCTGATGATGCATCTTCTTGTTTATGGTTTTATATTTATTAATGCTTTCCTTCACATTCCTTAGCATTGACTCCTTCAAATGTTTTTCTTCATCTAACATGGCATTTTAAAATATATCATATGATTTCTTCCCAACCTACATCTCCAAGAACACTAAAATTTACTGCTGAATAAAGAAGCCTCCTGTTGCATGTTTCTCAAATTTTAGACACACTACCACATTAGTCAAGACATTTTTTGCCTTCTACCTTCCACTCCTTTAATTCACTTTATAATCATAAATCTACATAGTTTCCAATACTCAATTTACCTTTCACTTTCTATTTGTTATCTTCATCAGTGAATAATGACCCTTTTCACTTGTGCTCAATTAACAACCAATAACTTCAAACTAGACATTTAAAAAGCTAATTAAACATTTTTGTCATGGACACGATGATTTTATATTAAATTTACTTCTATTAAATTATGTAAATTTTAATATAAAATATGGTTATATTTAACTTGATATTTCTTATCCTAATTTTGTAGCAAATATATAAACTTACTTATTGGATGTTTCCCTATATCCTTCTTTTGTTTTATTTATTAACCAATAGTAATCATATATATTTATGGAGTATAATATATTTTTATAAATGCATACATTTTAATGATCGTATTAGGACAATCAGCATCCATTGCTTCACATAGTCAAGGTTTCTTTGTAGTGTGAACATTCAGAAGTCTTTCTTCTAGCTATTTAGAAACATACAGTATGTTATTGTTAACTATTAAACTCTACTGTGCAATAGAACACCAACAGGATTGTTATTTCTTTAAGCATAGGGGGGCAAGAATAGAAATTTGATTTTTGTCTCCTCGGGACTGTATTAAATGAATGGAATAAAATGATACATTACTGGTAGCCAGCCTCCAGTGTGTCTCCTAGTGATACCATCTCTTACATGTATACTTGCCCTGCTGTTAAATCTGGACTGGATTTTCTGGCCAACTTCTAGTGAATAGAATAAAGCAGAAGTGACATAGTATGGGACTCAGCATTTAAGTCCTGCTGGCCTTTGCAACAAATTGTCTTTTTTTTTTTTTTAGATCGATTATTTATTTGAAAGGCAGAGTCACAGAGAGAGAGAGAGAGTTAGAGAAAGAGGTCTTCCTCCTGCTGGTTCACTCCCCAGATGGCTGCAACCATCAGGCATAGGCTAGGCTGAAGCCAGGAGCGTCTTCTTGGTTTCCCACGTAGGTACAGGAGCCCAAGCAGTTGGGCTATCCTCTGCTGCTTTCCCAAGCACATTAGCCTGGAGCCTGATCAGAAGTGGAGCAGCCAGGATCCAAACCAGCACCCAAATGGGATGCCGGCACTGCAGGCCAGGCTTTAACCCACTGCGCCACAGCACTGGCCCCACAACTTGCCTTGAATCATTCATTGTCAAGTAAACTCACTGACATGTTGTGAGCAACTGCCTGGAGAGATCCAGAGAGTGATCCAGACCAGCAAGTATATGCGTGAGCTTTGATGCAGATCCCATTGCAGCTTTCATGATGACAGCATCAGGCTTGACTGTAATCCCAGGGGAGATCCAAAACCAAAATTAGGATAGTCCAGGGTTTCTGTCCCTAGGAAGATGAGTGAACAATGATTGGTTTTGCTTTAAACACACAGTTTGCGTATAATTGATTATACAGTAATATATTGGAAACAGGTCACTCTTATGAGGGGTAACATTTTCACATATAGTTCCTCATTTCACACTCAATAAGCTGTGGGGATTTATCATTTATCTGTTTTTGAGGAAGAATTTGAAACATTTGGAAGAGTGTAAGTGATACCATTCTAGAGTGTTTTTACTTTATTAAAATTGCATCTCATATCAGCCATTAAAAGAAATACTACAGAGAATTGTGAGAGCATGTCAAAAAACACAGTAGATACCACTATTTTTAAGTAATGGACTGCAAACTTTTATTGGATCAATAAGCTGATAACATATGACAGAAATTCCTTGAAGCTGTGCTTAAAATTCCAGGGCAACATACAGAAACATGATTTTACAGAATAGGTATATTTAAATTTATACTACTGCTGAACAACCTAGTTTAGTATAAAATTAAAGGTATATGTGAGTATAGTAAGTGTATTGACATACAAAATTCACCTTACTTTTATAAATATATGAACATAATAAGTCAAATTTATCAATCTCTCTAAACTTCATAAATTTTAAATATTCATATAAACATGAACTACCTCAGATCCATCAAGTTCTTTTATTTAGATGGCCATTCCTTTGTAAATTGAAAGACTGTCATGTAAATATACATAAAACAGCTATAAATCAGAATGAAGCAGGACTTGTATAAATATGTAAATTGACAAAGAAACTAGAAACCCATAGTATGCTTGTAATCCAATTAACAGGAAGTTGATTGCCAACCTGATTCAAGTATATGAGCATGGCTGTCTCCTTAAAACTAATGGCTCCCTCTGGCTAACCATGAGTGGGGTTACCAACTGTTAAGTGTGGGTAGCCTGGTCAAAAATGTGCTGTACATGTGATTTAATGCTATAACGAGTACTCAAACAGTATTTTTCACTTTGTGTTTCTATGTGGGTGCAAACTGTTGAAATCTTTACTTAATGTATGCTAAACTGATCTTCTGTATATAAAGAGAATTGAAAATGAATCTTGATGTGAATGGAAGGGGAGAGGGAGTGGGAAAGGGGAGGGTTGCGGGTGGGAGGGAAGTTATGGGGGGGAAGCCATTGTAATCCATAAGCTGTACTTCGGAAATTTATATTCATTAAATAAAAGTTTTTAAAAAATGTGCTAGAGCAGTCTAAACATAACAACTATTAAAACTTTGAGAATGAAGAATGACTTTTTCCTTTACCTAAGGTTCTGAAAATGAAGTGAAAGGGGGAAGAAAACAAGACCCTCTCTGTAGGGCGACATAATGCATCAAAGGGTTCTTTCCCAAAAACAAGGTATCAGGTGTGAGTGTGGTATAAGAAAAGCTTCATTTGATCTTATTATATGAAACTGAGAAAACTAAAACTGACAAGAGGACCAAGATCCTTTTCTATATTTTCTGGTAGACAACCTCTAATTTTCTTGTTTCTATAGTGATAAACTGAATACAAAAATACAAACGAAAGAATCATTAAATGTCAAATGAAAATTGTCATTTATAAAGTACCAATCGTCTTAAAATTCATAAAGTATCCACTTGAACACTTTAGAAATATTGACAAAATGCATATGTTTTATGAGGTATCATTTCATAAAGCAATCATGCTTGTATGAAAGTTGCTAGACTTGTTGAATTTATAAAATCTAGGGACTTTGAGTTAATTTTAAAAACTGATTTGTTTTGCTATAAGTTTCTCTTTCCTTTAGTTAAATGTCATCTGAGGTGCAGTCACTAAGCTGTAATTAAGATGAAGGGAATTGCAAATATATGACACTCATTGCTGGGGCCGGCACCGTGGCTCACTAGGTTAATCATCCACCTGCGCCGCTGGCATCCCATATGGGCGCTGGGTTCTAGTCCCGGTTGTTCCTCTTCCAGTCCTGCTCTCTGCTGTGGCCTGGGAAGACAGTGAAGGGTGGCCCAAGTGCTTGGGCCCTTGCATCCACATGGGAGACCAGGAAGAGGCAGCTGGCTCCTGGCTTCAGATTGGCATAGCTCCTGCCATTGCGGCCTCTTGGGGGGGTAAACTATCGGATGGAAGACCTTTCTCTCTGTCTCTCTTTCTCACTCTCTGTAACTCTGTCAAATAAATAAATAAATAATCTTTAAAAATTGCTCCTTCCTGATCCAAGACATTACTTTAGTATTTTGGGGGGGGGGGTGCAGGGAAAATATACAGAAATACAAAACCTTGTAGTACTCCAGCTTAGAATTTCATACCTCTTGCAAGAGATTCATAGCTAACACCAACATTAAAGCATCCTAGGATTGTTTCTTTCCCTGAACTGCTTTAGACTGATAGTTTCAAAACTTGTGGAACAATTACCATGGCAGAAGAAGCGGAATCAGTTTCAACTCTGCAGAATGTAATGCATTTGCTTGAGACAGTTCTTTTTCTTTTTAAATTAGCATTTGTTGACTTGAACAATCAAGATGAAGAAAATAATAATTTTCTACTCTAGTGAGCAAAACATTCAGGGGGGCCTACTAGTTTCATGACAAGAAAATTGCTATGCCACTGACAAGCATATTACTAGAAAAATAGTTAAACTAAATTTTACATCAAGGCTCAAGTCAACAAACAAGTTTTCATGTTAGTCTTTGATTGAGAGATGAAACCATGAAAAATCAATAACCTGTTTGAAAGAGTAAAAGATATGATATTAAAGTGATGCTTGGTATAGAAATGAATCTTGAGAATTTCATATATCAAAAAGAAAAAGTTTGTCTATAATTTATTTCACTGCTATGCTTTTCAAATTTCCACATAAGCGTTACAAACAGAATTTGTGAACAAGAATGAAGCTTGAAACTTTCTAATTTGAAAGAATTATTTTAATTTGATGTGACTAGGATATCTGGTAAACCTCTGCATGTCCACTTATCTTCATAATCTCTGAAGCACAATGTAGAATTATTTATATCCTTTAGACTGCAATCAGCATTTTGAGAGAGAACATTTTGCTTCTTTTGTGAATTTTGTTCCCTCCTAAGTAAAAATATTACAGGCAAAATAAAACAGATAATTATTTCATGAGAGAAGAAGAACATGATGTAAATAACCTAAATTACAATAGAATCCACTCTGGAAATTTTTTTTAAAAATGGCACTGATATTTTTATTTAATTTTTGTTCTAGCCAGCTAAAGTTTGCTTTTCAATTACTTGTTTAAATTGAAAGCTTGTGACCCAAACGCCTGGGCCAGATTTGTATTTTAGATCTCTAATTTGCTGTGTATGCATCACTTGGAATAGATGCAGGAGGATAGAAGTGACTAAAGTCACCTGGGCCTGATGGCTTATCAGAGGCTCATGTAGCCAAGCAACAGGGGGATAGTTATTTAAGAACCACTCAGTATATTGAGAAGTCTGTTGTGGAATAAGACACGGCAAATACAAATAAGAAGATAATTTTATCAGTTCTTGAGATTACTATATGTCTTTCTATTACATCTGTAGAAGCCACTTTCTAATGTACAATTGAATAGTTATAAAGGGCATTATAAATTAAATTTTCTTAATATAAACTGGTATTGCTATGAGTTAATATTCACAGTTGAATATTATAGAATATCAGTATTGATAATTTGGCTTAAACATTTTGGGATTTATTTCAGGTAAAATTTTGATATCATGTTCCCAATTTAAGATGAGAGCTGTGTGAGATTGATTGACTAAAGAGTTAGAGATAGAATACACATCCTATCTTTTAGTCAGAGATTTGAACCCTACTTTCTCCCACTCCCAATCCATAAGTGTATGTTACAAATCCCCCAATGTACAACAGTAGCTGAGTGTAATAATGAACTCTATATACCATGTATTTTCCTATACACTTACTGTTATGGATACAGTAGGACATTTCTCCTCTAATCATATAACGGTTGATAGATTAAATGTGAGGATTTAATCTAATTATGGAAGCTAGGATGTAGAGCCGGTGATAGATTATGAGGTCATTGGGTGCATGCTCTGGGAGTATAGGTCTCATGAAAGATTAAGTTGAGTTGAAATTCTGCCAAGGCGCTTTCTCTCTGTTTAATGGCTCATCATGTGATCATAATACCTCCACACTCACCAGGACTAGCCTCCATAGATGTCAGACTGTCAGGCTGCCTGATCCTAAGGTATAATTTCCAAACTGTAAGCTGAAATAAACTTTTCTTTCCCTTTCTCCTCTTGGATATTTTAGTTAAAGTAAGAAGAGGACTAATACCCTACCTATGATAAAATTTAATTTATAAGTTAGGCATAGTAAGAAATTGACAATAAGTAATGATAAAATAGAACAATTATATCAATATACTGTAATTGCAAATGTAATTAGGTGCATACGGATTATTAAACCATGATGATGTCTATAGATGTATCCTTAGTCAATTTCGACTCTAATGAAAATGCAGCAGTAGCGGGCATTCCAGTGGCACAATCGGTGGCATGCGGTACTTATAAATGTGGCAGTAGCTTTCATCAGCAGATATACCTTCTCCATTAACTTTTGTATTTTTCAGCCTTAACTACATATTCCTGGGTCTGTGTAACCAACTCAGTGCAATAAATGCCTTGGTGCTGCTTCTTTCAGGGGATTCCTTGCTGAAATCTTCACATATGTTCAATGCCTTTTTTTTTTTAATTTATTTGACAGATAGAGTTAGACAGTGAGAAAGAGAGAGACAGAGAGAAAGGTCTTTCTTCCATTGGTTCACCCCCCAAATGGCCGCTATGGCCGGCGCTGTGCCAATCTGAAGCCAGGAGGCAGGTGCTTCCTCCTGGTCTCCCATGCGGGTGCAGGGCCCAAGGACTTGGGCCATCCTCCACGGCCTTCCTGGGCCAGAGCAGAGAACTGGACTGGAAGAGGAGCAACCAGAACTAGAACCCGGCACCTGTGTGGGATGCCCGCCGCGGAGGCAGAGGATTACCCAAGTAAGCCACAGGGTGGGCCCCTTATGTTCAATGCCTTCTGATTCAACATGTTGTTACCAAAAGAACCTTTTTTGTTCATGTCTTCCACCCACCAATATAATGTCTTTTCCATTTTAACTAAGCAGTTACATGCTGCAGGCGTAACTTTTGCAGTTTGATATGCAACAAGACAACCAGCACAAATTTATTTTTCCTTCAAAATTATTTCACAAATAGAGGACTCATTCTTACCATAGATCATAGCAGCGTCAGTTTATGATATTTTTTCTTAATAAGTCAAAAACATTCATGTTTTTACTTAATGGAAGCACTTTATGGCTTCTCGTTGGGATAGGTGAACAGACAGCATCCCTACTTTGTAGGGTTGCTTGAACCATAATCTCAACAGTCAATCTGACAACCAATGTAAGTGGTTAATGGTGGATGGCATTACAAGAACATGCAGGGCAAAGGGATGATTTATGTTATGGACAGGATGCAGCAGGACTGAATGAGGTTCTTCATGTTATTACAAAAAGTGTGTGATTTCAAAGCTTATTGTTTATTTTTGATAATCTCCTTTTGGTATTTTTGAATCAACATTGACAGCAAGTAAGTTAAACGTTGGAAACCAAAATGATATATAGGGAGAAACTAACATGTAACTATTATATCATATTATTATCTTATATATTATTATATATATATTATCATATATTATCTTATATTCTAATGCATAGAGTATTTGATGAAACAGACTCTTACAAAGGATTCATAAACAGTCAAAGACATTGGCTTATTGCAGCAATTTCCAGAGAATTTTGTATGCAACCTTTGGGTAGTACATCCATATATTGAAGAATGGACAAAAATGTAGGCATATTAATTCATGTTTATTGTATAACAAGAGATAATAACAACTTACTAAGATAAAATAACATTTAATATACAGATTATAGTGTGGCTTTAATTATTTGAAGCATTCTGTGTTTGGGTAATTAAGTTATACTAAAAGAAGAGTACAAGATTGAGCAAGATTGACAGGAGCGCCCTCAAAATCTATTTACATTTGGTTAAGTTGATTTTTATGTTTTATTTTCTTTTTCAACTAAATTTACTCCTATGATTGACACACAAAAGTAGTATCAGTAATTTAAGCACAGATATGTGGATGTGTAATTTAAACATATCAAACCATTCTACTAGTTGAATAAGCTAATTTAAAAACATTTCATAAGGTAACAACAAACAAGAGTATTCTAATTAGATCTGACAACTAAAATGTCCAAATATTTTGAAACTGTCAATGAATGTTAACTCCCACTTAATTATCAGAAATAAAATGAAAATTGTGTTTCATGTCAAGCAGGAGTAAACTGAACTATGACAAATAGTGTATTAGAGGAAATACCTGTCTGTACTTAGGAACTTTGAAGAAGGCTTGGAGTTCTAGGATTGGTTGTTAGTAGTAAAAGACTCTTTCTGGGCCCAATTACATTAAGGACACAGGGGTTAGTTACTAGGTAGGCCAACAGTTGTAGCTTCTTAAATTGAACTACCCAGAACCTGCAAAAAAAAAAAAAAAAAAAAAAAAAAAAAAAAGAGACAGAGAGCTTTGTCAGTAGTCTAGTTTTTATTTACATTTTCCATTACTTGGGAAGAACCCTTTGTTTTCACCACTAACAAAAACACTATATGAAACAAATTTGTATCCAAGGAGGTGAATGCTGAACGTAACTCAGTTTATAATCATCCCTTTGAATATAACATCTTTTATTATCTTCAGGATATCAGTAAGAGCTGTAAAAACTGAACATCCAGAATATAAACTTTATAAATGGAGAGCAGGAATTTATAACAGTCATATAGGGTAACTGTTAAATGTACTGCTTTTTTGTGACTGGCATTGTGACACAATGAGTTAAACCACCAATTGCAGCATCCATGTCCAATGTAAGAGTGCCAGTTCGAGTCCCAGCTGCTGCCTGCCAATCCACTCCCTGCCTGAGAAGGATATGGTTTCAGTGTCACTTACCATTCATGTGGGAAACATGGAATAAGTTCCAGCCTCCTGGCATCAGTATGGCTCAAACCTGATTGTTGTGGCCATTTAGGGAGTGAAACATCAGTGGAAGATTTCTGTATCTTGCTCTTGCTCTCTCTGTGGCCCTGTCACTTTCTCCCTCACTGTTACTCTGTCAAATAAAAATATAAATGAATAAATCTTAATGTAACAAAAAGTACTGTTTATCTTTTCCTTGTTCCTGTAAGTTCTGTTCAGTATATGAGTTGTCATGTCATTACTAGGTCAGAAGGACAGTATCTGCATACATGGTGGGGCTTCAAAAATTTCATGGAAAATGGTATTAAAATATATGTTTATTTTGGTGCAAAAAGTTTTCTGAAATCTGTGTGTATCTTTTTTCATAAAGCACATTTTCCACGAAGTTTTCAAAGTGTTCTCATATATTAAATAGATATATTTTGCTTTTTTACTCAGCAACTTTGGTTGGTAGATATTTACAATAAAACATTTTGGAGATTGCTGATCTATGATGGCAATTTGAAGGTATAAATGGTGTTCCAAGTTTTTATTGTTAAATTTCACCAACTTTTTCAGCCTCATGTTTCCCTCTCACTCTTGCATTAGGCTAGGAATCACGTGAAACCCTTCAGCACACAGGATACCTTCACAACCCCAAGCTTTTGTGATGATGGAAAATCCTATGATGCAACAATTAAAATTTCTCTACTTTTTCCTAAAATCATCCAAAATGTCAAAAGTCCATGTTATAAGGAATGTATACTTATTTGCATTTATATTTTTATCTGAGAGACAGAGAGACAACTCCTATATGCTAGTTCACTCTCTAATTGTCCACAATGGTAAGCACGAGGCCAGGGCAAAAGCTAGAAATTGAGAACTCAATCTAACTCTGCCATAGAGATGACAAGAACCCAGTTACCTGAGCCATATCTTGCTGCCTCCTGATTGAACATTAGCAGAAACCCAGAGTCAGGAGCTGCAGCCAGGTTTTGAACCCAGTTTATCCAATGTGGAATATTGGTATCTTAACTATTAGACCAAAACTATTTATAAAAATATGAAAATGAAAAGATGTTTTTTGGTTTATTATCCTGTTATCCAAACCTATGAATTCATATAAAATGTCCTAGGAACTAAAAGTATAGGAAGCTCAAAAAGAAAGAATTTTAAAATATTATACGATGAAGTCTAATAAACGTTAAGGAAAGAATATCTTTGAATATTTTATGAATCAGCAACAAATAAAGAAAATTTAGAACAGTGTTAAACATTATTAAAAAGCTCCCATATAAAAATGATTGTGGTGTCTGTGCAATGATTGTTAAGTGTCTGCAAATTTTATTTTAATAATTTCAGTAATAGGATCCCCTTTGTTTTAACTTGTCTGTAGCATTAGATAGAGACGACAGAATAAAGGCTCTTTTGCAAGTAGTTACACTCAGATGACTAAATAATGTCTAAGGTGAAAATGAGCATGTACTTTTTGTGTTTTTTTTAAGATTTATTTTCTTTATTTGTTTTTATTTAATTTGTTTTAATTTTTATTTGTTTTATTTATTAAATATAAATTTCCAAAGTACAGTTTATGGATTACAATGGCTTCCCCCCAATAATTTAACTCCCACTCGCACACCTCCCATCTCCCACACCCTCTCCCATTCCATTCACATCAAGATTCATTTTCAATTATCTTTATATACAGAAGATCAATTTAGTATATATCAAGTAAAGATTTCACCAATTTGCACCCACACAGAAACACAAAGTGTAAAATACTGTTTCAGTACTGGTTATAGCATTACTTCACATTGGACAACACATTAAGGACAGATCCCACATGAGAAGTAAGTACACAGTGATTCCTATTCTTGACTTAACAATTTGACACTCTTGTTTATGGCGTCAGTAATCTCCCTAGGCTCTAGTCATGAGTTGCCAAGGCTATGGAAACATTTTGAGTTCGCCGACTTCGATCTTATTCTGACAGGGTCATAGTCCAAGTGGAAGTTCTCTCCTCCCTTCAGAGAAAGGTACCTCCTTCTGTGATGGCCCAGTTCTTTCCACTGGGATCTTTTTCTCAGAGATCTTTCATTTAGGTCTTTTTTTTTTTTTCTTTTTTTGCCAGAGTGTCTTCGCTTTCCATGCCTAAAATACTCTCATGGGCTCTTCAGCCAGATCCGAATGCCTTAAGGGCTGATTCTGAGGCCAGAGTGCTATTTAGGACATCTGCCATTCTATGAGTCTGCTGTGTATCCCGCTTCCCATGATGGATCATTCTCTCCCTTTTTGATTCTATCAGTTAGTATTAGCAGACACTAGTCTTATTTGTGTGATCCCTTTGACTCTTAGACCTATAGTGTGATAAATTGTGAACTGAAACTGATCACTTGGACTAGTGAGATGGCATTGGTACATGCCACCTTGATGGGATTGAATTGGAATCCCCTGGCACGTTTCTAACTCCACCATTTGGGGCAAGTCTGATTGAGCATGTCCCAAATTGTACATCTCCTCCCTCTCTTATTCCCACTTTTATATTTAACAGGGATCACTTTTCAGTTAAAATTTAAACACCTAAGAATAATTGTGTGTTAATTACAGAGTTCAACCATTAGTACTAGAACAAAAAAATACTAAAATGGATAAAGTATTACACTGTACATCAACAGTTAGGACAAGAGCTGATCAAGTCACTGTTTCTCATAGTGTCCATTTCACTTCAAGAGTTTTCCCCTTTGGTGCTCAGTTAGTTGTTGCTGATCAGGGAGAACATATGATATTTGTCCCTTTGGGACTGGCTTAATTCACTCAGCATGATGTTTTCCAGATTCCTCCATCTTGTTGCAAATGACCGGGTTTCTATGTTTTTGACTGCTGTATAGTATTCTATAGAGTACATGTCCCATAGTTTCTTTATCCAGTCTACTGTTGATGGGCATTTGGGTTGGTTCCAGGTCTTAGCTATTGTGAATTGAGCTGCAATACACATTAAGGTGCAGACAGCTAGTTTGTTTGCCAATTTCATTTCCTTTGGGTAAATTCCAAGGAATGGGATGGCTGGGTGAATGGTAGGGTTATATTCAGGTTTCTGAGGAATCTCCAGCCTGACTTCCACAGTGGCTTAACCAGTTTGCATTCCCACCAACAGTGGGTTAGTGTCCCTTTTCCCCCACATCCTCTCCAGCATCTATTGTTGGTAGATTTCTGAATGTGAGCAATTCTCACTGGGGTGAGGTGAAACCTCATTGTGGTTTTGATTTAAATTTCCCTGATTGCTAGTGATCTTGAACATTTTTTCATGTGTCTGTTGGTCATGTGGATTTCCTCTTTTGAAAAATGTCTATTGAGGTCTTTGGCCCATCTCTTAAGTGGGTTGTTTGTTTTGATGTTGTGAAATTTCTTGATTTCTTTGTAGATTCTGGTTATCAACCCTTTATCTGTTGCATAGTTTGCAAATATTTTTTCCCATTCTGTCAGCAAACCAGACCCAAATCTAGTAGGAGAAGAGAAATAATTAAAATCAGAGAAGAAGTCAACAGGATTGAATCCAAAAAAAATTTAAAAAAATCAGCCAAACGAGGAGCTGTTTTTTTTTGAAAAAATAAACAAAATCGACACCCCATTGGCCCAACTAACTAAAAAAAGAAGAGAAAAGACCCAAATCAATAAAATCAGAGATGAAAAAGGAAACGTAACTACAGACACCACAGAAATAAAAAGAATCATCAGAAATTACTACAAGGACTTGTATGCCAGCAAACAGGGAAACCTATCAGAAATGGATAGATTCTTGGACACATGCAACCTACCTAAATTGAACCAGGAAGACACAGAAAACCTAAACAGACCCATAACTGAGACAGAAATTGAAACAATAATAAAGGCCCTCCCAACAAAGAAAAGCCCAGGACCAGGTGGATTCACTGCTGAATTCTACCAGACATTTAAAGAAGAACTAACTCCAATTCTTCTCAAACTATTCAGAACAATCGAAAAAGATGAAATCCTCCCAAATTCTTTTTATGAAGCCAGCATCACCTTAATTCCTAAGCCAGAAAAAGATGCAGCATTGAAAGAGAATTACAGACCAATATCCCCAATGAACATAGATGCAAAAATCCTCAATAAAATTCTCACCAATAGAATGCAACTACACATCAGAAAGATCATCCACCCAGACCAAGTGAGATTTATCCCTGGTATGCAGGGAAGGTTCAATGTGCACAAAACAATCAACGTGATACACCACATTAACAGACTGCAGAAGAAAAACCATGTGATTATCTCGATAGACGCTGAGGAAGCATTTGATAAAATACAACACCCTTTCATGATGAAAACTCTAAGCAAACTGGGTATGGAAGGAACATTCCTCAATACAATCAAAGCAATCTATGAAAAACCCACAGCCAACATCCTATTGAATGGGGAAAAGTTGGAAGCATTTCCACTGAGATCTGGTACCAGACAGGGATGCCCACTCTCACCACTGATATTCAATATATTTTTGGAAGTTTTAGCCAGAGCTATTAGGCAAGAAAAAGAAATTAAAGGGATACAAATTGGGAAGGAAGAACTCAAACTATCCCTCTTTGCAGATGATATGATTCTTTATTTAGGGGACCCAAAGAACTCTACTAAGAGACTATTGGAACTCATAGAAGAGTATGGCAACGTAGCAGGATATAAAATCAATGCACAAAAATCAACAGTCTTTGCATACCCAGGCAATGCCATGGCTGAGGAAGAACTTCTAAGATCAATCCCATTCACAATAGCCACAAAAACAATCAAATACCTTGGAATAAACTTAACCAAGGATGTTAAATATCTCTACGATGAAAATTACAAAACCTTAAAGAAAGAAATAGAAGAGGATACCAAAAAATGGAAAAATCTTCCATGCTCATGGATTGGAAGAATCAACATCAATATCAATATCAATATCAAAATGTCCATTCTCCCAAAAGCAATTTATAGATTCAATGCAATTCCAATCAGGATACCAAAGACATTCTTCTCAGATCTGGAAAAAATGATGCTGAAATTCATATGGAGACACAGGAGACCTCAAATAGCTAAAGCAATCTTGTACAACAAAAACAAAGCCAGAGGCATCACAATACCAGATTTCAGGACATACTACAGGGCAGTTGTAATCAAAACAGCATGGTACTGGTACAGAAACAGATGGATAGACCAATGGAACAGAATTGAAACACCAGAAATCAATCCAAACATCTACAGCCAAATCATATTTGATCAAGGATCTAAAACCAATCCCTGGAGTAAGGACAGTCTATTCAATAAATGGTGCTGGGAAAACTGGATTTCCACATGCAGAATCATGAAGCAAGACCCCTACCTTTCTGCTTACACAAAAATTCAGTCAACGTGGATTAACGACTTAAATCTATGACCTGACACCATCAAATTATTAGAGAGCACTGGAGAAACCCTGCAAGATATAGGTACCAGCAAAGACTTCCTATTTTCTTTATTTGAAAGACAGAGTTACAGAGAGAGGTAGAGACAGAGAGAGAGGTCTTCCATCCACTGGTTCACTTCCCAGATGGCCGCCATGGCCAGAGCTGCACCGATCTGAAGCCAGGAGCCAGGAACTTTTTCCAGGTCTCCCACGTGGGTGCAGGGGCCCAAAGACTTGGGCCATCTTCCACTGCTTACCCAGGCCATAGCAGAGAGAAAGATCGGAAGAGGAGCAGCCGGAACTAGAACTGGTGCACATATGGAATACCAGCACTTCAGGCCAGGGTGTTAACCTGCTATGCCATAGCACCGACACCAATCCTTTTTTAATAACATACAAGAAAACTGAATGTGAACACTGAATGCCTCTCAAACTTCACTTGAACTGCAACTGGAATGTGGTAATATTGAGAAAATGTGAACTTAGAAGACAAGGACAAACTCTAAAAAGCATAACTTAGGTCCCTCAGTGATTTCATGAATGAAACCCCTGTCTGCCTAAACTATATCTGTCAGTTTCAGTGAGAAATGAGTAAGCATTGCATCCTTTTAAAGTCACTGGTTTGGTGTAACTAGTATATGTTATTGCAAGGTTCTTCATAACAAGAATAGTGTCATGCAAACCAACATAAATGGATTTCTCACTTGTTTCTAAATACTGTCTTGGAGATTCACTGGTTATTTATTTCTTAGAAAGATGATTAACTTTCATTCTATTCAATGATAAGTATCTTTTTAAATTTTATTTTGGAAAATGGAAAAGAGAGACTAATATGTACATATAATACTACTATAGGAAATAATGTGATAAGTGATGTCAAATATTTGGGGAATATTGTCACTGAAATAGATTGCTTATGTGCTCACAATATAAAAAACAATCCTATTACTATAAAATACATGATCTCATTTGATAGTACCAATTTTAGATACAGTTGACCCAAACTGGATGCTATTTCTTGCTACCTAATTCTCTTTCTAATTTATAAATAGGTTTGAAGCTCATTTTATATAAACTACACATTATACATTTTAGCATCTTACAAAACAATCTTTATATTGTTTTTATCTTAAAGGAAAATAGGCCACCTGTTTCTCTTTCTTTCAGTGTCATATTGATGCATCATATAATTTGTCTTTTCCAATATTAAAATGAGAGAAATGAAAATATTTTTAAGAATCTATGATTCTGGTAGTTGCCAATACAACATATATAGAAAAAACTTATATATGATTTTGATTAATGCTTAAAGCAATTACTGCATACAAATTTGGAATTAGAGAAATGATTATTATAATAGGATAGAGATCACAGAAAAAAATCTGAGTAAATCGATTGCCTATTTTTAAAGTAGTATCAAATATTACTATATAATAACCACAATAAAGTATTCTAACTTCCACTCCATAAACATACAGACTTCTGGTTTAATTTTAAAGTTATTTCTAAAGGTAATAAATTAGGATTATATTGGTTTTCTTTCATCGTCCTTCCATTGTATGAGAGATTTTAACATGCTATTCAAAAAGATGTGGACATTCTATTAATTTATCAGTGATAAAATTGTGCTTTTTTACGAGTTAGAGTGTACCTTACAATTCTTTAGTTCCATGTATTAATTGAAAAGGGAAGACTAGTTCTGATCTAGTTTATCTACTTCCTGACAATCTTTAATCTTTCTGAGGACACAAATCCAGACAGGTGGCACAGACTATATTAGCTCATTAGTATAATGTGAAATTGAATAATTATGTTCAAGCCCAGTTGCAAATGTTATATATGGTTCTTGAGTAATAAAGCAGCGTTAAGACAAAAGCTGATGGAAATGACTTGGGATGACAATATCAAATTTGACCTATAAACATCTGTCTGCCTTTATATAAACATATGCTGCTTTGTACTTTGGCTCCTTTGCATTTTTTAATCAAAATGCACAATCAAAATATGGTGTGTATAGTATTGATGTGTATCTGTGTTTGTGTATATGAGTGTTTGTGTGTGTGTGTAGATGTGTATACAAATACAATCTAGATTGGGTAGAAGTTTATAGCAAACAAAGTGATACTTCTTTTTTATTGTGTGATACTTATATAATTAAATACATATAAAATAACGTTCAGACATATATTATGCATAATACTAAAAATGTAAACCAATCCAAATGGCCATGAATAGACATAATGTTGTAGTATCACATAATGGAAAATGAGCAAACAAGATAGATAGGAGCTTTAAATATGTTGGCATTGTTTCAACCAGTATCTTGAACTGTGAATAAAAAAGAAAGCATTTGGGATAGCCATGTACCTAACAGTTAAGAGGTTCATATCCTAAACCAATAACTGGGTTCAATGCCTGTTCTGACTCCTGACTCCAGCTTCCTGCTAATGCAAACCCTGGAAAGCAGCAAATGATGCCACAAGTAATTATGATCTTGCCATCCATGTAGGCCACCCAGATTGAAGTCCTGGTTCAATCCCAGCCCTTGCAAGGAATAAACAAGAGGTTGGAGGCTTTTTCACTATCTTTATAGCTCTGCTTTTCAAGTAGATGAAAATAATCAAGTAAATATTTAAAAATAAAATATTCTTATAGAAAAATGAAATATAAAATATTTGTTTCTTATTGTTATTTGAAAGTTTCTTGCTATTTAACAATTAAGCAATAAATCTGACTTTTAAAAATTTGTACATCAATTTTCTATTAATATTTTATGTCGGGAAACTATTTTCTCTATATTTTGTCTCATTTTATTTATCTTATACTATTTTATAAAAGAAAAATTAACCAATAAAAGTTGAATTACCTATATATAACTTGTAACATGGGATGTTTTAATACATATATACATTGTGAAATATTATGATCAAATTAATATCTACATCCTCTTACATGATTTACTTTTATATGTGTTTGATTAAAATTCTTTTTTCCCCTTTTTTTTAAAAAGATTCATTTGAAAGGGTGACAGAAAGCAATGGGGTAAGCCGGCGCCATGGCTCACTAGGCTAATCCTCCACCTTGCGGCGCCGGCACACCGGGTTCTAGTCCCGGTCGGGGTGCCGAATACTGTCCCGGTTGCCCCTCTTCCAGGCCAGCTCTCTGCTGTGGCCCGGGAGGGCAGTGGAGGATGGCCCAAGTGCTTGGGCCCTGCACCCCATGGGAGACCAGGATAAGTACCTGGCTCCTGGCTCCTGGCTCCTGCCATCGGATCAGCGCGGTGCGCCGGCTGCAGAGCGCTGGCCGCGGCGGCCATTGGAGGGTGAACCAACGGCAAAGGAAGACCTTTCTCTCTGTCTCTCTCTCTCACTGTCCACTCTGCCTGTCAAAAAAAAGAAAAAAAAAAAAGAAAGCAATGGGGTAGGACAGAGAGAGAGAGAGATCTTCCATCCACTGATTCACTTCCCAAATGGTTACAGTAGCTGGGGCTGGGCCAGGCCAATATGGCTCTATATTCTCTGAGCAAGCATACAGTCCATCGTATCTATGTTCAACCTGTCATACACTGGGTTTTCAGGAATTTTCATCTTATAAGCAGAAGTCTGTACCCTTTGACCAACATCTCCCCATTTACCTCAACACCCCAACCTTTTTGGTGGTAATCACCTTTCTATTCTCCATTTGATTTTGACTTTTAGAGAAGCCACATATAAGTGAAATCATGGCTTTCTGTGTCTGGCTTATTTCATTTACCAAGACTGTTGCCAAAAAAGGCAAGATTTCTTTCTTTTTTAAAGCTTAGTGATATTTGTATGTGTATATAAACTTTTTTTTTTCTTTTGTCTGCCAATGAACACTTAAGTTCTTTCCGTATATAGACTACTGGCAATGTTGTTGCAATGATAATGTGAGTGCAAATAAATCCTCTAAATATTGATATTATTTCCTGTGGGGTATATAAGAACTTAATAAGAAAAAACCATCTATGAGGAAGCAGGCACTTATCATACACTAAAACTACTAGTTCCTTTATTTTGGACTTCCCAGACTACAGACCTATAAGAAATCATTTTTGTCTTTTATAAGCCAGATGGCTTGTGGCATTTTCTTATAGCAGCCTGGATGGACAGACAGAGAAAAACTCTTAGAATGGTATGAAAATGAGAAGGGATTTATATGCCTTGCTCGGAATTTTACAGATGGAGCATTTGTTAGCCATAGAGTATTTATAGTTAACAGCATCGTCTTTATTATAGAAACAGTTGGAGTGATTCTTGAGAGGAAAGAGCTAAGGTGAAGACTCAAAGAAATATCAGCATTAAATTAATAGAAAAATAATCAAGTAAAAAGTAGTCCTGTATACACAGATAGTGAGCAGGGTGGGTGGTATCATAGAATCCAAATGAGAAATTTATTTTAGGGAAAAACATATGATCAACTGTATTGAATGCAGTGTGTTGGAGATATAGTTTCAAATACCCATTATTCTTGTAAATACACAATTTACTGGTAATCTTTTCCAGAAAAGCTCTACCAGGGCTGGGGGAAATATACAAATGTTAGTGGATTATTGGATTAAGAAATGTATGTAGGGGCTGACATTGTGGTGTAGCATGTAAAGCCACCACCTACTATGCTTGTATCTCATATGGGCACCAGTTTGAATCCTGGTTCCAATCCAACTCTCTGCTAATGTGCCTGGGAAGCAGAGAGGATTGGCCAAGTGCTTGAGCCCTTGAACTTATATGGGAGACTCAGATGAAGCTCCTGGATCCCCAACCAATGTGGCCATTTGGAGAGTGAACCAGCAGATGGAGGATCTTTCTCTTTGTCCCTCCCTCTGTCTCTCTGTAATGCTATCTTTGAAATAAAAGAAAATAAATCTTTTGAAAAAGAGAAATGTATGGAAAATGATGAAGGCACCATACTATAGACCCTGGAAAAATTTAATAGTGAAATTATGTGTATATTATCCCAAAAAACATTTGAGAATATTTGTATCTTGGGGAAAAGAGAAAGTACCCAAACTAAGTAAGGTTGTAGATGTCAAAGAAACTTAAGAAGGGAGGGACCATACCCATACTTTTCTTCCTGGGATAACTGCTTACTTCTGTGTGCAGATAAGCATAAAAGTTAGGGATGGTGTGGAAGGCAAACAGAGAACTGCTTGGGCTATGCTTCATAATTTTCATATCCTCTTGTTCTAAACATGGGATAAAATTTTCAAGTTAGACACTTAGCTCTGCAAATACCAAAAAGTTCTTTCACTGAAGAATATGTTTATCTTCACACTTTACAGAGGCTCATGGTCTGGTTGCTGATGTGCCATGCTGAATACAAATCTAAACAATAACATACTAAAAACAAAACCAAGCAAACATGTGTTCCCTTGTGTGGGATACTGAAAATAATTCCTGTTCATTTTGGAACTTTGTGAACTATTTGGGGGTGGCGTCACCTTAGGTAAAAGTCTGACCACATGTGACTCTTTTAATAACTTAGGCAGTGACAAGAGATAGCAAATTCCTGATGTGAAAAGCCATAAAAAGACAGACTTGCACATGTGCCTCCCTGTTTCTGACCTACTCCATTTTCCTTTCTGCATCTGACTAAACTCAGGTAAAAGCAACAGCTGCTCTGAAGTGCTACAGCAGCTTGTGCGCGGGCACTTCTTACCTATTGTGAATGAAATTGACTGGAATCACACAGTCTACATCAATTTCCCACCCGGTAGAAATCAGTTCTTGCAGGCAAGGGGGCTGTACTACACTTGCTCTGCAGCTGGCAGTCCCACAGAGCTAAGGTGGAGGGAAAATAGGAGATGACTTACTGCTAGTGAATGAAAGTGCCCTGGGTGGGTGTGCTCACCTGCTTTGGGAATTGGAATCAACATCCTACATAAGGAGAGCAGAGCAAGCGAAGTGAAGAGTTCCTTGCTTGAATTCTCCAGCTCCATTCTAACTCATAACTAATGAACTAGCATCACGCACAGCAGTGCTATCTTCCGCAGGCAGCAATTATGTAAGAATAGCATTCCAAACTGGGTATCTCTGTGCCTGGCTAGCACAGAAGCTGCTAGTGTAGGAAGAAGCTTTTCACACAGATGTTAGCTAGAAAATAGATGGATGGAAGTGTCTGCAGCTTACTGAGATCACAATAAGACAGGACAAAGATTTAAATTTAAAATCCTTAAACTAAGGCACAAGATGATTTGTGCTGCAGATATTTTTTTTTCTTTGTGACTCATGAGATTTCTAAATGGGTAGATGTCAGTTAAAAACAAAAACTGGAGTGATCTTGGTAGCCAATCTTTGTGAGGTCTCCCAATAACTGGAATTGGAATTTATTTCAAAAGAGATTCATGTACTACCACTTTGTGATTCTAATCAATAATAACAGGAAATGCACAAGAATCAAGCATATATAAATACTTCTTAGGTGATTCTTTTGCCCAGTGAATTTTAAGGGCTTCTAGTATGTACTAATCATAGTAAATGACAAAATGAGATAATTATGGAAAGAGAATTAAAAGATATTTTCATTTTAAATTTTTATCATTTTTGACTAGTACCAGTTAAATATACTCTAATGCAAGAAAGGGAATAGGGAGTAAAATTTACATGGATAAAGAATAGTTACAAGACTATTTTTAGTTAGCAGAAATTGATGTTTCTTTTTGTATAGATGTACAACTAAGACAAACATTTGAAGACATGTAGTAATTGCTACCAAACTCTAAGCTTCTTAGAACTGCCTACTGGGAAAAAAGGTTCAAACATCCTACTGAAACTATGAGACCACACTACATGTTAGGGAACTCAAGTTGTACCTAACCAGTTCATCACACACATAGCAAATGTAAGTGCCTCCCTCCTTTCTTAAATTAATAATACCACCCTGTTTACACCATTACTCAGGTTCTAACTGTGCCTTAGAACCTGAGTCAGCATGGCTTTCCATGTTCCTAATACCCAGTTACATGTGCTATAGTTTGAATGTGTGTTAAAATAATCCCCAGTGAAACAGTCTTGGGAAAGGGGACTAAATAAGAGGTCATTAGATCCTGAGGTCTCTTTTACCGTAGCAGTGGGTTACTCATTGGTAGAGCGGTTTGTTATAAAATGAGCTGCGTTCCCTTCAATTCTCTTATTTTCATTCTGTCAGCCCTTTTTCTTTCTATGGGATGTTAAGAATGCATGATGTAAGATGCCGAGGTCAGTCTCTTCCCATTCTTCCAAACAGTCAAGTAAATTTCTAATCAGAACAAGTTACCCAATGTGTGATGTATTATAATAGCAGCATAAAAGGAAGTAAGATAATAGATAAGCACAATCAAGTAAATGTGTTCTTATGGAAAATAATTTACTTATTATAAAAACATAAATTATACCTTCAAAAATGGAATTTCACAGATTGTAGATGTACAGTAGCCTGTATTCACTTAGTTTGAAAAAATCAGATATAGACTTATATCTTGCCTTACATAATAGTAATAATTATCAAGGTTTCATTATGATCTTGTAAATGAATAGTCATGGCTTTCATATGAAATGCGAATATGATCAGAGTCGTTGAACTCAGGGGGCTTCCATAGCCTTGGCAGCTCATGACAAGAGCCTAGGGTGATTACTGAGGCCATAAACAAGAGTGTCAATTTGTTAAGTTAACAACAGGAGTCACTGTGCACTTACTCCTCATGGAGGATCTTTGTCCTTAGTGTGCTGTACATTGAGATTTAATGCTATAACTAGTACTCAAACAGTATTTTTCACTTTATGTTTCTGTGTGGGAGCAAACTGTTGAAATCTTTACTTAATGTATGCTAAACTGATCTTCTGTATATAAAGAGAATCGAAAATGAATCTTGATGTGAATGGAAGGGGAGAGGGAGTGGGAAAGGCGAGGGTTGCGGGTGGGAGGGACATTATGGGGGGGAAGCCATTGTAATCCATAAGCTGTACTTTGGAAATTTATATTCATTAAATAAAAGTTAAAAAATAAATAAAATGTATATACTCAAGAAACAAAAGGTATTGTCCAAAATATCTCTATCATTTCAATCACTTCATAGAAAATTAACTCCTAAAAATATTCACCAAGGGCCTGGCATTGTGGCACAGTGATTTCAGCTTCCCTCTGAGATGCTGCCATCCCATATGAGCACAGGTTTGGGTCCCAGCTGCTCCACTTCAGATCTAGCTCCTACCAGTGCACCTGGGAAAACAGTAAAGGTAGCCCAGGTGCTTGGGCTCCTGCCAAGCATGTGAGAGACCTGGATGGAATTCTAAGCTCCTGCTTTGGTCTAGCTGAGCCCCAGCCATTTGGGGAATAAACCAGCAGATGGAAGATCTCTCTCTCTCTAATTCTACTTTTCTAATAAAAAGAGTTTAAAAATATTCAGCAAAACAGGACAGACAAGTTAAAATATAATGGTTTAAGAACTCTACAGTCTTCGAAATTTAATTAACTAAACAAAAAGCAGAATGCAATATGAAAATCTAAATTTAAAATATTTAGATATATATAGCCTTATTAATCAAAGGGTTTGGTGAGTGTGCACCCCTGCCTCTGCTATATGCACAGCTAAATAAGGAATTTATACATTGAAATAAGCAAATTTTGTAATGTTCATCCTGAACTTGCTGTAGAATCAAACAGGAAAACAAAGTGTAGCCAATTAAGTAGTCATGGGTCTTTCTCTTTTGAGGCATATTTTATTGATACTTATATTCCAAATATTAGCGTGTTAAATACAGAGCAGTTTCAGTGTGGGAAAGAACGGATAGGACATACTTTTTATGCACGGTTTTTATGCCTTGTGTAACTGCTAGCATAATTTGCATACCCCTAAAGGCATTAGGAGTAGAATATATGAAATCAAATGAGAGGAGTGACAAAGATACCATCTTAAATGTTTTGAATCTTAAAACAAATCTCCCTAACCAAAAGAGTACATTTCAGGGCCAGCACCTCGGCTCTCTTGGCTAATCCTCCGCCTGCGGCGCCAGCACCCCGGGTTCTAGCCCTGGTTGGGGTGCCAGATTCTGTCCCAGTTGCTCCTCTTCCAGTCCAGCTCTCTGCTGTGGCCCAGGAGTGCAGTGGAGGATAGCCCAAGTGCTTGGGCCCTGCACCTGCATGGGAGACCAGGAGGAAGCACCGTAGTAGCCATTTGGGGGGTGAACCAACGAAAAAAGGAAGACCTTTCTGTTTTTCTCTCTCACTAACTCTGTCTGTCAAAAAATAAAAAAAAATATTTAAGAAAGAGTACATTTCAGGATAATGTGCTATAACCTCAGCTCTGAAATTATCCCTTGTGATGTGTTTTTTAGCTCAACCCTTACCACTCCTCAATCAACTGGATCACATTTTACCTTCCTCCTCAAATCTTACATTCAGAATCTTTCAGCCTTTGCTCAACATTATTCTTTATTTTTAATTTAATTTACTTATTTTATTTCACTGGGACACTGAGAAACAGAAAGAGAGACCCCACCCCCCAACACATGTTACTTCACTTCGCAAATGTTTGCAATGGCTGGGACTGAACCATGCCAAAGTTGGAAGCCAGGAATTCAATCAACACTGTCTATGCAGAAGAATCCAAGTCCTTGCATCATCACTGCCGCCTCCTGCGGTCTGCCTTAGTAAAGATGGACTTGGGAGCAGAGCTGAGTAGTGAACCCAAGCACTCTGATGTGGGATGTGACTGTCCCAACTGGCATCTTAACAAGTTAGCCAAACATTCATCCCTACACAAGAGCATTGTGATAATTTATTCTCTACTACCAATCTCTGAGTTCTTGAGTGCATGAATCAAATTTTGTTCATTTGTTGTCCTCAGTTTCTACAGTGTATTTTGTATATATTAGGCAGTTAACAAAATTTTATAGAAGGAATAAAAGAAACCATTTGAAAAAGAATCCCGAATATTAACAAAGTATATATATTGTGAAAAATAGAGATTGCACCCCCACAGAACTTCTTCTCTAGGGTCTACAACCAAAACTCATTCAGGGATGAGGGGTACAGAGCTCTTTACTAATACCACTTATGTTTCAATTGTGACACAATTAACTGTATTCAGAGTATACTGTACGTGCCTTGTGCTGGATTTATTTAAGTCTCAATCAGCTACACTTCACATCACACTTTGAACACTTGTCAGCCACTGTTGAGCTGGAAGGAAATAAAGATGGAATCTTGTTACATTTTCTTCATAGTATTTTGAGACTTAAAATTGTCAATTATTAAGAATAGGAGACAAAAATTACACTAAAATAAAATTGTAAATTTAAATAAAAGCATGAGTAATACATTTTTACTTATTTAATCTAACTCACTGGGGTTCCCTTTGCCTCCAAAGACAAATACATAGTATGAGCTCCAAAAGTACTGTTGACTTCTGTGAACAGTATGCACAAAAATTAGAAATGATGATGCATTTAAACACGTGAACTGACTTTAGTTTGCAGTCTACTTCATGTTAGTTCATATATGAACTTTACTGTCCATTTTAACGCTAAAAACCTTTGTATAAGTCTTAAAAGTCAACAATTGCTATGCCTAAAAGTAAATGTTAAATCATATTTTCTAATCTGTGTATGTTTCTTACTCTAACTGATCTTTGTATCATTTTCTTTTGACTGTTTTTTTTGGGGGGGGGGGATGTCTAGGCTGGCATTTTCCATCTCTCCAATCTCACTTGTCACACATTAAAATTATAGGAAAGAATGGAACATGCAGTGATAAAACAAATCAGCCAAGCATTTCCCAGAGAAAACGTACAGCTGAAAAGGAGAAACAAGCCCTGTCCTAGGGGAGAATATTCTGTTCTTTACAGCTCACTTGCAATACAACACTACTTTTGGATACTCCATTTTCTCTCTTTCATAGATTATGGACAAAGGCTAGGAAACAGAAGTATTTAATCATATATACATTTATTCTATTAAAAGAATAATTCATAAAGAGACAGTTTACCTTCAAATAGAAAAATACATCAAGGTCTAAGATGACCACTTCATTATAAAAGAGTGAAAATAAATGACATGGTATAGTTGCTGAGATGAGAGATACATGTCTCCCATTTCTTATCATTACTTGCCAAAAGGTTCAGAGTCTGAGTGAGCCCCTAGTCCCTACACCTGGTCCTTATTTGCAGATTGAACTTTGGGAGCCTCCACAGCCAGTCATCTCTAACATTTACCTCAAATCCACAGTAAAAAGTAGAGCAAAACTCCAGCTCTTGGAGGGACCAGTACGCAAGTGAGCTTTGGATCTTGCCTATGATGTCAGAGCGAGGTATACTATGAGACCCATCACGTGATAAAGCCAAAAAAGTCTCTCTTCTCTGTCTGATGCTCATAGACTGAGCCTCTAGACTTGCCCAGCATTAGATAGAGACCTATGGTCTCCTGTGCTCAACTCATTTTAGCATGTGTCACCATGCCTGTTGTGCAGCTCAGGACTTTGTGGGGACCAGTGACTGTGGGAATTAGGTGTGAATTAGCCTTTTACCAATCTGGGCAGCCAGGTGGCTGCCTGAATCACCTCCACCAACCTTGAACAGAAAGCAAGGAACCATGGGAATGTGTCTTGGGACTTAAGTTCTGGGCTGGTGTAACACAATACCAGGAAGATCCTAACAGTTTTCAGCCATAGGCAGGTACCTGTGGATGAAGCTTCTGGATTTGTTACAGTGTCAGGCAGAGAGCTGGTCACTCAGGAGCGAGAAATCTGTTTTTATGTGAATCACATTAATCTGATGTGTGCCCAGTGTGCATCCTCAGGGTTACACAGGGCCGAATGACTGTGAGACCCATGTTTGACACATCCAGCTCTATCATACCAGCTGAGGAACTGCCTCTATCGTGACTCCTACAGTCCTGAGCAATACAGCAAGAAACCTCAAGACTGTTTTTGGATTAAGTACTAGGTGGGTAAAATCTAATCGTTAGCATATCCTAATGGCCTCTGTCAGTAGGTTCCCGCAGACTGTCTCTGGACTTGCTCAAAGTCCAAATGGAGTTCCATGATCAATCTTACACCTTAAACTAGCACCAACAGGTGTGGCTAGTAGGAATGGCAGTGGACAATGAGTTGACTTCAGCTTCAGGCAGACCATAGTGGAGTGGGCTTTGCTTAGTGAAATAATCCTGTCTCAAAAAGACAGATATCATGTTTCTCCTGATTTGTAGTAACTAATAGATCACCTAAAATGTAATGTATTGGAGTGAAGTTGACATTTTGAGATTCGATGATTGTTTACAACACTTGTCTCTACTGTTGAGGAAAAGTGTTTTGCTTTTGTTTTTTCCTTCATACTATTTTTTGAACTCTTTATTTAGTGTGGGGTTAATATTATGAGTATAACGTAAATTGAAAATAGATCTTTGTAAAATTTAAGAGAGAAGGAGGAGGAAGAAGAGTGGGAGTATTGGCAGCAGGGAGGGTAGGGTGAGAAGGAACACTATGTTCCTCAGCCTGTATATATGAAATACATGAAATTTGTAATTCTTAAATAAAATTTTAAAATAAAATAAATTATACTAAGTGAAAAGGAGGTTTTGTGATAAGAAAAGACATTTGGGAGGCTCTGCAGCTGGAAATACTGTATTTCTTTACCAGGATGGTTGGAATATGTTTGTTGACTATGTAATTGTTCATGAAACTGAATGTTTGTATTTTGTGCATCTTTTGTATGAGTGCTATTCTTCACAATTAAAAATAATAATTTTTCTAAACTAAAGGTATTAAAATATCTAAGTGCTTACAGTAACAATGGTGTCAGCTTCAGCTCATATAGCTTTCATTAAAACAATAATGAACAAAAAACAAAAAAGTTGCAGAATACCTCATCTGGTTTCACCAAATATGAAGCCAAAATGATCAGTACAAATAAAAAGTTACATTGTTGTCATTTCATTTTCTTCAGGTAAATAAAAATGACATCCTCTATGAGACATTCCAACACATCAAACAAATTGGCATGTTTTTAAAAGTTTGGCAATCCAATGATTATTTCAATGTGAATATGAATTAATGACATTTTGCATGGTTGGAACAGAGACACTAACCCTGAATTTACAGTGGGTAGAGTCTGGGAAGAGGGGAGAGGCAGGTTTTCAATTGCTTACCGTCAGCCTGTATGTTGGCTTCCCCAGAACAACCAAAGAAGTTACAAAAAGAAGATAGAAGGAACCCCTTTTCCTCTGAACTTCACGGAATCCCTGGATCTTTACCACCACACATGTTACCTTTAAATTTATATTACAGTACAAAAGCAAGATTTTTTTCTTCAAGTTACCTATGTTGAAGCCTCATAGTTCCTATTTTTGCCCTGAAATGAAGGATTTTTCTAAGTATCTGTGGAAGTATTTATGCTGGTCCCCCACCTAAAATGCTATCTCAAAATGAGATTCCATTTACCTACCCTCAGAAGACCCTCTCTTTCCATTCAACTAACTTCTCTTCTTCTCTTTCTCACTCTTCTTTTTTTCCTTGGATTATTTTGTCCATAAAGTATACTATATAAGACCTTAACTAAATGCTGAGAATACAGAAGTGTAAAAATAGATAATTTTCTAATAAAACTGACAGCCTGGATTGGAGATTTCTTATGAAGGAAAAGTAATAACTATTCATAAAGATCAATGCATTTTAACTTCATTAAAAAAAGATTCCCAGTTTCTTCTGGGTGATTCTTGATATCTTCTTTGAAATTATTATGGTATCCTCAACGTTCATAACACTTATAGCCTATATGTATGTGTATACATATATATATATATATATATATATATATAACTGTATTCTAAGGAAAATACAAGTAGTTAATGAATCACTCACATGCCTTTAATTAATTGTGCTTTCCTCCATTGAGATTATGATGAAGACTAACAACTTACAATGAGACACAAAGAAAACATTGTGGGAGAGTGTCAGACTTAATGAATTTTTTTTTTGAAAATTAAAGTGATAATTACAGGGTTACTTGTAGACTCATAAGATCCTCAATAATATATGAATTACATCAATTACCTCTAATAGGGAAAGCAGTGGAGGAAGCATGGGATGGCTGAGAAATAATTTATATTGCATGAGTAAACTGTTCCTTTAGCTCACATCAAGAGGTTTCATGATTATACAGCCAGTGGCGAAATGAATAGAAAATAAGAATTTTCACTTACAGAAAACCGCTTTCTGTAAAATTTTTAAAACTTTTAAATTGTTTTGTCTAAAGAACACCTTCTACTTGGCTTTCAGTCACTTGTAAAATAGACTTCTAAAATAAATAGAGTGATATAATTTTGTTTTACTTTAAATTTATTTACTCCTTATTGTGTACCTATAAGATAGGTAGACTAAACTCTTATTTCTTGGTGAATGTAAACTTATTACCACTTTTTGCTTAAATATGAAAATTGACCCTTCAGTGTGGAGTGACCTAGCAGTCAGAGTAACACTGATTTTTCTTTCTCTTCATCTTCTACTTTTTGTCAGAATAAAAGTATCTGAATATAAATGAATCACTGCCTCTCAGTTTGCACTCAGGTTGTACCTGTAATATTAGGGTTGTGCCAAGAAAAATAAAATCCCTGCTATAGAAATAAACAAACAAAAATCATTGTAAGTCTTTTATGATTCTAGCCTAGGCAGTGCTTTTCACCTTGGCACTGATTTCACTGGGCTCCACTGTAACTTGCGCACATTTCCTTTTCCTGACTTCAGTGAATCCCCCCCAGCCCCACCCAACTATATCTTTACCTAATATTAATGGATTGTGAGTGGAAAAATGGCTCTATGTGGGGTAAGCCTTCTGGTCAATTAAACTGTAAAAATAGCACAAGGAATTTCTATGTATTATTTACTAAGATGGCCCAATTTTTCCACCTTTTACTGTTTGCCTTGATGCTAGATAAATCATTTTATGTTGATGATTTTTATGCTTTCCTTCAGCACCTTAAACTTTTGATTCCACTCTCTTCTTGCTTATCTGATTTCTGACAAGTCCACTGGAGTTTTAACATGTCTCTCTATGCATGAGATTCCACCCATTTTTGCTTCATTCTAGATATTCTCTTTGTCTTTATTTTTTCTTTGTTTGATTATACAAGATCCTTTTGGGGGGAGGAAGAAGAAGAACTGTTCCTTCTTGGTGTCTTCTGAGCCTCCTGGATCTGTTATGATGCCTTTCATTACTTTTACAAAGTTCTTGGCCATTATTATTTCAAGTATTTTTTTTCTGTTGCTTTCTTTCTTTAGTTTCTAGTAATCCAATTACATATATGTTACACTGTTTAGATCATTCCATAGTCTCTTAATGTTTTTGTTTGCATTTGGACTTATGTTTTCTATCTGCATTTCAGCTTGAGTAGATTTCATTGAACGATTTGATTCATTTCTCTGTCATATTAAGTTTATTGAGAAATATTGAAAGCATTTTGGTTACATTATTTCTTACTTTAAGTACTTCCCTTTGATCCTTCTTAAATTCTTTTCTTTCTGCTCACTTTTTCCAACCTGTTCTTATATGTGGCTTATATTTTCATTTAGAACTATTAACATATTAATGATAATCATTTTAAATTTCTCTTAACTAACTCCAAGAACTGTGTCATACCTGATTTTGTTGATTAATTTGTCTCTTCATATTGAAAGATTATATTTGTTATATTTTGCCATGTTTTGTAATTTGTTGTTGAAATACTACCATATATAGGTTAACTGAAACTCATCTGTATTCACACTTCCCTGTAGCAATTTAACAAAATTTTCATTTCTACTAATTTATTGATTGTGTTGTGATTAAGATGATCTTGGCTATATCTCTTTGGATGTGACTGCCTCTGCAGATTTGGAAATAGCAATTTGCCCTACCATAATATTTTCCTTGTAGTTCAAAGCAAAGTTGTCGATTTTCAGTTGTTTTCAGCTTTGTCTTGTTGTAAAGGTAAGAATGACAACTTTCAAATATTTTAAATGGCAAAGATAAAATTTAAATTATTCTTATCAAAATTTATTTATAGTATCTACTGACAATTATCTAAATCATTCTTTATTTTTGTCATTGTTTTTAGGGCGATCCAAATCACTTCAATAAAGAAATTCTATCATTAAAATTCAATTACTTCATAGGTTTTTTAAAGCAAAATGTAAATATGAAGTCCATAAAGCTTAAGAATATAGTTTTATAAAATTTAAATGAACTTATAGCCCTATGTAACTTATAATCATCAAAATAAAGAACACTTACATCACCCCACAATATTTCCTAGGATCAACGCTATAAAATCAATACCAAATGAAAATATCTATTGCATTTTTTCTTTCATGAGTAATTTGAAATCTTTAGAATTTAATACAAGTTCAATAAAAAGTATGTATAATTTATGGCTAATTCTTTATCTCATCATATCTTTAAGATTCATCCATGTTGCTGGATACTCTATATGAATAGATCATTTCATTTTAGTGCTGAAGAGTATTGAAGTCTATAAAAGTTAAAAATAGTGTTTTTTCATTCTTTTAGTGGACATTTAAATTCTTTTAATATTATAGAAACTACAAAATAGAGTTGTTATTAATCTTTATTGTGTTTTCATTTTTCTTGAATAAATAACTAGAAGTGAACTAGGTGGATCATAGACTATGTGTTTAAGTTCAGAAAAAATACCAAAATGTTTAAAAAGATTTTTGATTTTACTTAAAAGGCAGAATTACAGAAGAAGCGGGGAGAGACAGAAACAGATGTCTTCCATTTTTGGTTCACTCTCCAAATCACTGCAAGGGCGGGGGCTGGGCCAGGCGAAGCCATAATTGCGGAGCTCCATCTATGTCTCTCATATGGATGACAGGGGCTCTGTCACTTGGGCCATCTTCCAGTGCTTGTCCAGGAGCATTTGCAGGGAGCTGCATTAGAAGTGGAGCAGCCAGCACTTCAACTAGCTGTACTACAACACTGGTCTCAAAATGTGCTTTTTGATATATGGTTTGCAATTGTTTATCTAGACCACAATCTATCTTTTTATATTTTTCACAATGTCTTATGATGGTAAGATACTTTTTAATGTGGTGAAGTATAATTGATCATTTTGCTTAATGATTTATGTATCCAAAGTAAGAAACATTAATCCACTGCAGATCTCAAAATAATTTTCTGACTTTTTCCATATAGGTCAATATTCAGTTTTGCGTGTGTGTGTGTGTGTGTGTGTGTGTGTGTAGGCTTGTAATACAAGATATAGATAGAGATTCATGTTTTCCGTTTGAATAAATATTTTCTGATTTCCCATTTGCTGAAAGGGACTTCCTAATTTGCACTGAATTACTTTGGTGATTTAAAAATTAATGGGTTTATCAAGTAAATGTGAATCATTTTCTGGATAATATTATGTTCTATCTATCTAAGTAATGCTCAAATATGTAACCTACAATTGCCATTGTTAGAAAATAATTATCTCAAAATAATAACCTGATTTTCCCTCTCATTAGTGTAAAGAAAGAATAAACTGAAAGCAATCAGAATGGAAGAAACAAACAAGCAAAGCCAAAAAAAAAATTACAGCTTAGTTAATGAAGTATCACATAGGAAAATAATAGAGGAAATCTACAAAGAGCAAAGTTAGTCTTTTGAAAGAGCAAAACAGGTGGCAAAATTTTACAAAAACATTGCACCGAAAGCAAGAAGATTCAAATACTAAAATAGGAATGAAAGATTAAAAAAATGCAGATTTTAGAGAATTAAAAATAAAATAAGTAAAACTATGAACAACTGTATAACAAATTAGCATATGCAGATAATAATGATATATATTCCATAAATAAAAAAAGATCTAAAATGACTGAAAAGGAAGTTTAAAATCTGAATAAACTTTTAAAAGTAAAAGAGGAAACTAGCAATTTAAAAATTTTTCATGAAGAAAATTGCAAATCTGGTTGACTTCACTGGTGAATTTTACAAACAATTGAAAAATCAATCTAATCCTATATGAACTGTTTCAAAAAGAAGGTAATGGAGCAATTCCCAACTTATTCTGTAAAATAAGTATTAATTTGATTTAACATCAAATGCATGACAAAAAAAAACAAAATTACTGCCCAGTATTCCATTAAATGTAAAAAATACAAAAAAATTTTAAGTAATACACAAAAATTTGAAAAAGTCAACTACAACAACATATAAAAATGATTCTATATGTCATGACCAAGTGAAATCTGTTACAAGAATGCACGTTTAGTTTAGTATCCATTTCAAAAGTGTAATATATTATCATATTTATTAATAATAAGATAATAATGCAAAAAATCTCAAGATCATATCATATATCAAGAAAAATTATGTTAAAATTGAACAAGATTTCATATACACATTATCCACTAAACTTGAAAAGAATTAAACTTCCTCAACCTAAGATAGAACATCCATAAAACCCACTGTTATAATAACAACTAATGGTGAAAGATGGAAAGATTTTTTTTCACAAGAACAGAAACATGAAAAGAAAACCTGTACAAGTTATTTCTACTCAACATTGTAAATGATATTCTTAGCAGAGAAATTAGACACAAAAAATAAGTAACAGGCATTCTGGTTGCATTTGAATAAATAAAATTCTGTCTATTTGCGGGTGATAATCTAGTTTATAGAAAATCTTAAGGATTATACTTAAACATAAAACTGACAAATGAATTCAATACATTTGTAGCAAACAAGGTTAATATACAAAAATCTATTTATTTCTAAATACTACTAATAAACACCAAAAATGAAATTAAGAACGAAATAACATTAACAAGAATAAGATACTTAAGAATACACTGAACAAAAGACCAAGTCTTCTACCCTGGAAACTTTAAAACATCATTGTAAGACATTATTTACCTAAATAAATGTGAAGATATTTCACATACATGAGTGAAAACATTTCACATACATTCATTAGAAATTATAATTCCAGGCCGGCGCCTTGGTGCAGTAGATTAATCCTCCGCCTGCAGCGCCGGCATTCCATATGGGCGCCAGTTCTAGTCCCAGCTGCTCCTCTTCCAATCCAGCTCTCTGCTATGGCCTGGGAAAGCAGTAGAAGATGGCCCAAGTCCTTGGGCCCCTGCACCCGCGTGGGAGACCAGGAAGAAGCACCTGGCTTCTGGCTTCAGATGGGCACAGCTCCAGCCGTTGCGGCCATTTGGGGAGTGAACCAACAGAAGGAAGACCTTTCTCTCTGTCTCTCCCTCTCACTGTCTGTAACTCTACCTCTCAAATAAATAAATAAATAAAATCTTTAAAAAAAAGAAAAAAATAATTCCTATACTGACAACAGATTCAAGGCAATTTTTATACAAATACCAACTGAATTTTCTGAAAATATTTCAGAACCATATATCTGACAAGGTGTTCATAATGAATATGTAAAATCTGTTATAACACATCAATAAAAAAGATTTAAAAAACTTTTTTTAATTTATAAAGATTTTAATAAACAATTTTTGAATGAATATGTAGAAGTGGCTATTGAGGCCATAAAACATTTCTAGATATCCTATGTCTTTATGGGGATCTAAATTGAAACCACAAAGACGAATTAGTTCATTGAAAGCATTAGGCTCCTAAAATTAAAATAGTTGATAATAACAAGTTTTTACAAGGAGTTGAAAACTATGAAACTCCATTCCTTACTGCTTAGAAATGTTAAACATTTCTAGTGCAGCCACAGTGTAGTCTGGTAGTCCTTTAAAATGTTAAACATGTATTTTTATGTATGCTTAGCAATTCTAGGCATATGCTGAAAAGAAATGAAGAGATATATTTCCACAAAATCTGGTACATAAGTTCCATACTGAAATTATTCATAATAGCCAAAAAGTGAGGGAATTCAAATTTCTATCACTTGATGAATCATAAAACAAAATGTGATATTCCATAAAACTGGAAACCATTTAGCCTTGCAAAAGAATTGAGTACTAATATATACTACAACATGGATGATCACTGTAGATAGTCTTAAAATTGAAAGAATGCTTTTAAAAAACACCACATTTTGTATGATTCCTCTCATAAGAATTTTTCAGAATATGTAAATTTTTAGAGGTAGAAAGTAGATTACCAATTGCCAAGGGCAACTGAGGAAGGTTGGAGAGATGAGGTGTGTGTGTATATATATATATATATATATCACATATATATGTATACATATACATATATATGATTTCCTTATAGAGCAAAAAAAATTTACAGTTACATTGTGAACACAGTTGTACAATTTTGTGAATGTAAAAATAACTATGGATGTCAGATTTTAAAGGATGCATTTTATTTTATGGGGACTTTATGTTAATAGAACTGCTCCAAAAAAGATTACACTGAACCTGTCAAATGATTTGTAGAAAATTTATATCTTTGTAATATCAATTGTTTCTAGCCTTAAATATAGAGAAAACTTAATTACTTTAATCTTCTTAAATTTTATCAACAGTTTCTTTTTTTGAATATAGAGAACTTGAAATTTGTTGTTAAGCTTATTCCTAAATACTAACTTAATTTTGATGCTATTTAAAGTGGATTTTTTTCTAATTTCCTAATTTTACTTTTGTTTGCTGTTAGTATATGAAGATAACATTGATTATTGTCTAATTGCTTTCTATAACTTGATAATCTCAATTTGCCTATAAGTTTTACAATTTTAAGATACTATCAGATTTTCTGCAAAAACTGTCTCATTTAAAAATAGAGACAATTATCTAAGTTTCTACTGGCCTGTATACTTTTTAAAATTTATTCTTGATTTAATGCTTGGGAAAAAACATCCAATAAAAATCTTGACTGGAAATGGTAGATGAACATTCCCACACTATTTTCAACATTAGGACACAAGCATTTGACATTTTACTCACATGTGCAGTATTAACTGTAGAATTTTCTTAGCTAACTTTTATCAGATATAGGGCATTTATTTAATTTCCTTGCTATAATTCGTATAAAAATTAGTGTTGAATTTGATAAATGCTTTTCTGTATTTCTTGAAATAATCATGCTATTCTTTTTTATTTTAGTAAATTGTATTCTTTGATTTTTCAATTTTTTTAAAGATTTATTTTACTTTATTTGAAAGACAGAGTTAAAGAGAAAGGCAGAGACAGAGAGAGAGGTCTTCCAGCCACTGGTTCACTCCCCAGGCTGCAATGGCTGGAGCTGCACCAATCCAAAGCCAGGAGCCAGAAGACAGGAGCTTCTTCTGGGTCTCCCCCATGGATGCAGGAGCACAAGGACTTGGACCATCTTCTAACACTATCCCAGGCCACAGCAGAGAGCTGGATTGGAAGTGGAGCAGCTGGGACTAGTACCGGCGCCCATATGGGATGCCGGCGCTTCAGGCCAGGGTGTTAACCTGCTGTGCCACAGTGCTGGCCCCTGAGTTTTCAATATTTAAAAAAAATAAAATTGCATTCTTGGAGGAAAACCTACCTGACCCATAACATATCATAATTTTTGTATTTTGCTAAATTTGGTATGCTATATTCATTTAAGGATGTTCAAACTTATATTGAAGATATACAGGTTTATACTATTACTTTCTTTAACATTCTGGACATGTTAATACTGATTTTAAATTGAACTCATAAAAGAATTTGGAAGTATTCTCTCCACTTTGAAAGGATTTTCAATTTTATTTATTTCTTAAATATTTCACAATATTTAATTCATCTGAGTTGGTTTTAGGGAAATTGTTTTATTGCAAATTCATTTTTTGTAAATATAGAACATTTTAATTGTTTTAAGTTTATTTTATTTTAATTTTTAATATGGTTCAATTTAGGTCTTTGATTATATTTCCTTTCCACTTTTTTTTTTCATTTTTCCCCCTTTCCTGCTTTCCCTTGCATAGATCTTGGTATTATAGTATGTATTTTAAGTTTATCATTCAGTATTATAGTTTATATTTTACCTTATCTGATATCAAAAATCCTAACCATATTTATTTTCACTCACCGTTAGTTCATCATGCTATTTTTGTGATGCACAACATGTATACACATTGTGAAAGCCACAATACATTGTTCTGATTTTTCCTGAAAGAGTAAATTCAAGAGAAATAATTAAGTGAAGTAACATACACAATATTTTGTATTTATCCACATCTTTAGTGCCGCCAATGTTCTTACTGTTTCCTGTAGTTCACTCTCTCCTGTGTGACTTTCCTCACTATTCCGTGTTGTCCTGATATTTTTACAATAGGGAATGGAACTATTTTTCATTTATATCATTAAGACACTTTCTGTTTAACATATATCATGGGTATTAACCTTGAAAAGTTAGTACTATTTATGACATCATGGTCAAATGACTTCTTATACCTGCTTTTCCCTTTGTATACAGCATTATACAGTTCTGGTTCAATTAACTTCCCTCAGAGTTCATAACTAGGCAAGATGGAATTTATAATGCAGTTCTAAGTCAAAAATAGTTAATTTTGTTATTCTTTCATCATGTGATTTTCTTATATTTTCTTTAATTAAATGATTGTTTAAAATTGCTTATTAAATTTAGAAATGAAAATTATCTACTACTAAAAAATCTGCAGGTCTTGCTTAAGACTATTATATAATTATTAACACTTGTTTAGATCTAGTATTCTGTACAGTTGTATTCTTTATCTCACCTATTCTTGAAACTCAGTCATATATTTGACATTTTTAGTCACTTATTTTTATTTTCTATTTGAAGTGCAGCATTTTTAGTTACTTATTTTTATTTTCTATTTGAAGGGCAGAGAGACAAAAAGAGGGAGGAGGAGGAGAAGGAGGAGAGAGAGAGAGATGGAGGGGAGAGAGAGAGAGGAGAGATAAGAGAACTCTAGTTGGTTGGTTCAATCTCCAAATGCCTACAACAGCCAGGTCTGTGTTATGTCAAAGTCAACCAGGGTCTTCCAGGTGATAAATAAAGTTGAGATTATTATCAGGATGTATAGTTTATTGCCCCTTTCCTTATTTCCCCAAACTAATCTGATAATACCTCAGATTATAATAATAATGATATAGTTATAACATTAACCAATTGTTTACAAATAATTCTGTAAAATTTCAATAATAATTAAAATTTTTTCTATGGAGGGGAAATTTTAAAGTCTACATTAGTACTTCATGTACTGCCTTCCATGACAATGGTATTTTGCAATTTAGTTTGTGGTCAAATATTCAGGTAATATGATTCACTTTTTATTTAAGATAGAAATATCTCAACTGATGATCATGCTGTCATAATTAAAACTCAGGTGCCCATGTATTCAAAAAATAAGCTGTCACGTAATATGAAAGAATATTTCAAATAATTGTAGTGAAATTTAAGCATGGTAACCACTCACCTCACTATGTTGACGTACAATATTTGACATATGGAGAGAGATTAATAAAATAAAAATTTAAGACTGTAAACATAGGTATTTGGCTCATTAGAAATATCTGCAAGAATAAGAAAAAATACTAAATTCAACTACAATTATTTAGAAGCAAGTATACATCTTTACTGTTCTCATACTGAATTTATCAATGTGTTTCGACATTGGGTTGACACAGCCTTAGGCTGTTTTCTCATTTTTTCTTATAAAATAGAAACAATGCTGCAATAAAATAAGATGGCTGCTGTTTTAGTCTACATGCAAAGATAAATTACTTTAAACACTTGGATGCATTTCTTTTCTCCCCAACACACCCACACATTCCTACAATCTACCCAATGATAACTTTATTGTAAATTGAGAAGTTGAAATGTAATTGAGAGTTGTACCCTATTATGACATGTTGGCAGCAACCTTCATGAAAATTGTATTTGTTAAAAATGGCTTACTCAGACACTTAGGAATCTGAGACAAAAGTATTTTGAGTTTATAGTCTCTAACATTACTCATTTTTTCAGTAAATTCCTAATGCCCAAGAAAAACTGAAGCCAGTTGTAAAATATAGGAAGTAACTTACACTTAGAAATACATTCTGTTGTCTCCAGTCTTTCAGAAACTTTAATTTCATCAATAGTCATTTGCTTCTCTAACAATTACTCCATACTTATATAGTTGCACTCCTGCCCTCAAACTCAAAACTTACCTGTATAGAATGTGCTTGTTTGTCACCTCAAACTAGCTATGTGCAAAATTTAACTCCTCCACATCACCCACTAACATGTGTCTGCTTCACCGCTAACCCAGTTCTGTCACTGCAGAATTTCCAGATGACTTTCTAGATTTTCTGTCTAAAAAAGTTGAAATCATATAATATATTCTTCTATTTTTCAAACTTTCTTGTTCTCCATATACCTGAATCCTGTTATTTCTTTAAAGTATGCACAGCTGCTGAAATCTGTGTTTAACATGGAGTTGGTCCTCTGTATATAAAATCAAACTAAAAATGAACCATAATGAAGAACGGCATGGGAGAGGGAGAGGGAGGTGGGATGGGAGTCAGGGTGGGAGGGTGGGTATGGGGAAAAGAACCACTATATTCCTAGAGTTGTACCTATGAAAAATGCATTCTTTAAATAAAAATTTTTAAAAAATGAATTGTGTGTTCCTAAAATAAATAAATAAATAAGCCCCAATTTGATCCTTCTCTTTGTCAAGGAGAGATTTTAGGAACACAGTAACCCACTCCTTATAACTAGATAATTGCAACTGCCTAAAGTTTAGCTCCTTTTTTCTAGTTTTACCATATAAATAACTTATTTAATCTACTACTATAATAGATTATTAGAATAATGACTTTCAAAAAGAATGGAGTTCACAAAAGCTATTTTTATTATGATTTTTCGTTTATTTTTTACAGTTTGAATTAACATGAAATTCTTGTACACTTTATGAGACATAGAGAAATATTTGAGTGGATACGGACAGCATAAGCCAATCATATCAGACAATTTGTCCTTCCAATTCCTTTATTGTGGGCTATAATTATACTATGATCTGTGTAACAATGAAATCCATAATTTTCACTTGGCTGCATTTTGGTATACATTAGCACATGTCTCCCATCCTCTCACCTTTCCCAGCCCCTGTTATTCATGCTTTTAAATTTGTACTAACTATATATATATATATATATATCTAATATCGTATGTTATATATGTACATATATATACATATATGTATATTTAACTTCATTCTGTACTATTTTTTAAAATTTTATTTATTTATTTATTTATTTGGAAGGAAGGTGGAGAGAGACAGAGAGAGAGAGAAATATCTTTCATCCACTGGTTCCCTCACCAAATAGCTACAACAGCCAAGACTGAACCAGACTGAAAACAGGAACCAGCAACTCCATCAGTGTCTCCCGTGTTGTGGCTGTGCTCAAGTACTTTGACCATCTTCTGTTGCTTTCCCAGACTTATTAGTAGAGAGCTTGGTTATAAGCAGAGCAGCTGGGACTTGAATGGGAGCTTGATATGGGATGCTGGCATTGCAAGCATCAGCTTAATCTGTTGAGCTACACTAACACTGGTCCTTCACTACTTGTTTTTCTGTGTTTGGCGTATTTTACCTACAGTGACCTTCAATTCCATTCACTTTATTGCAAATGTCAGAATTTTATTCTTTTTTTTTTTTTGAGTGTCTAATACTCTATCCATTCACCATTGATTTACATTAAAGTTAAGTCCATATTTTGACTGCTTTGAACAGCACTGCCACAAACATGGGAATACAGGTACCTCTTTCATGTGCTGCTCTCATGCCCTGTGGATATATACCCAGAAACAGAGCTGGGGTTGGGTCATAAGATAAACCTATTTTCAGTTTTTGAAAACTTCCATACTGTTCTACAAAATGGCTTAGTGGGGTGGGTTACTGAGATCAACGATTTAGTGTTTCCACTTCTCAGCAACTTCATCAGCATCTGCTATTTTTGTCATTTTGATAATAGTCATTCTACCTGGAGTGAGATGATACCTCATTGTGTTGTTTACTTGAATTTCTCTGGCGCATAGAATTCTGAGCGTTTTTTTGTATTTTTGCTGGTCATTTTATTTTGTCTTCTTAAATATGTCTACTTACATTCATTGCTTATTTCTCAAATGGATTATTTTGTTGTTGAATTTTTTGAATTTACTATATTTATTAATATTCTTAATATTAATCCTTTATCAGATGTGTAGTTGCAAATATTTTCTCTCAATGTTCTTTGCCCTGTTTATTGTTTCCTTTGCTGTTAAGAAACTTCTTAGATTGATAAAATTCGACTTGTCTATTTTTGCTTTTATCTCTTTGCCTTTGAGATCTTATCCAAAAAATTACTGCCTGTGTCAGTGTCTTGAAGTTTCTCCTAATAATTCCTTTATCTTTTTAAAAGATTTATTTATTTATTTAAAAGGTAGAGTTACAGAGAGAGGGAGATACAGAGAGACAGAAAGACAGAGAGAGAGAGAGAGAAATCTTTCATCTATTGGTTCACTTCCCAAAAGACCGCAGTGACTGGGACTGGGTCAAGTCAAAACCAGGAACCTGAATCTCCATCCAGGTCTCCCTTGTGGATGGCAGGGGCCCTAGCACTAGTACCATCCTCTGCTGCTTTCCCAGACACACTGTAGCATGAAGCTGGATCAGAAGTGGAACAGCCAGGACTCAAATCAGTGTCCATATCAGACTCCGATTTTATAGGTAGCAGCTTAATGCAGAGTATCAGTGTCAGCCCCTTCTAGTAGCTGCAGAGTTTCTGATTTTATGTTTAGATACTTGATTACTTTTTAGTTGATTTTTATATGGGCTGAGAACTAGGACTACTGTTTCAAACTTCTACATGTGAAAAATTAGTTTTTATAATTCTTGAATATATTTCTATTCTTGCATATTTTAGGAAGACAAATATTTTTCATCAAGACTTTAGTTATTTGCAAAGGATCTAGTGTTTACCCCATTATGATAGCCCTGTTTTAAAACACTAGTTAGGAGTGGATGTTTGCCCCCATTGTTAAGACACTGCTTTGAATATCCATATTTCATAACAAACTAACTGGATTTGAGTTTCAGCTCCACACCCAATCCCAGCTTCCTACTAATGCGCACAGTAGGTGATGGCACAAACACTTGAGTCTAGTTGTTGAATTCCTGGATCCTTCATTCAGTTTGGCATAGCCCTAATTGTTGTAGCTATTTGGAGAATGAATCAGTGGATAGGAGATAACTTGGATTCTTCTCGTTTTCTCTTCTCTGTTAAAATAGTTTTTCTGTGTTCTGTTATGAATAAACATGATATTGCAATGTTTTCCAGTATTAAAAGTTTTCAGTAATACATGAAATTGACATTTCTTTGAATTGCTTTAGTTTTCTTTTGAGAGATTATAATTTTAATTATATTAATTTATATTGTTCTATATTCTGTATCTGATGCTATAACTGAAATCCATTAAAATGTTTAAATATTTAAAATATTTAAATTGAATTTTTCTGTATTTCACATTTATTAATAAATTACTCATATTATTTATTTTTCTAATTGATTATTTTCTGAGATGACATTTTAAAAAATTTCTAATTCTCTTTTGTTATTTCTTTTTTTTTTAACTTTTATAATGAATATAAATTTCCAAAGTACAGCTTATGGATTACAATGGCTTTCCCCCCATAACGTCCCTCCCACCCACAACCCTCCCCTTTCCCGCCCCCTCTCCCATTCCATTCACATCAAGATTCATTTTCAATTCTCTTTATATACAGAAGATCAGTTTAGCATACATTAAGTAAAGGTTTCAACAGTTTGCACCCACATAGAAACACAAAGTGAAAAATACTGTTTGAGTACTAGTTATAGCATTAAATCACAATGTACAGCACATTAAGGACGGAGATCCTACATGAGGAGTAAGTGCACAGTGACTCCTGTTGTTGACTTAACAAATTGACATTCTTGTTTATGGCATCAGTAATCACCCTAGGCTCTTGTCATGACTTGCCAAGGCTATGGAAGCCTTTTGAGTTCACCGACTCTGATCATATTTAGACAAGGCCATGGTCAAAGTGGAAGTTCTCTCCTCCCTTCAGAGAAAGGTACCTCCTTCTTTGATGACCCATTCTTTCCACTGGGATCTCACTTGCAGAGATCTTATATTTAGTTTTTTTTTTTTTTTTTTTTTTTTTTTTTGCCAAAGTGTCTTGGCTTTCCATGCCTGAAATACTCTCATAGGCTTTTCAGCCATATCCAAATGCCTTAAGGGCTGATTCTGAGGCCAGAGTGCTGTTTAGGACATCCACCATTCTATGACTCTGCTGTGTATCTCGCTTCCCATGTTGGATCGTTCTCTCCCTTTTTTATTCTATCAGCTAGTATTTGCAGACACTAGCCTTGTTTATGTAATCCCTTTGACTCTTAGTCCTATCATTATGATCAATTTTGAACAGAAATTGATCACTGGGACTAGTGAAATGGCATTGGTACATGCCACCTCGATGGGATTCTATTGGAATCCCCTGGTATGTTTCTAACTCTACCGTTTGAGGTAAGTCAGCTTGAGCATGTGCCGAATTGCACATCTCTTCCCTCTCTTATTCCCACTCTTATATTTAACAGCGATCACTTTTCAGTTAAGTTTCAGCACTTAAGAAGAATTGTGTATTGATTACAGTATTCAACCAAAAGTATTAAGTAGAACAAACAAAAAAAGTACTAAGAGGGATAACGTTTTAAATTGTTCATCAACAGTTAGGGCAAGGGCTGATCAAGTCATCGTTTCTCATAGTGTTCATTTCACTTTAACAGGTTTCCTTTTTGGTGCTCGGATAGTTGTCACTGATCAGGGAGAACATATGATATTTGTCCTTTTGGGACTGGCTTATTTCACTCAGCATAATGTTTTCCAGATTCCTAACAGGGATCACTTTTCAGTTAAAATATAAACACCTAAGAATAATTGTGTGTTAATTACAGAGTTCAACCAATGGTACTAGAACAAAACAAAACAATACTAAAATGGATACAGTATTACATTGTACTTCAACAGTCAGGACAAGAGCTGATCAAGTCACTGTTTCTCATAGTGTCCATTTCACTTCAATACGTTTCCCCTTTGGTGCTCAGTTAGTTGTTGCCGATCAGGGAGAACATATGATATTTGTCCCTTTGGGACTGGCTTAATTCACTCAGCATAATGTTTTCCAGATTCATCTATCTTGTTGTAAAATGACCGGGTTTCATTGTTTTTGACTGCTGTATAGTATTCTATAGAGTACATGTCCCATAGTTTCTTTATCCAGTCTACTGTTGATAGGCATTTGGGTTGGTTCCAGGTCTTAGCTATTGTGAATTGAGCTGCAATACACATTAAGGTGCAGACAGCTTTTTTGCTTGCCAATTTAATTTCCTTTGGTAAATTCCAAGGAGTGGGATAGCTGGGTTGTATGGTAGGGTTATATTCAGGTTTCTGAGGAATCTCCAGACTGACTTCCACAGTGGCTTAACCAGTTTGCATTCCCACCAACAGTGGGTTAGTGTCCCTTTTTCCCCACATCCTCTCCAGCATCTATTGTTGGTAGATTTCTGAATGTGAGCCATTCTAACCTGGGTGAGGTGAAACCTCACTGTATTTTTGATTTGCATTTCCCTGATTGTTAGTGATCTTGAACTTTTTTTCATGTGTCTGTTGGCCATGTGGATTTCCTCTTTTGAAAAATGTCTATTGAGGTCCTTGGCCCATCTCTTAAGTGGGTTGTTTGTTTTGTTTTTGTGGAGTTTCTTGATTTCTTTGTAGATTCTGGTTATCAACCCTTTATCTGTTGCATAGTTTGCACATATTTTTTCCCATTCTGTCGGTTGTCTCTTCACTTTCCTGACTGTATCTTTTGAGGTGCAGAACCTTCTCAATTTGATGCAATCCCAATAGTTAATTTTGGCTTTGACTGCCTGTGCTTCTGGGGTCTTTTCCAAGAAGTCATTGCCAGTACCTATATCTTGTAGGGTTTCTCCAATGTTCTCTAAGAATTTGAGGGTGTCAGGTCATAGATTTAAGTCTTTAATCCATGTTGAGTGGATTTTTGTGTAAAGTGAAAGGTAGTGGTCTTGCTTCATGATTCTGCATGTGGAAATCCAATTTTCCCAGCACCATTTATTGAATAGACTGCCCTTACTCCAGGGATTGGTTTTGGATCCTTGATCAATTAGAAGTTGGCTGTAGATGTTTGGATTGATTTCTGGTGTTTCTATTCTGTTCCATTGGTCTATCCATCTGTTTCTGTACCAGTACCATGCTGTTTTGATAACAACTGCCCTGTAGTATGTCCTGAAATCTGGTATTGTGATGCCTCCGGCTTTGTTTTTGTTGTACAAGATTGTTTTAGCTATTTGAGGTCTCCTGGTCTCCATATGAATTTCAGCATCATTTTTTCCAGATCTGAGAAGAAGGTCTTTGGTATCCTGATTGGAATTGCATTGAATCTATACATTTCTTTTGGGAGAATGGACATTTTGATGATATTGATTCTTCCAATCCATGAGCATGGAAGATTTTTCCATTTCTTGGTATCCTCTTCTATTTCTTTCTTTAAGGTTTTGTAATTTTCATCGTAGAGATCCTTAACGTCCTTGGTTAAGTTTATTCCAAGGTATTTGATTGTTTTTGTAGCTATTTTGAATGGGATTGATCTTAGCAGTTCTTTCTCAGCCATGGCATTGCCTGTGTATACAAAGGCTGTTAATTTTTGTGCATTGATTTTATATCCTGCTACTTTTTTTGAATATGTTTCAAGCTCACTTCTTACTCTTTTCATGATTTAAGCTGTTCTTTCAGACTTTCAATTATTTTTGTATTAATTTAGGCTCAATTTGAAATAGCACATTATATTTTAAAATTTGTTTTATATGCATATTCTACTACATCTTTATTTTATTAATTTTTTATTTTGTTCTGTATCATTTTCTTTATAGTTATTTCTACAATATTCAATAATAATTATCTAATGACTCATTTTTAAGTGAGATTATTGTTTCTGTATTTTTTAGAAACTAATTATGGACCACCTTATAAGAATTCCACCACTCTTGACAGAACTTTATTCTTCTATTATTTTTATAAAATTAGGTATGCTCCCATACTTTATGAGATATCTCTCCTCTGAACTACTTTACTGTCTGTCCTGTGTCTCTGTCATGATTCTTTCCATATTTCTAATACTTCTTCCTCATTACAGGATCTTATCTTACATGTAAGTTTTGACTTCTTGGGTTTTATGACCCATAGTCATATCATAATCACATCCTATACCATTATATACATTGTATATGCAATTATATTTTTCAGGATGAATGAAGTAGGGGACTAAGGCAAGTGTTAATACTCATAAGAGTCAAATGCACAACTTCCTTCAAATGATATTGTCTTCAACAACCTTTTCTCAAAGCCTCTCAAGTTTATGATTGGCTTTATTGACAGCTTATATTATTCTATTCATTACATATTTCTAAAAGTACACTCTGATGCTGACTCAACAAAAATCTAGTATTACATGATATTTGTATAACTGGAAATTTACATTTAACAAATTGCCATTATATCAGGAATTTAACATCTTTTCTGATACAAACTTCATTTTTACCTCTTGTGATCTGTTTATGTAAGGCAGATATCATGTTAATTTCAGCTTGCCTTTATAAAATATAATACATTCCTATTTATACATTGTAAGCTTGAGCTATTAAATTCATTGCAAAGATACCACATTTATTGTAAGTTTTATAATCCACTTTGAACAATTATTGGTCATTAATGCAAATTTTCCCTGCCTCACCCTTGACAGTGTGTATTCTACTTTTAAAAGAGCAGCAGAGTGATCTTTCAAAACGGTAAATCAACAGACTGTGCTGCTCTTTTGCTCCAAAATATTCAGTAGCTTCAACTTTCACCCGGAGTACAAATAAAATTCCTCTCTACCTCTCTAATTGTCCTAGAACATCCAACCTTCCATCTTCTCTCTAATCTTATCTCCCACGCCCTCATTCTGCCAGCAGGGCCAGCTTCATTGGTATGCAACCATCTTTAAATATGTACTATTTTTAGTATTTTATGTCAAATGCATAATCTGTCCAACTGACTACTTTATCATGTCTTGAATACGCCATTCTTTAAAATCTTTACATTAGTACTATTTTCTAGAATGCTGTTCTGTTCTCCTAGAAAATTGCCTAATCATCTTGCTTAACTCTGTGAAATTTTTGTTCAAATGTCCAATGTAATTGGACACCCTGTTAAAATCTAGAGCCATTCTCATAAGATTAGCCGCTTAGAATTTCAGATTCCTTCTTATCCTGCTTTATATTTTGACTCTATAACCTTTACTGCCTTATAATTTACATACTTATTATAGGTTGGGTTCTGTGGATAGATAGGTAGGTAGGTAGATAGATAGATCGATAGATAGATATCTCCCACACACACATACACACATATATTTCCATTTGCTTGTCTGCAGAACACACCAAGGCAGGGGTCTTTACATTTCTTGCTGATATATTTCAACTATATACACAATGTATGATATGAGTTGAATCTCACTAAATCTCCGTTGGCTAAATGAATCAATTCAGCCCACTAAATTAGCATTTAGCATTTGTAGCCCACTCATTTAAGGGTATGTCAAAAAGCTTGTTAAAAAGCGAATTAAAAATTTAGTTTATTTGTTACAATGATTTTCTTAAATCTGTACTTTTTCATAATTGCATTGAACTTTTATTCACAGAGTGACATAGAGAAAGGGAGAAACAGATGCAAAGATAGATAGAAACTGAGATTTCCCATGCCCTGATACTCTTTTTTTAATAGAAACTTTAAAATATATAAATTTCAAAAGTACAACTTTTGGATTATAGTGGTTCTTCCCCCCATAACCACCCTCCCACCCGCAAACGATCCCATCTCCTACTCCCTCTCCCGTCCCATTCTTCATTAAGATTCATTTTTAATTATCTTTATATACAGAAGATAACTTAGTATATACCAAATAAAGATTCCAACAGTTTGCACCCACACAGAAACACAAAGTATAAAGTACTGTTTGTAGACTAGTTTTACCTTAATTTTCATGGTACAACATATTAAGGATAGAGGTCCTGCATGGGGAGCAAGTGCACAGTGACTCCTATTGTTGATTTACCAATTGACACTCTTATTTACAACGTCAGTAATCACTCGAGGCTTTTGTCATGAGCTGCCAAGGCTATGGAAGCCTGTTGGGTCCACTAATTCTGACATTATTTAGACAAGTCCATAGTCAAAGTGGAAGTTCTCTCCTCCCTTCAGAGAAAGGTACCTCCTTCTTTGATGGCCCCTTCTTTCTCCACCAGGATCTCACTCACAGAGATCTTTCATTTAGGTCATTTTTTTGCCACAGTGTCTTGGCTTTCCATGCCTGAGAAACTCTCATGGGCTTCTTAGCCAGATCTGAATGCCTTTAGGGCTGATTCTGAGGCCAGAGTGCTGTTTAGGGCATTCAACATGCTATGAGTCTGCTGTGTATCCCACTTCCCATGTTGGACCATTCTCTTATTTTTAGTTATATCAATTATGATTAGCAGACATTGGTCTTATTTATGTGATCCCTTTGACACTTAATCCTATTTTTATGACAAATTATGAAATTAAACTGATCACTTTAACTAGTAAGTTGACATTGGTACCTGTCAACTTAATGGGATTTGGAGTCCCATGGCAAGTTTTTAGCTTTACCTTTAGGGGTAAGTCTGAGGGAGCATGTGCTGAACTGTACATTTCCTCCCTCTCTTATTTCCACTCTTATTTTTAACAGGGAACAATTTTAATTGGATTTAAACACTTAAGAATAAATTTGTGTTAATTAAAGAGTTCAAGCAATGGTATTAAGTAGAAAAAGAAAATACTAAAAAGAATAAAATAGTAAGCTGTTCCTCAACAGTCAAGACTGATCAAGTTATTTCTTCTCATTCTTCTCATAGTGTCAGTTTCACTTCTACAGGTTTCCTTTTAGGTGTTCAGTTAGTTGTCACTCTTAGATGGCTGCAACACAGCCAGGTCTGGGCCTGACCAAAGTTGGGAGCCAGAAACTCCATCTTGGCTTCCCACATGAGTGACAGAGGCCCAAACACACAAAGGCCATCTTCTGCTGCCATTCCAGGAGTGTTAACAGGAAGCTGGATCAGAAGCAGAGTAGCTGGGACTTCCACACTCCAATATAGAATGCTGACATTCCAAGTGGCAGCTTAACCTGCCACGCCACAGTGTTGGCCCACTGTAATATCAGTGTCACAAGGACCAATGAAGTACACAATATATAACAAAATACTTATTTTACATGTAATGTTAGAAAATTTCACCAAAATGTATGTTCCTATTTAATACATGGTTATTATATGTCTGTTCAAAGTGTTACATTGATTAAATTATATAGTATTCATAAAACTTTATGAGGGAGTGCTATTTTTATCTCTAGAAAGTAACTAATTTCTCGATATTCAACAGAATTATAGAGCCAGAAAACAGTGCCTAGTTTGACTCCATAGATGTCCTTTGTAAACCTTTATATTGTAGCTGCCTCTTACATCATGAATACACAAGTGAAGGTCTCAAGAAGAGGTGATTTTTTTCATATTGGTATATAAGAGATAATATGGCTTTAAAAGGTCAAATTAAAAAGAAGTATATAAATATGCAGTATCATGGATTCAGATTAATAAATGTCATGAAAATGTTTCTCAAGAAACATAATATGGAGATAAAAGAGGAAGTCTTTACTATATTTTATTTTCTTTTCCTGTGCTTATCTCTAAGATGATATGGTATATCATGTCCTTATCTCTGTCTGCTTACCAAAAGAATAAAAGAATTGTCAATTGTCTGTAATCCATGGGAAATATATAATAATGGATAAGATCTTCCTGACTAATCTGAGTTGGGAAAAAGAGACAATTGATAATTGAAATTTGAAAATTAACACAAACTTTACATGTAACCCATGGCTCCATGTTCATTAAAAAATACAGTTTTCAGCGTATGCAATGTAGCCTGAGACATTTAACCTGTGCTGTCTCCATTCTCCTTTATGGGGAAGCGACAGACTACAAGAGACTGAGCTGGTTCACTTCTTCTACTACCAGACTCAATGTTCAACTTCACTCCTTCCCCACCCTTCTCCATCCACAAAAAAAAAAAAAGGAAATTATATTAATATTTTTGCTTTAAAAGTTAATATAAAATATGGCAAAAGCAAAGAAGGAACATGAACTTTTTAAAAAAAATATTGATTAATTTATTTGAAAGAGTTACACGGAGAGAGGAGAGGCAGAGAGAGAGAGAGAAAGAGAGAGAGAGGTCTTCCATCTACTGATTCACTCCCCAATTGGCCACTCTGGCTGGAGTTGCGCAGATTTGAAGCCAGGAGCTAGGAGCTTCCTCTGGGACTCCCACGTGAGTGCAGGGGCCCAAGGACTTGGGCCATCTTCTACTGCTTTCCCAGGCCATAGCAGAGAGCTGGATTAGAAGTGGAGCAGCCTTGTCTTGAATTGGCGGCCATATGGGATGCTGGCACTGCAGACAGCAGCTTTACCTGCTATACCACAGTGCCAGCCCTGGAACATGAACTTTTGAGCTTGGGTAGAATAATCAGTAACAGCAGTGTCATGGGAGGGAGAAGAGATTTAATTGAGTTGATTTTCTGTAATTATTATTCACTAGTCTCATAATTTTAGAAAATGCATAGTTTTTGAAGGGACAGAGACACTGCTAGGGGTTTGCTTCTCCCACCAGCAAACAGATGCAAATGATGGATCTGGGATTCTTCACATTTTCACAAGCTCTGAGTGAGACACATTTGAAGGATGCACTATGTTTGACATTAAGTGTGATGAAAAACTGAATAGCAGTATGCTTATGTACTTAGTGACTGTAGCATGTTTGTCTCCAAGAGATTTCATTTTGAATACATGTGGTGTTATACTCTTGCCAAAAGCATTGGTTCCCCCTGTTGAAGTTCCCAGGAATTACTCCAGGTTTGTATTAGTGGAAAACTTCCTTTGTTTCTGTAAGAATTTCATAAAGCCTTCCCATCCAAAGTACACAGTGCAATTTACAGGAAGAAATAAGGTCCCTTAATGCAATTTTCCCAAAAATAAACAGCACACCTTATGGGACATAATGAATTCTGTGCTGATATTTGTGTACTCTGAATTTACCAGAGTCAGGTGATCACTTAGCCAGATCAAACCCTGGAAATTCTGAGTAGTGGGCCTGCACCAGCAGTTAGGGGCCAGCTCTACAAGAAAGATGGTGTTAGTGCCAAGGATGTCAAGTGTGAACGTGGAATTTGTGACCCGATATTGGGAGCTTTCATTGATGTCAAACTGTTCAGTCATTGTGCATATTTGGTAAGTGGAATGATTTCAGATAGAACTTATTAAATTACTCACATCATTCTAGAATCAAACTTTTAGTATGGCAGCTTTGAAACTAACTTGGGTCAGACTTCCTAAGTTGACAATATCTGGAAAGTTGTGGAAGTCTTCAAGCCAAGAAAATTTCCATGTTTGTTCATCAGAGTTCTAAATTTCACAAAGTGATTTTTTCACTCTTGAAGATTGAAGGTTTTAAACATCTTGACTGCCAGACTCCTATGTTCAATGATTACATTTTTTGTCACCAATATTTCTAAGCAGCAGCCTTAACAGCAGAGTTGGCTGAGAACATAAAGAAAAAACTCAAAAAGAGAGCACACAGAGAAGATGGTGCATGCTTTGTAGCTACTGATACCGAGAGCCATGCTTTCCATAACAACACCCTGCAGTTGTTGAAAGCCCTAGATGTAATGATAGTATGATCATTTTGAATTGTGTGTATTATTATATCAAGGAGTTAGATATCTTGTATGAATTCTGTCTTCTGTGTTCAGGCATTCTATGTCTCTCTTGCTGTGACATTGAAGGGAATGTAGAAAAAAAAAGTCTTTTACTATATGAAACTGAATGACATGTGTGACAACAATCCAATTTGGTTTACGAATAGTTTGAGATTTCTACAGGTATTGACCAAAATTCGACCCAGACAAAGCTTTCACCTTCATGAGTGTTGGCCGTAGACTGAGCATTCTGGGACTTTTCTATGCTCTAGCTGTCCTGATTTGACAATCAGTTACCTTCAGTTTCTAGAATGTATTCTCTACTGTTTCCACTTCATACAGGTGTTTCTTTTGCAACAGTAATTATTTCCCCCCTAAAGTGGATTCCTCTAAGAAAGTAATTGCAGTTGCTCCTTTAGCATATGACTATTTTAACATTATTGCTTTTTGCATTTGTACTTATTTTATTATTTCTGTCCCAAGTCCCTCCAAATAAAGCAATACAGTATCAAGCAAAACGAAAGCAACAAAAGAAATGCCATTTCCTAGAGTAAAAAGTGTTAGCATAAAGTAGGAATGCATGAGTATTTGTTAGAATTATTAATAAAGAGAATCGTTTAAACTTTGTTATAAATGAGGTTTAAAATACAACTTAATTTCAAGACATATTTCACTTTAATTTCTCACTTCTTGTGTATTTCTGCTGTGCATTACCAAATACTTAATTGTAATTTGGTCTCATGCTTTCTTTACATTTAGAGACTTTTTCTACTAGTTTACGCTTGTGAAAATATTTAAGTGATACTTCAGTGTAAAATTACAAGAAAAACCACTCTGTATACTCTGTTTCAGCAGACTTCATCTGTAACTCTGGAGGCCTGTGCAAACTGATAGTTTAAGTAGTAGAGGAAAGATGCAAAATGAAATTCTATCAAGAGCTCACATTTCCAAATCAGATTGCTGACAGAAGCATTCTCCCATTTCCTAGAGACCAAGAAATGTCCCAGTTTACTGAAAAAATGTCTGACATTCACGAGAGTGTTAGAGACTGATTCCAAAGCAAGCAATCTGAATTCACAGCTGTTTGATAGTCGGTATCTGATTGGTCTTAAGCTGAAAGCTACTTGAAATCTAAATTGAACATGCTCTCATGTACTTGAATAAATCCAGATTTTACACTGAAGAACAAATCAAGTAGAGATTCAAATTATAAACAGAATCAGAAAAAATGATTCAGTTTTTGGTGATATCAAGATTTAAGGCTGGTGCTGTGGCTCAATAGGCTAATCATCCTCCTGTGGCGCCAGCACACGGGGTTCTAGTCCCGGTTGTGGCGCCAGATTCTGTCCCGGTTCCTCCTCTTCCAGGCCAGCTCTCTGGCCCGGGAGTCCAGAGGAGGATGGCCCAAATCCTTGGGCCCTGCACCCCATGGGAGACCAGGAAAAGCACCTGGCTCCTGGCTCCTGCCATCGGATCAGCGCAGTGCGCCGGCCGCGGCAGCCATTGGAGGGTGAACCAACGGCAAAGGAAGACCTTTCTCTCTGTTTCTCTCACTGTCCACTCTTCCTGTCAAAAAAAAATATTTAATACCTCCATAGAGATCAAATTAAATGTCACCTTTAAACTTCACGGCTAACTTACAGACTAGTTTAAACATTATTTGTTCTTACCATTAACAAAGCATTTATCATTAGAAAATTTATTTCATTTTACCAGATTTCAGTTATTTGATTTTAAAAATAATGATGGATAATTTTACTTCCATATGAAATTCATTAAAGATGTCATTCTAAATCTATCATAGGATAATTTTATTTTTAAAATATTCATGAAGAAAAAAGAAACATATTTATAATTTTTTTAGAAAATTACTGATGTTCATATAGATTTTTAAATATAAAATATATATTATATAACATATATAAAACCATATGTATTTGGACAGGGATGAAATGATGCAATCACCAGGGACAATCATCAATAAACCCATCAGATACATCTCCTTGCTAAAAGAAAAGAATCAAATCATTAAATATAAATTAAAAACGTGCTAGGCACCAGCATTGTGGTGAAGCAAGCTAAGCTGCCACCTGCAATGCCAGCATCCCCTATGGGCTCCAGTTCAAGACTCATCTGCTCCAGTTCCAATCCAACTCCTTGTTTATGAGTCTGGGAAAACAACAGAAGATGGACCAAGTGCATGGGCTCCTGCCACCCATGTGTAAGGCCCAGAAGAAGTTCCTGACTCCTGGCTTCAGCCTGGACAGCCCTGGCTGTTGTGGCCATTTGGGGAGTGAACCAGCCAATGAAAGATTCTCTTTGTGAGTCTCTACCACTCTCTTTGTAACTATGCCTTTCAAGTAAATATGTAAATCTTTAAAAAATGCTAAAGATTTTTAGGGAAGTGGGAAAAATCAGAAGATACATAAAGAGATAGGCATAAAAACAGAGTTGAAATTATGCTCATTTTTGCTATAGGCTTTGCTTCTAACTCTAAGATCTTTAGAAATCAACATAGCTCTATATTCCACAAGGAGTGTGGGGCCAAAGGTTTGTACTTATTTCCTGCATTGCATCCTCTGTATATTTACTACATGAATTTTGGGTAAGGCAGAGAACTTGTTAAGCACCAGGAATCCTACTTATTCTCTGAAGATACCTATAAAATACAGTATAGTTTGATTTAACCTGATTTACAATTATAGACATCTGGAAAGTGAATGGTCACGGTGAAGTACTGTGTATTGCTTTAAACAATTAACCCAGTTACAGCATGTTGTTTCAAACCAGAGCAGTTCTGCTTGGTATAAAAACTGATTCTATGATAGCAAATGAATCATATGGAATATCAACTGAATAGTGAAATCATTTCATGGTGATATCCATTATGATTTCCTGGTGAACTTAGTATGAAAGGTAGTCAACTGAGAATATCATCATTGGTTAATCATTCAACACAATAATAATTCAATAGGAGAGATAGAAAGATATTGAAGACAGAATCCACAACTAACTATAGCAATGTTTCATGATACTTTCATGATTTTTGGATGATTTTTTTCAAGATTTTCTGTTTTATAGACACTCAAGTACCTGAATGCTAGTCAGTGGATTATGACAGTTCAAGGACTGATGAAATTCCTGAATGTCGGACACAGAAGGGCTCTGGGGCCAAGATGCAGTGTGGGTTGACATTCTATGTACTCATTTATATTGTAATGAAATGGGTCCACATAATATCTAACAGACCAGGAAAAATAACTTTTTTTTAAAGAATCACATCCTTTTATCTCTTCTCATGCCCTTACCCTCTCAGGTTACTTAGCTTGTCAGGACAATAAATAGTTTCTACCACCTGCTATGCCATGCTCAGTGGGTGCTTAGTAAGGTCAGGAAACCAAACAAACAAGAACACAAGAATGAAAGAAAAAACACTTCTATAAATAAATAAGTGTTGGAAAATGGAAAGATATATATGCTATCTTCTGGTATAATTTGCAAAGTTTGCTTTATGCAACATTAATTTTATATAATATTTTAAATTGAAATAACCCATGCAAAAGATGCTATATTCAAGTAAGTACAGAAAATCTGCCTATGCCTATAGTTTATAAGGTATATTTGCACATCCAATGCGTTAACTGATGAAAAGAAGAAACTTATTTAACTTTGCTTAGCTATGTGATTCCCACATGTGTTTGATCATCAAAGGCTTGCTATCATTTAATCCCGATTAAGCAGCTGCTCAAATCAAGGTTTTGCAAAACATACTTCAGGAAAACATGGTTTGGGTTAGAGAGTAAAGTGTTGATTGTTGCCTTCCAAAATGAAAGTTAAAACAGCTAAATATATTCAAAAGATAAAGATTTTTGTATCTGCTGTCTCATGAATATATTCACTCATTTAAAAATGTAAAAATAAATCAACAGTCTGTGAGTTCATCTTAGTCAAACTGGACTATCTACCATTCTTTAGCTAGATTGTGCTTTCATACCTTACATTGAAATTTAAGAACAATAACAAGACAACAAAAGACACTATTATGTTTCTCACAACTACATATACGTACTATCAAGTAGGGTATAGCTATAACCTATTTTTCCTATCTTCTTTTTTTTTTTAAGATTTATTTACTTATTTGAAAGGCAGAGTTACAGATACGCAGAGGCAGAGAGAGAAAGAGATGGAGAGAGGTCTTCCATCCGCTGATTCACTCTCAAATAGCCATAATGGCCAGAGCTGGGCCTATCCAAAGCCAGGAGCCAATTTCCCACGTGGGTCCAGGGGCCCAACAATTTGGCCATCTTCCAATGCTTTCCCAGACCATAGCAGAGAGCTGATTCGGAAGTGGAACAGCTGGGACTCGAACTGGCACCCATATGGAATGCTGGTACTGCAGGCGGTGGCTTTACCTGCTATACCACAGTGCCAGCCACCTATCTTCTTAAAGTATACCACTATTCATGTCAGTAAGAGTGGAAGCATGGTTCACGTAGGGAGTGAGACTGACAGAGGGATTTACACTGATAAATCACCTATCTGTGGATTCAATCGGCTGACCTTACAAATAGTGTGAGAAAGTGTTTGAACACCCATGTTATTTTTTGAGAGCAGGAATTTGGAGGCTGTGTGGTCTTTAGTCAGGAACCTCAGATCTAATTTGAAATTGAAGAGAAGTGTTTACCTCAATTCTTTTTATATAAATAAAAAGAAGCAGCCTACCATGATTTCTAAACAAAGAAAAGCCTCATTTTTTTAAAGTTTTATTTATTTATTTGACAGGTAGAATTATAGACAGTGAGAGAGAGAGAGACAGAGAGAAAGGTCTTCTGTCTGCAGATTCACTCCCCAAATGACCACTACGGCCGGCACTGTGCCAATCCGAAGCCAGAAGCCAGGAGCCTCTTCCAGGTCTCCCACGTGGATGTAGGGGCCCAAGCACTTGGGCCACTGCCTACCTGGGCCACAGCAGAGAGCTGGACTGGAAGAGGAGCAACCTGGTCTAGAACCCGGCACCCATATGGGATGGTGGCGATGCAGGTGGAGGATTAACCTAGTGTGCCACGGTGCTGGCCCCCAAAAGCCTCATTTTTTAAAGATGTTTTCTTCGCTCTCATTTTCACTATGTGTTCAGTTTTTAGAAAGGTGTTCATTAACCTTGCTTTGCAATACATAGTACTAAACATCTTTTTATACCATCTTCCTCTTATTCATATAAGATACCTCTGTGTCTGGGAAAGTCTTGATAGCAATGGACAAGATTCAGTCACCATATAACAGAAGAGATAAGTAAATTAAAACAATTATAAAAAACAATTAAATGGAAATATATACAGGGTGGGAGAAGGAGTATGGATTAGAAACATTTACATTATTTCTAAAAATGATTAAAATAGGAATAATCAGAGAAAAAAGAAAACAGTATGTTGTACCAGGGGAATCATATGAACATAATCAAAGATACGAAGTGTTTTTAAGTGAGCAACTACAAAGTTGAAAAGGTCAAATATGACACAATAATCTTTTTTTAAATGATTTTATTTATTTATTTATTTGAAAGGCAGAGTTACGGGGTAGGGGGGAGTTGGGTAGGAGAGCTCTTCCATCCACTAGCCTAAATGGCTGCATTGGCTGGGGATGGGCCAGGCCACAGCCAGGAGCCAGAAGCTTCATCTGGGTCTCCCTCATGATTGCAAGGTGCCAAGCACTCAGGCCATCCTCTACTGCTTTCCCAGGTGCATTAGCAGGGAGCTGGATTGGGAGTGGAGCATACTGGACATTAACTGGCACCCATGTGAAATGCCATTGTTGCAGGTGGTAGCTTAACCCATTATACAACAATGCCAGCCCCAACACTAGATGTGTGATTGAGTTAAATGTAGTACTGTGATATAATGCTGAAAATACATAAATACAAGAGAGGAAAGTATGATGTGCTCATTGTAGGGTGTTGTCTTCTGGAAGCATTCGTTTAATGTCTAGATTGCACAGGTGGTGTAGAAATTAAAGGAAAATTCTGGCCTATAAGCACAAAATTGACAGTTTTTAGCATTGGGAGATCACTGAAAATGTGATAGAAGATTAGATAAAACATAGAGGTAATTCTAAATTCTTAATTTGAAGGGATCCGTAGGTAATATATTTAGCAAATATGAATATATAAAATGCATTATAACTAATTTTAACATCTTATTTCTACATTTATATATATATATACCTCTTAAAGTATATTTTGACTTAAGAAGCACAGTAATTTAACATAAAGAAATAATTCAAATATTGATAGAAAAAGAAAACACTTTTCAATAGTTTACCAGAATTACCAATGAGCCCACAAATTATGAGTGTTTCGATAGTCCTACTTTGTTATTTGCTCTTCAGTATGAACAGGGAAAACTTCTCATTTCTGTGTAATAAATGGTCCTATATGTGAGGTGATATTTTATGTAGAATGTTTGATGAAACATGTTGAATGGTTGCTCTTATATTAGTATGACTCTTTGATATTTTTAATCAGGATAACTGCTCTTCCAATGTGTGGAGTTACTGAACTATACAATTAGATCTAGATGGCACAATTTATTTTAAGAGGTAATGTGACATAATGGAGATTACCATAGACTTCGAAATTTGAGGAATCAAGCTAAAATAATAAGTAACTTTTAGAGTAAAAAAATATACTTAAGCCAGTGTCCTCAACTCCATCTGCACATAAAATTTAAATGTAGTTTACTTCTAAGTCAACCCAAATCAGAGATGGAATATTTTTAAGACTCCAGAAGTTTTTTTATTTTCTTTTCTGGTCATTACTCAGTTTCTAGGTTATTCTTAATTTTATTGATTTCTGTTAGTACTTTAAGTTCTTGAAATTGTATAAATTCATGCAATATACACTTTTGTATCATACTTCTTCTATCTATGGAATTAATTCATGTTATTCTTTATATCGGGATTTTAATCTTATTTGTATGTGTGTGCTATTCCCCTACTTGAATATACTACTTGCCTCCATTTTCTTGTGAAAATTTTTCAGTTGTTTTAGTTTGTAAATACTGTGAATAAATCTTTTGTGAGTATTATTATACTTGTGAGAATACTTCCAAATTGTTCATAGAAAATGAAATTTAAAATTTGTTAGTTTGGGTGTAAAATATTTTGTAATTCATGCATATGAGTATCTTCAAAAAGTTTATAAAAATACATATTATGAAAAAACCTATGCAATGTTTTTGCATTAAGTAAATTTATCTTTTAATTCTATTTTCCATGAAATGATTCAAGTACTGTAATGACTTTGAGAAACTATGCACTCATGTCTTTGAGGTGCATAGTAGAAACTGATTTGCTGAGTCATGATGTAGACATGTGATTAGCATTATAGACATTGACAGACCATTTTTGAAGTCTTTCAACCAGTTTATTCAGCCACCAAAAGTGAGAGTTACACATCCTCTATATCCTTACTAATAATTAAGATTTTAGCTATCTTGATAAGTGACACTGTGGTACATTATGGGAGAAGTAATATATATTTCCATGCTGAGGGTTGATATGGAAGCCAGCAATGTGGCATAGTGGTTAAGGCCGCAGCCTGCCATTCTGGCATCCCATATGGACACTGGTTCATGTGTCCTATCCACTTTAGATCCGGCTCACTGCTAATGGCCTGGGAAAAGCAGTAGAGCACCATATCACTACTTTCAGGTGGAAGTGAAAATGTAATCTTACCCCGTAGTCCACATTAATACTATGTGGGAGTCCTTGTTTTACCAGGAAGGAGTAGATGTTTTGGCACACAATTCAGTCACCCTGACACCAGTCCTGTGGGGTTAGCGATAGTGAGATGTGTGTTGATCTGCAACCTGGAGACAGTGGAAATCTGGGATCCAGAGTCTGATTTTGCTGGCTATGTTAGGATGGTGGCAAAGCCTTTTCTCTGGTGTTTTTCTTCTCTGCACATTGTGTGAAGGTTTCCTGTTTTCTAGATTACCATTTTCCTAGTCCTTTATTAAAAAACTGTTGTAATTTATTGAGACTTTCATCTCTACATGTTGGCACTTCTCATTACCTTTTTCTCCATGCCCAAGTTCAGAATAAATGAAATAAAAGAAAATCCAGGGCAGATGTCACTATGTCATTCCTCAGCCATCAAGGCTTCTGAATTACCTGCATTTTTCTTCCACACTACACAATAGGTATTTTATGTTCATGTATAATGTCTAAGGTTTTAATTTTACTTAGAGAAATAAAGGAAAAGGTGTCTATCAATGCATAAATATATACATGCACATATACATGTGTTTATACAAAATATGTATACATGTCCATCTTTATTTATTTATATACACCATTATATAATAAAGTAAATTATCATAGTTGACTTTGGAGGTAAAGGAAGAAAATGGAATTACCATTCAAATATTAATAAGATTTGAGTCCCAGCTGCTCTACTTCCAATCCAACTCCCTGCTAATGTGCCTGGGAAAGCAGTGGAGGATGGACCAAGTGCTTGGGCTCTTGCATCCATGTGGGAGACCCAAATGAAGCTCTTGGCTCCTGACTTTGGCTTGGTTCAGCCCATGGAGCTGTGAATGAACCAGTGGATGGAGTCTGTCTTTCTTTATCTCTCTCTCTTTCTCTCTTTCTCTCTCTCTCTGTAACTCTGCCTTTAAATAAATAAATAAATAAATCTTTACGAAACATTGTGTATTAGTTACTCCATCAGTTGCTGATGTCTTCCCTTGATGGAACTTCAGAGAATCAAAATCACTTCTGGGATTATAATTTAGAGGTCACAGGTGACAGAAACAGGATTATCAATTCACACAGTTTACGCTGATCTCAGCAGAGGGAGATTTACTGGATACATTGAAAAATAGCAACAACATCATCACCTTTGCTGGAATAGGAATATATTTTTGGTGAGCTGTCAAAATTTTTTTTCTGAAAAAAAGACAACAGAGTTGTATTGCTTATTTTTGTTGTTCTTGTTTTGAGAATCCTAACCAAAGGGTTTCTGATAAAGACTTTTCAAAATGACTCAGGCTAAGACCATGAACTCAGTTATAGTCTGTCCTACCATGTGAACTGAAATTTCTTTTCTCATTTTGTATCTCAACTGATGTGGACAGATCATTACATCCTAGCAAAAAGTTTCCATGAATTTTGTTTGCAGAACTCCAAGCTACCTTGCCTCTAAGGAACTTGGGTGCTGCCTGTGACATTTCAGTTCAGAGGATGATCCATGACTGTCAGGAATCCATGCTGGAGGTTGCCTTTACACCAGCTGGTTCCTGTTGCCACAAGGACCAGTCATGGATGCTATTCATTTCTGTCTGTGAATGGTGAACAGTCTTTCAGCTCAGTCTTGTAAGCCTAAGTCTCCCATCCATCATCTCCTTTTCATCACACTATGAATGTAACTTCTCTGATTTCTAGTGTCCAACTGACATGGAAGCTGCTTCCAGTATTGTTGCATTTCTACCACTGTGCCTTAAGCCAGGTTGACCTGGTCGAGTCAGATTGGCCATCTCTCTCAGCAATGCTATAGATATAGCGCTAGGACACAGTTAACCTGACCCCAAAATTCATGAAGTCACTGTACAATTGACCTTTTATGTCTGTTTTCCAAATTATTTTTTGAAAATATTAAAACTGTAGCACTTCACTGATAGAAATGACTTTATATTTGCACTATATTTATTTAAAGCAAATTATCCAGAATATAACAGTAAACTTTAGACAAAAGATAACATGGCTGTTTTTGGTAGAATGCTAAGATTTCTTGACATGAACTGAATAATCAAGTGTCACACTGTAGATGGCCTGACTGAAAAATAACAAGCAAACCTTGTAATGTTTACATGGATGAGATGGGAAGGGGCTATGGCAGTTCCTAGCCTGTTCCTACTTTCACTTGCTATACCCATCCCTACTTTCACTCCTTCCAGGAATGCATTGTGGAAGGGCAGATAATCTCTGCAGTTTGGTTGCTATTTATCAAAGCTCTGCACAATAGAAGCTAGATTTCAGCTAGCCTTTTTTTTTTCTCTGATCTTCCTTAAGAATTGTCTTGAAATTCTTTAGTTGAAAGATTAAGTAGGGAAGGTACTGAAAATGATACTGAGCATCCTTTAGGGGTATAAGGAATGGAGGGCAGGCTTGAGAGTGGTCTGTGGTAACATGTGGACAATAATGTGGTCTAAATCTGACCACTGAGAAACCATGAGTCAAGAACTTGGCTGTAAAAACATTTGGTGCCCTTTTGCTGAAAGACCCTTGATGCCTCTTCTAAACCTAGTATAGCACAAATGAAACAGAGAAAGTAAAAAAAAAAAAAAAAAAAAAAAAAGACACACAGAATGGGTAACCAGTTCATAGAAAGAAAGGTTAATTAATAGCAGAGATGGTAAGGTTACACTGAACTCGAAGAAAAAGTTCTTTTTAAGGACACTACTGAAAAACAGAGCGTAAAAGGATTAGAAGGGTCAATAGGCTCGGATAACAGAAAAGAGTTAGATTTTGTTATCTTGTAGACTGTAAATTTTTTAAAAGTCACTAAGAGATGACCACAGATATGTACACAGATATTTTGAACCCTAGAGTCACTGAAGGATGATATTAATGAAAAAAAATCCACTTTCTTAAAATTTTAGTTTTTTCTACTTTTTCATATTCAAATGAGTCTATTGTATCTATACAAGTGTATATACTTGCACCTATTATTACCATAATTGCTCTTTCTTATCTTGTGAATTGTCCGTTCACAGTGTGTATGTCTATTATAACATTAGTATTTTCATGTTATTTTGGACATCTAAGCTTTAATGATCAAACTCATTTTTATTTAATACTTGTATTCATAAGTATTTGTAGCAAAAAAAAATTTTTATGTGGTGCAGAAACCAAGATGACAGCTAAATAAGATGTTCCAAATGACCACATCCCCACAGAGACACCGATGTGAACAGCTATAGACACACAAAGTCACCTTAACAAGAGCTATGGAAGCCAGATGAGTGGCCTTGATTGGTCATAATCATAAGTCACATGGAAGAAAACAAGAAGGAAAGCATTACTGTGTCACTATTCCCCTAGATTCAAGGAGAATGGCTCAGAAAGATACTTCCTGATTGGGAGAGGAGAGTGAACTTAATCCCATGCTGGTTCACCGTGAAAAAAAAATCAGCAGACTGAGCTGCCCCTAGGCTGAAACCTGTTCCATGACCATTTGGAACCGCCACACCCAAGTGCCCTCTCACTCTTTCTCCAAATGCCATCAGAAAGTGAAACTCCAAATTTAGGACTGTGGCTTGGAGCTCACAGCCTGTTTACCACACTGAGACCTGGTATCTGATAAAGCCCAAAGGCCTCCACCCCCTGAAAAGGAACTCTCAGGTTGAGCCTCTGGACCTGCCCAGCGTCAGGCAGAGACCTGCTTTCTGGTCAGAGTCATATTAGTGTGAAGCACTACCAGCCCTTGGTGAACTTGATGGATTTCTCAGGAGCCAGAGACTGTCAAAGCCAAGTGTGACAAGCCTAGGCCATTCTGGGCAGCCAGAAAACCATGTTTGTCACCCTCTCTCAACTTTGGGCAGACAAAAGGTATCCACAGGACTATATCTTAGAACTCAGTATTTGTGGGGAGCAATCCGGACTGGACTAAGTTACTCGAATTAGGACTTATTCTATGCATCTGCTCTCCCACAATATGGCGCTGGGAGAGAAGTAAACAGCTTCCGCACAGCTGCCTCCAGTTCAACCAATTAACTGTAGGACTTGCTCCTGATTGGAGAGCAGCGTACTCAGCCGAGTTGGGATTGGCGGAGGAGGACTATAAAGGAGGAGAGAGACGGCATGCACCGGGAACATCTATGGGGAACATCTAAGGGAACCCGTGCAGCCCCCAGAGAGCCGGCCGGCGGTGTGCCGCTCCCCTGCGGAAGTGGGGAATGCGGCCAGGGGGAACTGCCCTTCCACGGAGGTGGAAGGGATAGTAGCCAACCCGGGAAGAACCAGCAGCAAACCCGGGGAGGGCCGAGCAGACGAAAGAACAGCGCAGGGTCCTGTGTCGTTCCTCCACGAAGAGGGGGAGCGACATAATGGTGCCGTGACTCGGATAGGAAACCTAGGACGGATAGAAAACTTAGGAGGGAAGAAACGTGACTCGGATAGGAAACCTAGCTCGGATAGGAAACCTGACTCGGATATGAAACTTAGGAGGGAAGAAACGGGAAGAACTGGGAAAATATCGGAGAGAGAGACTAGCAAACAGCCTAGGGAAAAGCCGGACGAAAAAGGAGCCGGAAGAAGCTATTGAAAGCCTAGGCATAGACTCGGATACGGACTACGGGGGGAAGCTGGGAGGAATCTCTAAGGTTGAAAGCGAAAGTGAAAGCTAGAACAAACAGACTCAGATGCGGACTGTGGGGAGAGGCCAGGAGAAATGAGGGAGGAGTATTGTTGGAGGAAAGCTTGGGAAATATACCGGGTAGAGAAAAATGTTAGGGAAATTGAAGCCGCGGGGGGCAGGCCGAGGCGGAAACGAAAGCCACTTTGGGGTTCTCAAGTTAGCCCGGGAATAGGGGGCGAAAAGTTGAAACCAGAAGCTGAGACGTAAGCCAGATTGGGATCCGTCTGATTAGCCCGGGGAGCAAAGGACGGGAAGCCAGATCGTGGGGCGGAGACGTACGCTGGGTTGAATTCGCCAGGCTAGCCCGGGGAACTTAGATTGAATCCTAGTGGCGGAGACGCAAGCTACGCTGTGTTACTCGCGGAAGCCGCCGCGTGCAGAGAGAGCACGGGGCGTGAATAGATAGGGAACGCTGGCGTAGGCCGTGGTTCAGACGCGAAAGGGTTAAGCGTGGAGACCGCGGACCGCGCAAAGCCGGGAAGCCGCGCAGAGAGGCGCGCGGGCTGAAGCGGCGCAGAGCCGGGAACCCGCCGGCGGGGCGAGGTGCCGGAAAGCCGCAGGGATAAGAGAAACAGAAGTTTGGAAGTGAAGTAAAAGAGAAATGGGAATGCTGGAAGATAGAAGTGAAATGGGAGAGGTAGGAATGCCCGGAGATAGAGAAATAGAGAAAAATAAGGCCTCCCCTCAACATGCCAATTAGGAGGCTTGGATTCGGTCTGCCTGATTTAAGGCGGTAAGCGCCAGCAAAGCTCGACCAGAGTATGAGCTGCAGGTCACCGAAGATAGGCACGAACCAACACTAATAAGTCTCCCCCACAATAAGGCAATGAGAAGGCTTGGATTCGGTTTGCCTGATAGGTTTTGTAAGCCCCTGCGGGCAGAGCAGAGCATGCGCTGCAGGGCACCGAACACAGGCATGCATCAGCGCCTAAAAACCTCCTCACAATGGCGAAGAGAGGACCCGGATTCGGTTTTCCTGATTGATAGGACTTGTAAGAGCCTGTGGCAACTCTAGCAAGTAGAGCAGAGTGTGTTCCGCGGGACACCGAAGACAGGCGCGTATCAACGCTAAAAAATAAAAAGAAAGGGGGATCTGTGGGGAGCAATCCGGACTGGACTAAGTTACTCGAATTAGGACTTATTCTATGCATCTGCTCTCCCACAATATGGCGCTGGGAGAGAAGTAAACAGCTTCCGCACAGCTGCCTCCAGTTCAACCAATTAACTGTAGGACTTGCTCCTGATTGGAGAGCAGCGTACTCAGCCGAGTTGGGATTGGCGGAGGAGGACTATAAAGGAGGAGAGAGACGGCATGCACCGGGAACATCTATGGGGAACATCTAAGGGAACCCGTGCAGCCCCCAGAGAGCCGGCCGGCGGTGTGCCGCTCCCCTGCGGAAGTGGGGAATGCGGCCAGGGGGAACTGCCCTTCCACGGAGGTGGAAGGGATAGTAGCCAACCCGGGAAGAACCAGCAGCAAACCCGGGGAGGGCCGAGCAGACGAAAGAACAGCGCAGGGTCCTGTGTCGTTCCTCCACGAAGAGGGGGAGCGACAAGTATTGGTCCAACAAAACCCAGCCAGTGGAAAATCCTAGTTGGTATCATTCCTAGGCCATTGCCTGTCCACAGAGTCTATTGATTGGCCCCAGAATCAGTCAGAGATGAGCACTCTAGTGAGACAGACTTGTTAATTGTATCACCACCAGCCTCTTCTGGGCCTGGTGTGAACTCCCATGACTGTATTAGGGCTTGGTGATGGTAGGATCCAGGTGTGGCCCACATAGGACCTGCCTGTGTAAAAAAATTGCGAGACTGTTTTGAGACTCAGTGTCTTACTGATAAAACCCAGCATTGAGAGGATCCTAATGGTTCCTGTCTCAGCCCAGTGCATGCAGGCAAAGCCTCAGAACCTGTAGTGCCTAGCAGTATCACGGTCCTGTTTGAGCAGGACCCCACCCTGTATCACCCGTGGCTGGCAGGTGTGGCATTGAGCAGTGAGCCCACCTTAGCAGCAAATGTATAATAGCTAGGTAAGCATTGTTTCTGCTCCCTGACTGTGCTAGTCTAGATGGGCTGTGGGTTCCAGAGGAGATCTAGCATCATGACATTGGTGAACACAAGACAAGGAATCTGAGCTTACCACAGGCCCAGGAAGAGGCCTGTAGGGACAGACTTCTCATTTTTATACACTCCCCCAGTTCATACTGAATGATGCATCACCTGAAGATTTGGGAAAATTAGTGTGTGGGAAATATTGTAGAACAGAATCAATAAAAATATATCAACATCAGACCTGGGGCAAACTTTAATTAGGGTGCTATCTAGTGCTGAAATAGCACAGATATCTATAAATTCTGAGAAAATAAAAAAGAATGCTTGAAATTTCCAGGACAGCCACAAAATTGAATTACTAAAACTAACTTTTCAATATGCAATGCTATTTTACACTAACAAGTACCAAGAACTTCCAGAGAATCATGACCTCATGTAAAGAAAATTATATGGTGCCAAAAACTATTTAGGTATTAAAACTTCCAGATATTAGGATAAAAACCAAAAAAGCTGTTGGAAGAAAATTCAATTACATTATATGCTTTTTTTTTTTTTTTTTGACAGGCAGAGTTAGACAGTGAGAGAAGGACAGAGAGAGGGTTATAGGCAGTGAGAGAGAGAGAGAGACAGAGAGAGAGAGAGATAGAGAGAGACAGAGAGAAAGGTCTTCCTTCCGTTAGTTCACTTCCGAAATGGCCGCTACGGCCAACACGTTGCACTGATCTGAAGCCAGGAGCCAGGTGCTTCTCCTGGTCTACCATGCGGGTGCAGGGCCCAAGCACTTGGGCCATCCTCCACTGCCCTCCCGGGCCACAGCAAAGAGCTGGCCTGGAAGAGGAGCAACCGGGAAAGAATCCAGTGCCCCAACCAGGACTAGAACCCAGGGTGCCAGCGCCGCAGGTGGAGGGTTAGCCTAGCGAGCCGCGGCACCAACCATTATATGCTTTTAAAAATCATAAAAATTAGGCCGGCGCCGCGGCTCACTAGGCTAATCCTCCGCCTAGCGGCGCCGGCACACCGGGTTCTAGTCCCGGTCGGGGCGCCGGATTCTGTCCCGGTTGCCCCTCTTCCAGGCCAGCTCTCTGCTGTGGCCAGGGAGTGCAGTGGAGGATGGCCCAGGTGCTTCGGCCCTGCACCCCATGGGAGACCAGGAAAAGCACCTGGCTCCTGGCTCCTGCCACCGGATCAGCGCGGTGCGCCGGCCGCAGCGCGCCGGCCACGGCGGCCATTGGAGGGTGAACCAACGGCAAAGGAAGACCTTTCTCTCTGTCTCTCTCTCACTGTCCACTCTGCCTGTCAAAAAAAAAAAAAATCATAAAAATTATATTCTTATAAAAAACCTCTCTGTACCTAAGATAACACACATAGACTGAAAGTGCAAAGATGGAACAAGATAGTCTATGCAAGTATAGAACTCAAAGAAAGCAAAATTAAAGGCAAAAATATCAAAAATGTCAAAAGGAGACATATAAATAGCCAACAGGTACATGAAATGCTCTACATCACTAATTATCAGGGAAATGCCAATCAAACTGAGAATGGATATCGCCTCACTCCAACTGGCATGAATGTGATGGAATGGGAGGGAACCTTTGCACACAGTTGGGTGAGATGTAAACTAGTACAGCCATTATGGAAAACAGTATAGAGTCGTTGTCAAAAACTAAAAATAGAACTACCATTTGACCCAGCCAGTCTATTTCTATGTGTATATCCAATAGAAATGAAATCCATCTGTCAAAAAGACATCTGCACTTAGATGGTTTTTTTTTTTCAAAGAGTTATTTATTTGGAAATCAGATTTACAGAGAGAGAAGGAGAGGCAGAAATATTTATTTTCTTTTTTTTTAAGGATTTATTTATTTGGAAGGTAGAATTACAGAGAGAGAGGAGAGACAGAGAGAGAAATCATCCATCTGCTGGTTCACTCCCCAAAAGGCAGCACTGGCTAGGGCTGTTCCAGCCAAAGCCAGGAGCCAGGAGCTTCTTCCAGGTCTCCCACATGGGTATAGGGGCCCAGGGACTTGGATCATCCTCCCCTACTTTTCCAGGCACATAATCAGGGAGCTGGATTGGAAGTGTAGCAGCCACGACTCCTGCCAGCACTCAAATGGGATGCCAACCCTGCAGGCCGTGGCTTAACCCACTGTACCACAGCTCTGACTCAAGACAGAGATCTTTCATCTGTTGGATCATTATCCAGGAGGACACAATGACCAAGTCAAAGCAAAGAGTTTCATCTGAGTCTCCCAGGTGGGTGTCAGGGGCCCAAACACTTGAGCTATCTCCCACTGATTTTCCCGGTCATTATCAGGGGGTTGGACTGGAAGTTAGAGATGCTGGGACATGAACCGGTATTCACACGGGATGCCAGCGTCACATGTAGCAGCCTAACTCACTAAGCCACAATGCTCCTCTGCCCAAGTTAGCTGCAGTGCTGTTCACAATAGCCAAGACATATAAATAACCAAAACGTTCATCCACCAATGAATGGATAAAGAAAAAGTGAAATACACACAAAATTGAATATTATGCTCTTGCAAAAAAGGCAAGTCTTGTCATTTGCAACAACAAAGACTCTTTTTTCATCATATGTGGAAAAAAAGTAATTTTCAATAAACAAAGGGATAATCTCAGCATTCAGGATACTAATTAACTACGGAAACAAAAGGAAAAGAAAGGAAAGAGAGGAGCACAGAGAGTTACCATTATTTACAATGTTCTACTTCATATATTTGCTGATAGTTCATGGATGTTTGTTCTATCTTTATTGCCAATATATTACATTTTTTTAAATAAAGATTCATGTATTTATTTGAAAGTGAGAGTTACAGAGAGAGAAGCAGAGACAGAGAGAAATCTTCCATCCTCTGGTTTACTCCCCAAATGGCTTCAACAGCTAGGGCTGGGCTGGGTGGCAGCCAGAGGCCAGAAGCTTCTTCCGGGTTTCCCACATGGGTGGCAGGGGACTAGGACCTTGCATCATCTTCCACTGCTTTCCCAGACACATTAGCAGGGAGATGGATTGGAAGTGGAGCAGCTGGGACTCAAACCAGTGCCCGTATGTGATGCCAGCACCGCAGGTGGTGGCTTAACCTGCTGCGCCACAGCACAGGCCCCAACATTTATTTTTCACATATACAACAAATAAAAAATGATAAACCACTGTTAAAGGTATGTACATTTTTATTAATATAAAAATCCTTTAGGGCTGGCATTGTGGCACAGTGGGTTAAGTTGTCGCCTGCAAAGCCAGCGTCCATATGAGCACTAGTTGCAGTCTCGCCTGCTTCACTTCTGATCCAGCTCCCTGCTAAAGCACCCAGGAGAGCACAGGAAATGGCCCTAGATAATGTGCCCCTTCTACCCACATGAGAGATCCAGATGGATTTCTAGGCCCCTGGTTGGTCCAACCCTGGCCATTGCAGCCACTGGGGAGTGAACCAACAAACAGAAGATTTCTTCCTCCTTCTGTCTCTCCCTCTGTCTCTTTAACTCTGACTTAAATATAAGTAAATGAATCCTTAAAAAAAAACTTGTAGGTAATATGACAGATACGTGTTAACTGATTGATCCACCCAGAACTTTATATTAAAAATTTTGCACCAATAGAGGGCAAAGGAGATAAGTAGTATCATTCCAGAAAGTTAACCTAGTCAAACTTACTGCTGACCTTGTTGAGATATATTATCTCATGATAGGAAAACCAAATAGATTGTATATAATTTAATATCAGATTTAATTTTTATGCATGTCATACACAGTAAAGAAGGTGTGGCCTATAATGGCTTTGTTCACTTTCTCCATGTGTATTTATTTTTAAAATTTCCAAGAACACAATAGAGAAGTCAATTGGTAGTCCCTTCACTAACTACCCCAAACAGACTTTTTTTTTTTTTTTTTTTTGACAGGCAGAGTGGACAGTGAGAGAGAGAGACAGAGAGAAAGGTCTTCCTTTTTCCATTGGTTCACCCTCCAATGGATGCTGCGGCCATTACACCGTACTGATCTGGTGGCAGGAGCCAGGTACTTATCCTGGTCTCCCATGGGGTGCAGGGCCCAAGTGCTTGGGCCATCCTCCACTGCACTCCCGGGCCACAGCAGAGAGCTGGCCTGGAAGAGGGGCAACCGGGACAGAATCCGGTGCCCCGACCGGGACTAGAACCCGGTGTTCCAGCACCGCAAGGCGGAGGATTAGCCTAGTGAGCCGCAGCGCCGGCCAAACAGACTTCTTGACTTGAGGTATACAAAGACACAAACACATGCACAAAAATGACAATACTGTCCAAACACAGGACAAAAGAAGATGCTATTGCATATTGGCAAAGTAATTGATATGTTACATCATAATGACCTTGTTCCGTAATTCTTGATCAATAAAGATAAATGTGGTGTGTATGAAATATGCAGTATTGATGCTAGGAAAAATTCTTTCCCAAATAGAATGCTTACATAAACATTAAAATATGAAAAAGATTTAATATCTAATATTTCATTTAGTAATCTTTGAAAGCTCATGACTAGAGATTTTATGAACTTGTATTTAATGTAAATACACAAGAGTAGAATATGCTTCCTAGAAGAGAAAATAAATTCTTTAGATTTTACTATCAGCTGAATTCACATCAGATATAAATCCCCAGACTTAATAATAATAATTACTTAAGCATGGAATCAAGTAAAACCAAATTATAAATATAAATTTATATTTAAAGAGTTTAAATTATCTGCAACTTAGAAATAAATTTTTCAAGTTGTTTTCTATAGATATATTAGCACAATTAAGAAATTTTGTATCAGTTTAATTTTTTAGAAAGACTTCTAGGAAACAGAACTGTTCAATAGCTATATTGTGCTTTTTTTCTTCCTTATCTTTGCTAAATTTATATTGAAGAAAACAAAATTGTACCTCAATAAAAGTATTGAGCCTGCATATTAGCCTCATATTTATTTGCAAATTGAAAAATAGTATTCCCCTTTCTACAAAGTGAATTTTCTACTCAAGTTGTAGAACAAGCAGAGTTTTTACAGACAGCTTAAAGAAAATACATACTGCTTCATAATTTGTAAGTAATACAGACTTTCACATTTCATGTACTCTGTCTTGTGAATTTTCAGATTTCAGCATAGAAAGCCCTTACATAATATTTGATAACATTTCTAACAGTACTGATATTGTAGAGTCATTAATCATATCCATACTGCAAACTATTAACTTCTCTTATTTGCCTTGGTTCAGCGAATTTTGTAGTTTCTAATTTTCTAGGTAATCAATATATATATATTTAGTATTTAATTTTGTGCTTAACCACTGATATCTTACTATTTTTTAATTTTTTTTCTATAAATGGAGCCAGGTTTTCACATTTTTAATTGCCTTGAAAATGTGCATACTTTGTTTTCCTCTAAGATATTTTCATAGTGACATTTCATTGAATAAAATGGATTTTTTCAATATAGTATCTGTGAACTACCTTAAATGCTTAGATTTAATTTAACTAAAATTAAGTGAAAATTAAAATGTTTCCTCAGTTAGAATATTCAAATTTGAAGTGCTCAATAGCTGTATATGTCTCCTGAGCACCCAACTGGACTTTTCAGAAACATGTTCATAATTACATTACAACAAGAAAAAAAAAGTAAAAATGAGTGTATATAAGTTTCAGGTTATACTGGCAAGAGTGCAATGGTGTATCTGGAAATGCTTGAAATGTCACAGTCAACCAGTCACAGGGAGATTAGAGAATGAAATGAATCCGTAGAGAACTAAAGTTCTTTTAATGTCAAAGGAGGAAGTTGTCTCAGGTGTGTATCATGCAAGTGACTTCAGAAAATTCAAAAGACTGAAGTGGGTAGAGGGAGACAGAGGATTGCACATTTCAATACTTGTTAACGTGTAAATGCTTCCTGACAACTTCTCCATTGTCCACAAATGCTCCCCAACCCACCCCCCCCCCCAAAAAAAAAAAAAAAAAGCTTTCTCTAGCCAGGAAATAAAGGAAAGTCAGAAATCAGGGACGCAATAATATCAGGGCTACCTTGCTTCAAATGAAGGGTGAAAGAGAGCAGCGTTTTATCCATTTTCTCATGCTATGGTAGTAGAAAAACTAGACAGTTAATTTCTCAATAGGTTATTCTGCCACATTAAATTCTTAATAAATCACCCTGCCACATCATGTAATGGTTTTTGCTTTAAATCTCCATTGAATGTATATGAGGATTGTGCTTGGTGGAAGGCAGGGAAGATGAGAGGCGAAGAGTGCCCTGTTCAGTGAAATATATATTAATAGACATTCCCACTTGCATCATAGAATAAGTGAAGTGAAGTAGTCATAAAAGGCTATTTCTGAGACCTTTGGAGCAGTGAGATTTTATTGTCAGATAATATAATGACCATCAAAGCCTAGTGTTTATCCACATAGTCACACAAAATTGATCCTCAAATTTATATTTACAGTTATAAACCATTGTGTGGCTATTCTTTTGTAAGATGGCATTTTTAAAAACATGAAAGGTATGATTTCTTCTTTTGTAATGCTTGTTGCTACAAGACCCACCCTCTGTCTCTCAAGTATTATTGAAAGTTACAGTTACATGATTGGGGTAGCTGGGATATTTCACAGTATTACATGGGTCCAATTTGTGTTCTATTTTTGATACTTTGACGATAATAAACAACATGTGCCTGAATTATAAAACAGTTACAGAATTTCTGAATTCCTCCCCCCATTGTCACCCAGATTCCATTTTGTTAAAAGAAAAGATAGGCAAACTGTTGTTTCAACATTTATTCTCACCAATTCAACCAAGTTAGTAGAACATGTAAAGCTTTGGAGAGAGAAAATGAGTTTATTAATGCTCAACTCACTGGTACAAATTATTGGGAATATTTGCCAAAATGGGAATTGACATTGACCTCTTCTGTTGGGAGGTTTCAAAAGCCACTGAAATTCTTAGGTCCATATCAGAACTGCCACAGGAGGAGACTATGGTAAAATTACTCTTGAGAAACTGGTATCTCTCCTCAGGTTTGAGTGTGTCCCCCCAGGCTTCATGTGTTGGAAACGTGCACACCAGTGTGGCAATGTTAAGAGGTGGTGAGACTTTAGCAGGTGGGGTCCAGGGGGTTATTGGGAGCAGTGTTCTTAGAATGGATTAAGTAATTCTTGTCGGAATCCAGTTAGTTCCTGAGAAACTGAGTTATAATTATGTGAACCTGACCCCTGCATCACTCTGTGACTCTCTCACCACGTGATACCCCCCTCTCACACGCATTCTCAACATAACACCATTGGTTCTGATGTGTTGTAGCTGAGGGCTCCCTCACCAAAGCCCACCAAAGCAAGCATCAGTCTGTTCAAGCTTTTGCCTCCCAACTGTGAGCTAAATAAACCTCTTTTCTCAATAGAAACCAGACTCAAGCATTTTGTTATAGCAATATAACAGACCAAGACTGCCTGTTTCCTTATTGAGGAATTTGGAAGACGTGTAGTGTCCTGGATGAATTATGACTAGCAGGGAAAAGAAAATGAGAATTAGAAAAGCAGTCCAGGTATATAAATTGCTAGGCTAAGCAGATGCCATAAAATGTATTTCTGTCACGGAAGGACAGACTTTGTAGTATGCATATCCTTAGCATGGCAGCTTTGAAAGAGTCCACCAAAACACCCATGAGAAAGTCAACATTTTGATGGTAAACAAAATAGAGGAAATATTAGTATGAAAGTGTTAGAATTTTCAATTTTTCTATACCAAATGGATCTTATCAGAAAGCTATGCCTCTCATGGAGTTGTACTAAAATATAGTATGAAATCTAAGATAAAAAAAATAGCAAGAATCTAGAATGCTCCAAATATTTTGGAAAATTTAAACAACTTTCCCCTCGATTCATTTGGTATAGAAACTCTTGAGCCACATTTTCCTAATGAAAATGAGGTTCATATTAAAATAATGTTGACATGATTTTTATAAAAATATAAAGCATTAAAGCAGTGATTTTATAGGGTGTTATTATACTAACTATTGAAGAACTGATGCAGTTCTCCTAACCTTCTAACAAAAATATTTACCATTCAAAATGAATGAAAACTCAGAAATAAAAATGGAGGTTTTTTTAATCATTTAGTTACCTAAGTCATTGGTTATATTTTCAAATTCTCTTTTTAATGTTAAAGCATACCTCTAGAGGGGAGTGTTTGCCACCACTGTTCAGATACCACTTGGGACACCTGCATTCCATACCAGAGTATCTGATTCTAGGCTCATCTCCACTTCTGATTCCAACTTCCTGCTGATGCACATTCTGGAAGGCAGCAGTGATGACTCAAGTATTTGGGTCTCTGTCACCCACATGAGAGACCCAAAATTAGGTTTGTGGGTTTTTCCTAGCCCAGCTCCAGCAATTATAGCAAAGCATATGAAAGATCTCTTTCTGTCTGCATGTCTTTCAAAAAATAAAATAAATAAACATTTTTAAAATAAAGCATAGCTCTAAATAAAAGAGATGTCTGCACCTCAATGTGTATTGCAATTCACAATAGCTAAGACATAAAATCAACCTAAATGCCCATCAACAGTAGACTGGATGAAGAAATTATGGGATATGTACTCTATAGAATACTACACAGCAGTAAAGAAAAAAATGAAATTTGGTCATTTGCAACCAAATGGAGAAATCTGGAAAACATCATGCTGAGTGAATTAAGCCAGTCCCAAAGAGACAAATATCATATGTTCTTTCTGATCGGTGACAACTAACTGAGCACCTAAAAAGAAATCTGTTGAAGTGAAATGGACACTGAGAAACAATGACTTGATCAGCTCTTGTCCTGACTGTCAAGGGACAACTTATTACTTTATTCCTTTTAGTATTTTTTGTTCTACTTAATACCTTTGGTTGAACTCTTTAATTAACACACAATTATTCTGAGGTGTTTAAATTTAACTGAAAAGTAATCTCTGTTAAATATAAGAGTGGAAATAAGAGAGGGAAGGGATGTATAGTTCGGCATATGCTCAATTGGACTTATCCCTAATGGGAGAGTTAGAAATGTGCCAGGGGATTCTAATTCAATCCCATCAAGGTGGCATGTACCAATGCCATCTCACTAGTCCCAGTGATCAATTTCTGTTCACAATTGATCATAATGAAAGGACTAAGAGTCAAAGGGATCACACAAACAAGACTAGTGTCTGCAAATACTAGCTGATAGAATAAAAAAGGGAGAGAACAATCCAACATGGGAAGCGGGATACACAGCAGACTCATAGAATGGCAGATGTCCTAAACAACACTCTGGCCTCAGTATCAGCCCTTAAGGCATTCAGATCTGGCAAAAAAGCCCATGAGAGTATTTCAGGCATGGAAAGCCAAGACACTGTTGCAAAAAAAAAAAAAAAAAAAAAAAAAAAAAACCTAAATGAAAGATCTCTGTGAGTGAGATCCCAACAGAAAGAACGGGCCATCAAAGAAGGAGGTACCTTTCTCCAAAGGGAGGAGAGAACTTCCACTTTGGCTATGACCTTGTCTAAATATGATCGGAGTTGGCGAACTCAAAAGGCTTCCATAGCCTTGGCAGCTCATGACAAGAGCCTCAGATGATTACTGACGTCATAAATAAGAGTGTCAATTTGTTAAATCAACAACAGGAGTCACTGTGCACTTACTCCCCATGTAGGATCTCTGTCCTTAATGTGTTGTACTATGTGAATTAATGGCATAGCTAGTACTTAAATAGTACTTTATACTTTGTTTATGTGTGGGTACAAACTGTTGAAATATTTACTTAGGATATACTAAATTGATCTATGTATAAAGATAATTGAAAATGAATCCTGATGTGAATGGGATGGGAGAGGGAGTGGGAGATGGCATGGTTGCGGGTGGGCAGGAGGTTATGGGGGGAAAAGCCACTATAATTAAAAAGTTGTACTTTGGAAATTTGAATTTATTAAACAAAAGTTAAAAAACAAGGCATAGCTCTAATTTTCTATTTAATTAGGTTTCATTTTATATTTTTCCTAATTGGAAATCCTGATGTATATTAATTTTATCATTTCTTAATATTTAATATTCCGTATTTTTTCACTTTAGTTTATTTTTTCATTACCACCATGTTAAATGCTTTGTGATACAAATTATTTTATTTAGTTAATATTGAGAATCTATGCATGATTCAAATATCTTGGAACATGTGGAAACATTTTTTTCTAAGTACTACAATACATACCTGATTCAGTTCCCTGTGTTCATATTAGTACAGAAACTGAATAAGGTACAAGTGACAGTGGCTATTTAAGACTATTACTAATAGGTGACATTCCTATAACAAAAGAGGAAACTACCTATGGATCCTGAGAATATTAACTTCTTCTAAGATCAACTTTTACAGAAAGCAGGTATGTCAATCCAACTCAAAATAATTTTAAAGACTTCTGTAGATTCTTATGTAGCAATGACAATTTGGTCTGTGACATTTCAGTGTGTTTGCAGGTTCAGCAGTCGTGCACTTTGATGAAGCTTCCTCGAGTAACTAATAACACCAAGGCTGCAGAGGTCTCTGGCACATGTAGGGAATCATTCCTCCATTCGTATTTACTACAAGGCCTGCTGTGTTCTGAACTGTTATTTAGAAATGACTCGATATTTATCTACTAGGATTTGGATTTTTATTTTTATAGTTTATTGAGGTAAACTATAAGGAGATTAATGGGATGACATTGTCTCACATAAAATCTTAAAGTTGGCACGAATATTGGATAAATCACTGAAATTAAACAATATTCTTGAAAAGCAGTAAATAGAATAAAGTATTAGTCACGGCAAAAGAGTTTGAGAATTCTTTCCCTAGGCAGGGCTTTTGCTGTAATTTAAAAAAACTACATAAATATTGGCGGTTGAACGTGTACACCACAGGGGGAAAGTCTCTGATACATGGTATGAGAACGTATTTGCTGAGAAATTTAAAGAATTTAGGCATAGGTGGAATTTCTATCAAAAGAATGTAAAAATCTTACTTATTATCATTTATCCCAAATAAGACTGATGCTTACCCAATTTATTTAAGAGATATTGCTCTAACAACGTTCTCAATTAGAATAAAATTGGTAATCTATATCTCCGAGTTATTTTCTAAAGAAACTGGCAAAATGAAAGCATGTTTTGATGTGCCTAAATTTACTTGGTATTCGCTCTCCGTAGATACTAAGTTTCTCATTGGTTTCTGTTACTTATCTCTTATTTTGGCTTCTTTTATTAATCTACTTTGTTGGTGAAGCAAATAGTGTTTTGTAATCCAATATTTCTATTTCTGAATTTATAATCCTAGTGTTAAATGGGATGATACTCAACCAAAGGGATGACTTAGTCCGGAATCTATCATAATGTGGGGATTTGCCTGGAATCCTTTGAAACATTTCTACTTCGTTCATTAGTTAATGTGTTTTGAAGCAAAAATAGAAGAAAATGTTTTTTAGAATAGATCTCTGGGAAGGGTGCTGTGCTGTAGTGGCTTAAACCACAACCTGGGACACCCAAAACCCATATCTGAATGCAGGTAGAGTCCTGCCTACTCCTCTGCTTCTGATCCAGCTTCCTGATAATGCACACTGGAAGGAAGCTGGTGATGTCACCCTCATGAAATACCTGGTTAACGTGTCCAACTCCTGGCTTTGGTCTGGCCCAGCCCCAGCTTTTTGTGGACATTTGTGGAGTGAACCAGTTAAAGGAAGAGTTTCTCTCTCTCTTTTTCTCTCTCTCTCTCTCTCTTCCCTCCCTCCCTCTTTTCAATCACTCTCCTTTTCAAGTAAATAAATCTTTAAGAAGAATAAATGCCTAACTCATTGCAATCACTGAACACTCAGCAAGTAGTGTTTAAAGACTGTTACACTTGAAGCAGAATCTTAAACATTTTGTTTAAAATAATTGTGTATGAACTATAAGTGTTATATTTAAGCAATTGACAGTATATTTAGGAAGACAATGCCATTGGAAGATTTTATAACATAGCAAGCAAAAATTAACTGGATAGGAACCTCAGGGGTGGAGGAAAATAGAAAAATGTCTCACAGTATGTATAAGATGAATTATTTATTTTAGATGAAGGGTAAAATAATACTGCATAGAGACAAAATAAATAAGGGGGCTTAATACCTTTCTCTCTGTCTCTCTATCACTATCTAACTCTGCCTGTCAAAAAATAAATAAATAAAAAAATTAAAAAAGAAGGGGGCTTAAACTGATATAATAATTTGCTCAATGTCAAAGCATACTAATTTTTATTATTAAGTTCATTATCAAAGCCTTTTGGAATTAATGTGTAGAATGAAATTCAGTCATAAGACAAGTATGAACTAAGGCTTTTAGCTTATAGATTTTATAAATGTCCAATAACTATGAAATATTAAAAAAAGATTGGTAGGAGGTATTTGAGCACAGCAGTTAAGATGTCCCTGGGGAGGCCTGCGTCCATTCTTGGAGTACCTGGATACAAATGCAGGTTCGGCTTCCTATTCCAGCTTCCTGCTAATGTGCATCCTGGGAAGCAAAAGTGATGGGTCAAGTACTTGAGCTCCTGTGATCCATGTGAGATACCTGTGTCGGGTTCCAGCCTCCTGGCTGAAGACTTGACTGACCATGGCTGCTGTCAGCCGTCCACATGAGGACATAATAAGGGAGTGATCATCCACAAAGTGAGACCCTCATAAGAAAGCGAATCAGCCAAACACTTGACCTCCATCTTTAAGAGGATGATGATATGAAATTCTTCCCAGAAAGAAGTTCAGATATGGCTGAGGAGTGGTCAGTGACTGAGGAGGAAAAACAGTGTTTGAGAGTGGCTTTGAAAGCCAGAAAACAAATGTTCTCAAAGGGAATGTTCAGTTGTATCAAAAAGAATGCAGTTGGAAACACTGAAACATACCATTGGATCTGGTGTTGTGGTGGTCCTTGGTGGAGTAAACAGGGTTTTGAAATTTTAAGTGAACAAAAATATGGTTGAAATGAGCTGAAGGAAAAATCATAGGCTGATGACAGGAAACTAGAAGAATCTATAGAAAAACATAGGAATATTGTATTAGACCAAGAAATAATTCCAAGCTGTTTATTCATATCAGATCACTAAATTCTTTTTTTTTTATTTTTTTAATTTTTTTGACAGGCAGAGTGGACAGTGAGAGAGAGAGAGAGACAGAGAGAAAGGTCTTCCTTTTGCCATTGGTTCACCCTCCAATGGCCGCTGTGGCCGGCGCACTGCTGCCGGCGCACCACGCTGATCCGATGGCAGGAGCCAGGTGCTTCTGGTCTCCCATGGAGTGCAGGGCCCAAGGACTTGGGCCATCCTCCACTGCACTCCCGGGCCACAGCAGAGAGCTGGCCTGGAAGAGGGGCAACCAGGACAGAATCCGGTGCCCTGACCCGGGACTAGAACCTGGTGTGCCGGCGCCGCTAGGCGGAGGATTAGCCTAGCAAGACGCGGTGCCGGCCACGAGATCACTAAATTTTTAAAGGCAGGGGCACTTATCTCTCTCTCTTGGAACAGAGTAGTAACAAGTGAAATATCATGCTTACTGAATGAAGAGTGCAGTGTGTAGACACAAATGACATGTGTCTAACGTAAGATTTCATGGGATAGCCAGACTCTATTACAAATTGAAAACAGAAAAGAGAAAGATTACAGAGAAAATACCGTTTGAATTTCAAAGAATAAAATGTGGAAGAATACTCTGTGTTTAGATTGTGATGAGACAAGAAGTAATAATAAGAATGATTATGTGCATTATTTTCATTTTAATCTTCACTATTATTGCCTGACTTATTTAACTGTGTTTACATTTTATGTAGATTTACTTCTATGAGCTTAGAACAATTTGAATAGTCTATGTTACCATTCTAAAACACATAAGAAAAGGTAGATCAGAAAAGCAGTATTTGATTACATTCAGAAATAAAAGACTCACAAAATAAAGTAAAAGTGAAATTTTATGGGTCAGTGGATTGGCACAGTGAGTTTGGCTGCCATCTGTGATGCTGGAATCCCATAGGAGTGCCAGTTTGAGACCCAGCTGCTCCACTTTCGATCCAGGTCCCTGCTAATGTGCCTAAGAAAGCAGTGGATGATAGCTGAAGTGCTTGGGTCCCTGCCACCCACATTGGAGACCCAGATGTAGTTCTTGGATCCTGTCTTCAGTCTGATCTAACTCTGTCCATTGCAGCAATTTGCAGAGTGAACCAGCAAATGGACGATCTCTCTCGCTGTCTCTCTCTCTCTCTGCCTCTCCTTCTCTCTATATAACACTGCTTTTCAAATAAATAAATAAATCCTTTTAAAAAGTAAAATTTTAAGTACATGATGAAGTAAAAATAAATCATTTAAACTCACCTATATTATGCATTTGTTGAACTATGTTACTTGTTCTGTGTTTTTGGGAATTCAATATTATCAATGATATAACCATGGGCCTGAAATAAGCAAAGCATATATAAATTCATCTGCATTCTAAGATACATTCACATGCCATAAATATCATTCTGCAAATATGTAGGATAACTTTCTGCCTATAACTATCAAACTTTATTTTGAAGACTGATGCTTTCTAAAGTTAATGTGCTCATTAATACTAAAATTCACTGCCAGCATTGGAGCAATTTGAAAATTATCTTATTTTCTGAGTCCATTAATATTTAAGAATTCCCCTCAACTATACATAGTTGCTTTGAAGTTAAATGGTGATGTCTTGCCATCATGTCTTATAATAATACTTTTAGAACATGCTCATTACACAGAGAAAAATTACATTTTAAAAACTGTCAATTTACTAAGTCATTTGTTAATTTCCTCGTTTGCCTGCATCTTCTCTTATAGGATATTATATTAACAGAGCTCTTGGGCTTAAGAAATCCTACTTTACTTTGGGGGTGTCATGTTTTTCTTATTCTTGGTTCTTGGATTGTTGCATTTGTTGTTCTGCATTTGTGGAGATTCTCATTGGTTTGTATTTTTCCCCCCTGCTGTGTCAGCTTTTATCATTGTGCTATGACTCTGTACATAAGTGGATTGTTTGTTTTCAGTGAATCTCTAGAGGCTTGTAGTGGGTGTGGCCAGAGAGTTCTGTTCAGTTCTCCAGAGTCAAGGGCATGCCTAAGGTGGCACACTCAGGTTTGGCGTGGTAAATCTTCTCTCTCTTTTTTTTATTCAGAAGATACATTTATTCTGCTCAGCTGAGCTCCTTTCCTCAAAGGAGACCAGTGCCTGAGCACTAGTCCCAGTGGATTTAATATTCGTCCACTCTGTCCCAAGGACCACACAAAGGTTCTGCGCAGTCCTTAGTGTAAGTTCAGTTTCCCCAGCAGTGTCTCTCACCAGGTAACCAGGAAACCCTGAGCCTGTGGAGTCTCCCACTGTGACTGTACAAAGTCCCAGCCGCACCGTGAGTCCTCCCTCACGCCCTCAGTTTTCTTCACAGTCCTGGTACAGTAGCCTCACACAGTCACAAGCTCCTAGCTCCCGCGTAGTTCTCCCCACCAGTCAGGAGTCTTCTCTTGGCTTGTTGCTGGGCACAGGCACGAGCTGGTGCAGCTATTACGAATGTCCATCTTGTTACAGGATGCCATGGTAAAGTGATCCAGGAGAGAGAAATGTGTCCATCCTGTTTTATTTTTCTTTCCTCCTCTGGTTTGGCTGGTACACTATCTCCATGGGGCTCCAAGCCAGGTTACCTCTAGGCTCTTCCTGCAGCTTTTTCGCCAGTAGCTTGGGCCACAGCGGTCTGGTCTCACCTCACCTTCCAATGCTGGTACTAGGCTCTCAGCTGCAGGAGTCCAGAGCCATGGGTGCCCACTCCCTCCACATAGGTCTACCGTGTCCCTCTAATTTTGGTAGAGCTTCCTCTGCCGTTTTCTCCCTAACTCTTCCCTGAGATTACACTCTCTCTACTTTTTTTAAACTATCTAAAGTAAGCTGCCTCCCTACTCCTCCATTTTGGAACTGCTCCAATATTCAGTTTCTTTAAAACATTTTATTATCCCTCAATGATTTTAATTTTATTATTTTCTTCATGTTTTCTAAAAGTATTACTTTAATTATTGTAACACTATGTAATATGGTGTCTATAATTCCTTACTTTCATATATTGGATTTAAGGATGTTTCCATCATTATTGTTCCTCAAAAAATAAATTTTGTGTTATATTATTTTACATCTAGGTTCTTTAAGTATACTTGCATTGTTGATTTTATTTTTTATTTTTCATTTTTCATATAAAGTGTAATTGAAGCCTGTTTCTTGAGAACATTATATAGATAAATTAGAATGTATTCCTAAAATTCTAATGCTAATGATATTACTAATAATAGGTGATTTATTTGTATTTCTTGTACTTCTTGATATTTTTGAATTGTTTCTTTTTCTCTTATCTTGTGTTTGCTTCCATCCATTTTTTTTCTTTTTAATTCTTCCATGTTTTCTTGGATTTGTATTTCCCATATTCAATATTTCCCTATTTTCTTTCACATTTGACAGTTTGTTTTTTATTAAGGTCACATTTATTTTTAAATTTTCATCAAGTTTTTTCTAATGAAGTAAGAAGCATTTTAAATACATTCTACTGAAATAAAACAAGGACATTTCTTTACTTACTGCTTGGATGTTGAATTATTTTTTGACGAAACATTAGTTACCATATTTATTATTCCTTGCATGCTAGTTCTGTTTTGTTTTTGCTTTATTTTGTCCTTTCATCAGTATTTCATTCATTGTGAGCTCCTGAGTGATGCCCTTCATGTGTCTGGAAAGATGTTGGTTTCCATATTACTTTATATAGATATGCAGTTCTAAATTGGCAATTATTTCCCTTGTATACTTTAATATTATCAAAATGTATATATATATACATAGAGTGTGATAATTTGGTGCAAATACTCAGTGTGTGATGATCAAATAAGGTTCATTAACGTTACCATATCCTTAAACATTTTTAGGAAATATGGTTAGCACTTAGTAATTGTACATGTTTGTAAATGAGTGACATTTTAATAAATATATAAGATGTGTACTAATCAAATCAAGGTATTTCCCGCTTCCCTCTCTGTATCATTAATTTATGCTAGACACTTTGCATTCCTATTTATTCATAAAATACATAATGGGAAGGGCCATATGGCTGTCACAGCAGTAAGCCCTCTTTTTCCCCATCACAGTGCTTGGGTTCAATTGTCAGCTCCACTCTCCATTGCAGCTTCCTGCTAAGTCAGGGTGATGGTTCAAGTAGTTGGGTACCTGCCCCCCGTGAGAGAGAACCTAGCTGAGCCACCACACTGTGCTGCTGAACATGCGAATCCATTCCTTCTATCTGTTTTTGTTACCCATTATGCAACTTCCCTTTCCTCTCCCTATCTCAGCATTCCTAATCTCTAGAAATAACTATTCTGTCTTCAGACTGACATTTTTTAGGTTCTGTTTATGAGCAAGATATGCAGTAAATATACATATATATATATATATATAGAGAGAGAGAGAGAGAGAGAGTCTGGCTTATTTCACTTAACACAATGTCTTACAGTTCCTTCTGTTTTGCTACAAAAGATAGGAAATCATTTTTTATGGTTCCTTTAAAACTTTACTTCTCGAGCGTCCTCCCTATTATTCCCCTTCAGATCTCCACTTGTAACCTCTGAGCGCAGCAACTTCATCACTAAATTACACTTCTTATCTTACCTCTTATCTTTTTCACTGAATTCTGGGTATTTACCTCAGTACAACTTTACATCAACTAATTCTCCACTCAGCACTGTTCCATCTAGAAGTAATCACATTGGATATTTGTTGTTCTTTAAGCCTATAAATTTCTTATTTTCACCTTTTCAATTGATTTTATATTCTAGTATTCATCTACCTTTTAATTATTGACAATTCAGTTTATAAATTTTATGTATTGCAAATAACTCACTTTTCTTTATCTTTGAAGATACGCAATACATATATACTAAAGCATTTTTCATGCTTTTTTTACTTTTACTTTTTTCATGTTGACTGAATAAAATTAAATCCAGTTGCTTTATTATTGTTAGTTTTCTTCGTGTACTATTTTTAAAAAATACTTACTTTATTTGAAATACAAAATTACAAAGAGAAAGGGAGAGACTGAGAGATACATCTTTATCTGCTGGTTTACTCCCCAGATGGCTGAAACAGCTGGAGCTGGGCCAGGCCAAAGTCAGGAGCCAGGAGCTTCATCCAGATCTTCTACATAGGTGACAGGAAACAAAGTGTACTTGGGCCATCTTCTGTTGCTTTCCCAGGAGTATTAGCTGGGAGCTGGATCAAAAGTAGAGCATCCAGGAATCAAACTGGCCCCTGTATGGGATACTGGCTTTGCAGGCAGCAGCTTTACCTGCTGCACCACAGTCCCAACCACTTCATATACTGTTAAAATACTTCATATACTGTTAAAATAAAATATGTAAAATGCATATACATTTAATGGAACACAAAGCTTACCAAAAAAGAGTGAATGCTTGAATTATGTCTTTGTGTGGTCATGCTACTAATAGACATTATGAATAATTCTGATTGTCACTACAATAGAGTTGAGCTATAGAGACTATGGGTATGAAGTGAAATTTTGTGAAAAACTGTACAGTACTGTTAAGTAAGTTTCACTTGCACAATCAGTTCAATACTTAATATATGTAAATCATACATTTTGTTATATTTTTATTGTTTAATTATTATATTATATTCTGGGCAATGTAAAATTTTATTTGTGTTCATTTAATTCTCATGCCAATGCATTAATTGAATGTTGTTATTAATACCATTTTTTTCATAGGAGGAAGCTGAGGCATAGACAGGATAAATAATTCCACAAGATTACACAAATAATACATTGCAAAGGAAGTACTTCAATTTTCCAATCCCCAAGTCTACGTTATAATTTGCACTACATTTATTTTAACTCAACTTCTTGAAATAATTATATTCAATAAACTATGATATTTTTTTGGCTTTGTTAAAAAAAGATGAAACTCAGTTATTCTAATCATAATTTCCTAGAAAACAACAAATTCCAAAAAAGATACAGCATTTTACTCTACTGTTCATGTTTTTACACTGAATTAAAAATTAAAACCATCAAACTAAAGTTTTAAGATAATATTTTCTGCAGTCTTTTACAAATGAGCTAACTTATATGGGCATATTTACTTCAACTTTTACCATAAAATTATAGTTCATACAAATTTATATTTGATTTAGTGTTCTTCAGTAAAAGCTAATACTAAGTAAATATGACTATACAGACTAATATAATATGATTTTATAAGCAATGGAATGCATTTGTACAAAATACACCATATGTTTATATCCCCAAGGGCAAAGTTTTCTGAGAGATGCAGTGAAGTCAGAGGGAACATTTGACAAGGATAATTTTAGATAGATTTCTCACTAACTTCTAGTCATTAAAAATAAAACAATTAGTACAAAGCTGCATTACACAAAAAGTATTGGTGTGTTTCAATTTTTTTCTTTTTTTATGGTGCCAATTTTAAATACAAGTTAATTTAAGAAATTGCATTTTCTGCTTAGATACGGTGCTTATAAAGTGCAATCTTACCATGTATGTGAGAAATCACAGGCATTTGCTCCTCAGATGAAGATAAACACACAAATATTTAATAACCATCAGCTTATTTTACTGTAGGTCATCCATAGTGCAGAGTTTTAATGGAGAAAGTCAAAGACATTTTCTTGATATTAACACAATGTCTAATCCACTGTGTTTTACACTGCTTTTTGTTTATCATTTATTTTAATGAGTTGGCATAGATTCTTCAAAAATATGTTCTATTTTATAAAAAAAAAGTTGCTATAAAATATCCTTTTTTTTTTTTTTTTTTTTTGACAGGCAGAGTGGACAGTGAGAGAGAGAGACAGAGAGAAAGGTCTTCCTTTGCCGTTGGTTCACCCTCCAATGGCCGCTGCGGCCGGCGCACTGCGCTGATCTGAAGCCAGGAGCCAGGTGCTTCTGGTCTCCCATGGGGTGCAGGGCCCAAGCACCTGGGCCATCCTCTACTGTACTCCCAGACCATAGCAGAGTTGCCATGGAAGAGGGGCAACCGGGACAGAATCCGGCGCCCCGACCGGGACTAGAACCAGGTGTGCCGGCGCCACAAGGCGGAGGATTAGCCTAGTGAGCCACGGCGCCGGCCCAACTATAATCCTTTTAATACCTTGAAAGAGAAAGATTATTCAGAGAAACATTCTTTCATCATGAAAAGCTTTTTTCAATAAAGAACAGAGGATTGTGGCAAAATGAGCACTATAATATTTTATCTCCTCAAATGCTCTTATGAAATAGAATGATTAATAGTAAACAGAAATCTGTGTACAAAGTTTACAAAGTACTCCACAACCCCAACATGCAAATGAGTGGGAAAAAAACATAACAATGTCAAGTCCTGCATTATCTCGGCCTTTGTACACATAGATGCATAGGAAAACAACAGGCATCTCAAGTTCTAAGCGAAGGACATTCACCAGGGGCCAATTCGAAGACAGCAGCTAAAACTGGGAGGCACTATAAATGCCATAGACGCCACTAGAAAGAACATCTTCATCCTGGCTAACTGAAGTTTTGCAACCTTTGCCAATATCTCTGTTCTCTACTCCTGTCAATCCCGATTCTACTCTCTGCCTCCTTCAGGCTGACATTTTTAGATTCTTCATATACAAGAAACCATGCATAGTATCTTTCTGTAACTGGCTTGTTTCAGTTAGTACAATGCTCTCCAGTTTCATCCAGTTCAAAATTTCTTTTTTTCTTTAAGGCTGAATAACATCATATTGCATACGTATATTAATTTGCTGTACTTTGGATGATTCCATATCAGGGACATTATGAATAGTGCTGCAACAAACATGGAAATGTATATATTATCTTCTTTTAACATACTAATCTTGTTTTCTTAGGGTTTATACCCAGAAGTAAGATTGTTGGATTATTTTATTTTATACATATTCCATACATATTAAAAAAAACTCCATTTTAAATGGTTTAAATATAGAAACATAAATCTTGACAATAAAACTACTAGAAGAAAATGGAAAAGGTTTTCTGGATATGATACTAAAAGCACAGTGTACAAGAGCAAAAATAGATAAACAAGATTTCATCGTACAAAAGGTCTTCTCCAGGATGAAGAAAACAATCAGTAGAGTGGACAGTCAACCTATGGAATGGGAAAATACATTTGCAAATGATATATCTGATAAGTAGTTATTCAACAAATACAGGGAGTTCAACAGCAAGAAAACACTCAATGAAAAAAAAATCGAGCAAAGGACCTGAATAAACAGCTTTCAGAAGATACACAAAGGGTCAAAATTTTAAGAAAAAATACTCAACATCACTAATGATCAGGACAAAGTAAATTAAAACCACAATGAGACATGACTTCACATCTGTTTAGAATGGTTATCACCGAAAAAAAAGGTAAAAAGAGTTGCTGAGGAGGTGAAAGAATGGGAACCCTTGTACACTGAACATTAGTGGCATCCTAAATTGGTACATTACGGGAAACAGTATGGTGTTTTCTCCAAAAATTAAAAGAATTTGTGATTTGGGGTATTTGTATAACTAATGAAGTGCTCTTTTCTCTAATATCCAGGATTCATGAGATTTTTTTCTCCATGAATCTTCAGGCTGTAAAACATATTTAAAAGAATATTCTAATAACCCCTAAATAATTGTGAAAACAGGTCTTTAAAAAGATAATTTACTGAGCTGGCATTAGGATGCAGCTGGTTAAGCCACCATCTGTGATGCCAACATCCCATATCTAAGAACTGTTTTGAGTTCTGGCTGCTCTGTTTCCACCCAGCTTCCTGCTATGCTCTCTGGGAAATCAGCAGATGATATACTTGATAAACCTGGTCCCTGACACCCATTTGGGAGACCAGAATGGAGTTTCTGGCTCTCTGGCTCTTGGCTTCCTCCTGGCCCAGACCTCTCTCCCTATATCCTCTGTAACTCTACCTTTCAAATAAATCAATACATCTTTTTAAAAAGTTGTTGAGCTGTATTATTTGGATAACATTGTTAGTACAATAGACTTACCACATACGTTATCTCATGTCCTATGAAAAATAGTATTAATAGATTTTGCATAACAACTCACTGGTTAATTATTTTATTTCAATCTTAAAAAGATATTCCCTTTATGTTTTAATGATGTATTATTAAATTCCTTTTCTCAAGTCATTGGCAACTATAGGTGGCAATTGGCAAACTCAACTGTCAAAATTAACACTTGTTTTTTCTTCATTATTTTGCTTTATTTTAATTGTAGGCAGGATTTTGTAAACCCATCATATTTGAGGGGATTTTCTGTATAATCTAAAGGTGAAAAAGCAAAAATGGAATTGTGTGTTGCAAAGGTCTCTAAAATCACTGATGCCATTCTAGAAAATTACAAGAAGTGAACTATTTAGTGCTTATAAAAGCATCAGTTAGCAGAGCTTGAAGATCAATATTTCAGAATTTCCACTCAAAGTCAAAGTAAATGATTTTATGGCATATTAGTCAGCACTGTTGTAAGCTTTTTAAAATATATGAGGCCATAAAGGATGTCAAATGAGATACAGGAGGAAAACATACTGTGTGAAAAAGGAAATATTCCTAAAAGATACAGATGCTACACAGAACCTACTTTTCCTCTATGTTTAGGAGTTCTTCTTTTTTTTTTTTCAGAGGGAAGAGGTAGCATTACCTACTGATAGTTCTTGTAGCTACAGTTGTAAATTAAAACCCACAGTTTTCAGCTCTGATATGAAAGATGAGAGTGATTCACAATAACTGGCCATTAATACACTGTGTCTCCCAGATGGTTTACTAATACACCTCTTGAAAACTGCTGATCAGAACAATGATAGTCATTCATCTTAGATGTTCATTGTCCTTTGAAATTATCTTGTTGCACAAAAGTATTTTAGGTGGTACATGAGGACTTTCAAAAAGAAGAAATTCCACAAAAATGTTGGGCATTTATTTATGTGTAGGCTGTTAATTTGTGTATAAAAACATTTTTCTTAATATTTAAGACTTGAATAATAATATACAACCTCCTGAATATTAATTTCAGCTTCAAACCTTGGCCCCCTATAATATCCATCACCACAATAAACTTTAATTTCCCTATGCCTACAAAAATAAAACATGGGAACATTCCCTGTGTACTTGTCAGCAGACAGGAAGCAAATAGTATCTGTAGTGTCAGGTATATAATAGTAGTTCAAAATGTGGAAAAATGCAAGTAAAGATAGGTTTATTTTGGTGCAAACAAACTTTGAAATCTATGTGTAGTGTTTTTCAACTCTTTTTTTTTTTTCTTTCTTTTTGACAGGCAGAGTGGAGAGTGAGAAAGAGAAACAGAGAGAAAGGTCTTCCTTTTTGCCGTTGGTTCATCCCCCAATGGCCACTGCGGCCGGCGCATCACGCTGATCCAAAGCCAGGAGCCAGGTGCTTCTCCTGTTCTCCCATGTGGGTGCAGGGCCCAAGGACCTGGGCCATCCTCCACTGCACTCCTGGGCCACAGCAGAGAGCTGACCTGGAAGAGGGGCAACTGGGATAGAATCCAGCGCCCTGACCGGGACTAGAACCCAGTGTGCCGGCTCCGCAAGGCGGAAGATTAGTCTATTGAGCCACGGCGCCAGCCAAAATCTATGTGTAGTGTTTTTCATATTGCATGTTTTCCATTAAATTGTTGAATACTTCTTATAGCACCTGGAACAAATTAAGGACTAAAAGTTTTAACTTGTGTTTTTACTTTGTAATGTTGTTATAATGCATATATATTATTCAGCAGTTACATCTCTAATTACATATATCAGTTTATGTCATTTCCCAGCTTAGTAAACTGGTTGTAGTATTTAACAGACATTTAATTTCTAAAGCGTTCAGAACTAATTAACATAATTTCCTAATAATTTTGTGATATAATTACCAACAAAATAGTTTCAAATTTACAAAGGATGTACAACATTAAAAATATCACAAATGGAGAATATATATGTGATGCAAGTACTTCCAATAAGTTAAATTAAAGTATCTGAAATAATTAAGGCTCAAATATTTTTGTTAATAGGTAGATTAGATGATGTAATTAGGAAAGTTGTACTTCTCATCTCAACAGAAAGAGAGGTGAGGTAAGTTTATTGGAGACATTCTAGGATCTGCTATGCAATCAAACTGAAATAAGTAAGCCCAGTTCAGGAAAGATTTTTGTGATCAATCACCATTAAAATCAGAGAGACAAAGTCATTGTGTGTTCAGTTATTTATATGTAAGTATAAGTGAAAAAAATAACAATTTTTCTTGGTAATTTTGTGTAAAAGTTTTAATACAACCAGCCCAACACCTAAAGAAAATTAATCCATAAATGTAACCACTGAATTCACAACACATTCAGTTATCCTGGGTTTATGGATTACTGAAACAGTAATTTATGTATTCATTCTAAGTATACCTGCCACTCTAAAATGAGTGTCATCTTTCTTTCTAAGTTTATGAAAATGATCTGTACAGCTAAATCAAAAAAAGAGGATCTCTAAGAGATGTTGTAATGAATTATAAAACATGAACTTCAAAGGGAGATAGAAGGGTGCTCTTTATATCTGACCAATTTTTATGTACTATGAACACAAAAGAAACCTATGGGTAAAAATAAAGTCATGGGGCCGGCGCCGGCATCCCATATGAGTGCTGGGTTCTAGTCCGGGTTGCTCCTCTTCCAGTCAGGCTCTCTGCTGTGGCCTGGGAAGGCAGTGGAGGATGGCCCAAGTACTTGGGCCCTGCACCCGCATGGGAGACTAGGAAGAAGCACCTGGCTCCTGGCTTTGGATCGGCACAGCGCTGGCTGTAGCGGCCATTTGGGGAGTGAAGTAATGGAAAAAAGACCTTTCTCTCTGTCTCTCTCTCTCACTGTCTATAACTCAGCCTGTCAAATAAATTAAAAAATAAATAAATAAAATAAAAATAAAGTCAGAAATTTGTGTAGCATAGGAACTATTCCCTTGACATAACAAATAATTTCTAAAATAATTATTTGATATCTCGAAGTGATAATGTATAGAGATATTAAACACTGATTGTGGTAGGTGCAATAGATTGGGTCTGTCGTAGGATGGACTATTGCCTTAGAATTCCTCAATAAATTGTCTGGGAGAATTCTCTTCTGGTTTTCATGGTCAAAGGAAATCTGAATCAAACTAATGTTTTCTTCCTTAATAGAAAAAATTTTTTCAGTCAAATTATTTTTGAAATGTTTTCCTTTTTCTTCTTAGATTTTTATATGTGTTTCTCATTTTATTTCATTACATTGGATTTCCTTAGAATAAATCATTTTCATACTAATTTTAGGTAATGTTTTAGTTTAGGAAATATTTCTGATTTTTGCATTTTTTCTGTACACTGTATTTTCTGTCTTTGTGTCATGTGCAGGGAGATGGGGTACCATTTTCTTTATTCCACACCTACCAAAATTCTACAACTCACTTTTATACGTGCTGTGGTTCCACTGAATTTTAGAGAATCTTGTCATGTTTGCTTCTGATGTTAGTGTTTCACTTTTCCTTACAGATTTAATGTGCATGATTTTTTATGTCCTTGACACCTTTTTTTAATGATTTAATTTTCTTTTTAAAAAATCAGCTTGTCCTTTCTGTCATAGTCTGTTAACCTTTGTGGCTTTCTTTTCTCTCTTGAAAAATGTGACTAATCTATCTTTTTGGAAATGCTAAAGATTTTGCCTATACTTTTAAAAATCTAGTAAATTAGAAATATGTAATTCTCAAGGCTTTTTCAGGTATTATCCACTTCCTTTTATGAAAATTTTTCAAATATGTATCTTTTAGAGGGGGGTGGTCTTCACACTTTCAAATGAACAAAAAAAGAAACTCAGAATTTGTAAGAGGTCATATAAAAGTGTTGGCTTTGATCCCTATCTACATCCTTGCTAGCTGAATCACTTCACTCAGGGTGGGGGGGAGAGAGACACGGCAAAATGATACATACAACTACTTCCATTTTTTTTCCATTTCTTTTTCACTAGGCATCAACATTTTTCTTTTTTTTTTAAACTTTTATTTAATGAATATAAATTTCCAAAGTACGACTTATGGATTACAATGGCTTCCCCCCCATACCGTCCCTCCCACCCACAACCCTCCCCTTTCCCACTCCCTCTCCCCTTCCATTCACATCAAGATTCATTTTCGATTATCTTAATATACAGAAGATCAGCTTAGTATACATTAAGTAAGGATTTCAACAGTTTGCTCCCACAGAGAAACAAAAAGTGAAAAATAATAGATGATTTTTTTTAAATGATGATGAAATCAGAGCAGACCTATTGTCATGTTTAATCCCAGTGAGAGTCAAGTTGGGAATTGATAATTACTTTTTTTTTTTTTTTTTTTTTTTTTTTTTTTTTTACAGAGGATCAGTTTAGTATGCATTAAGTAAGGATTTCAACAGTTTGCACCCCCATAGAAACACAAAGTGAAATATATTGTTTGAGAACTCGTTATAGCATGGCATCAACATTTTTCATATCTTCCCTTCATGTGTTATCCAATTACATAATTAGATCCAATTAGATTATTAGAGCCAAATTTACACTCTCATCTCCCTCCCTTGCTCTCCCTCAACTGTTCTCTCCAAATTTTCTCCAAATTCAGCTACACACTAAAGTATTCTGACTCTTCTCATTTCAAAATCACAACTGTTAAATTTACCTGAGACCTTGACAGTCTTGACTTAAATCACATCTCACTCTCTGAAAGAGTTATTTCTTTTTTGTTCTGTTTCAAAGCATCCATTTATCTCTTCCACCTTAATTTCCTCAAATGACCTTACTGCCTACTTATTTCATTGGAGAAAATGAAGCAGTTACAAAAGAATTTCCATATGGATTCACCATGACATCTACCAAGCATCCTGCTTCATTACCCACTCGCAAAATCATTTCCCCTGTTACTATAGAGAAGTTATCAGTGCACTTCTCTATGGTCAAGTCCTCAACATCAACACTGGTTATCATGACCTCTGGATTATTGAAATTTTTCTGGATCAATGTTCCTCCCTGTTCTGAAAAAAAAACCTTTAAAGAAATACACCATCCCACTATCTACTTCCTTTCTTCATGCATTCATGAAACTGTCCAAGCCATTATTCAGTTTTTCACCCCAGCAGAAAAAAAAAAAAAAGATAAAGATCAACACGATTTCCTCATTACTTAATTCAATAGTCAGCTATAATGCTTCATTCTATTCAAACTATTTACTGAAACAATGCAATTGAATATCGCTTCTATAATTTATTTTGTTTATTTGAACTTCAGAAATGCACCTTTTTATCTTATTCATCATTTTCAGACTAATATCGTTGTTTCTAATTTCACCAATCCTATAATATTGCTGTATCTCAGAAATCAACCTATAGGCTTTTTCAGTATCTACACTAAATCCTGACTTACCTAATTTAGTCCCATGGCTTTAGGTGTCATTTATTTGTATCTATTTTATTATCTTTCCTTTCACTAGAATGGAAGTGGTATGAGCACATGACTTTATTCTATTTGGTGCATTTCCTCCTCTATAACATTTTCTGCACACAATTGTTGAATGCATATATGAATAAAAAAGGATAAATAAACGAACTCATAGCCAAGTTCTAAGCATTGGAAAGACTTTAATATAATGTTGATCTGGTCAGAAGAGTTTTTATCAACTTCATGAAGAAGAAATTCCCTTGTTTCTCTCAGCATAATACAGAGATGTGAAGGAAAGGATGTATTAGCCATCTTCTCTGTTACTCTTCATATGACCTTGTATTTGTACATAATGCATTTGTCCCTTTGGCTATCTGAGATATTTTTGAAAACTCATGGGTTTCCACGTGGAAATATAGAATTGAATGACAGTGACTGCAGAAAACAAATATGCAGTGGCTTCATAAAATTCATGAATGAATTGATTTCTTAAATTTACGTTATTTGAAAAGCAAAATGACAGAGACAGAGGGAGAAATGTACGGGGGAGAAAGAGAAAAATCCTCTGCTTTCCTCTCAAAATGCACACAACAATTAGAGTTGAACTAAGCAAAACATAGTAGCCAGGAACTCCATTCTTGTCTCTAACATGGGAAGCAGGAAGCCAAGTACTTGGACCATGATCTTTTGCCTTCCCAGGCACATTAGTAGGAAGTAGAATTGGAAAAAGAACAGTATGGACTTGAGTCAGTACTCCAATGTAGTATGTGAGTGTCTCAAGGGTAGCCTTAACCCTGCTGTACAAAAACACTAACCCTTTAGACTTATTTTTTTAAAAAACAGAAGCTGGAATCCAGAGAACCTGTGTGAAATGTATGTTTAAGATGTAGGAAAAGAGCAGAAGAAATGTGAAGTTGGATCTAGCTGAATATACTCATATGAACCTATTAATTGGAGACTCTGCATTTGTTTTGCTACACAGGGAGTTTGTTATAGAGTTCATGCAGTTTGATTTGTTGATTGGTTGAAATAAGGGGCAAACAATCTCCCATTATGAGTGAATTGGAAATACTTGATTTTGCTTGGTTCAATGTAGAGAATGAGATTCACAGGCTTATGAATATTGGAATGTTAGATTGTATTTGTCCTGTAAGACTTTGTCACCCACACTGGATGTGTCTAGAAGACATACTTTTCATCAAGACATTTAGATATTAATTTGTGAGGGAGCTCCAGAATCCTTGTGGAGCTCAGTGTTTTTTTTGTCTGCAGGTCACACTCAATAGTAACAACCACACCCACTCAGAGATGTAATAGAAGTAACTGAATCCAGGTGTGATAGGGGCCAAGTGGCAGCACTAAATCCCAAAAGCAGGATGAATACAGTTCTCATATAGACAACAAAATCCAAACACTGCTCAGAAGAGTGCTAATCACATAGACATATGGTGATAGTAAATTAATAATGATATTGCTAAAAATAAAGTGATAGTAGGTGTAGCTTCTTACTTAATCTGGATAGACAGAAAAGTTCAAAATTAAGGAAACAAAAGAAAAACTCAAATCAGAAATACAGGAAGTCACGGTTTCTTAATCAATTTCCAGATGTAAGAAGTTTATTGACCAAGAAGTCTTTGAATGGAATGGAGGCCAACCAACTCTTTAGAAAGTACCCCAGTTGGTATACCACTGAAAATTTAAATTCTAGTCTCTCTATCAGGCTCCCAAAGGGACCTCTGACCTTTTACTACAGGTAAATGCACTGGTATAGAAGGAAATAATAAGACCATTCCAGACTGCTGGACAATGACCTAAACTGACGTTAATTTCAGGAAATTCAGAATGACTCTGTTTATGGGGTCTAAGCGAATCAATGGAATTTTAACTCAAGTCCATTTCAGAGTAGGTCCACTGCGTCCTGAAACTCATACTGTAGGTATTTCCCCAGCCACAGTATAAAGCATTGGAATAGACATAATTAGCAGCTTGCAGATTACCTTTATTGATTCCTGACATATGGAGTGAGGTCTACTATGATAAGAAAGGCAAAATGAAAGCCATGAGAACTGCCTGTGCCTAGGAAAACAGTAAAAACAAAAGTGATGTCAATGTCTTTGAGAGAATACAGAAATGAGTGCCACCAGAAGGATGTGAAAGATGCAGCATCGTAATTCCCATGACAGCCTTATTCTGTGCTCCTATGTGGCTTGTGCAAAAGGAAGAAAGATCCTGGAAAATGACAGTGGATTATTATTGGAAAGCTTAACCAAGTGGTAACTCCAACTACAGCTGTTATGCCAGATGTGTTTCCATTGCTTGGGCAAATTAACATATCCCCCTGGTAACTGTTATACAGCTATTGATCTGGCAAATCCATGTTTCTCCATAACTCTCCATAAAGTCCGCCAGAGAAGTTTTCTTTCATCTAGACTGGCAAGAAATGCACCTTCACTGCACTACTTCAGAGACATATTAACTCTTTAGCTCTGAATCATATTTTAGTTCACAGGGATTTGTTCATTTCATTAAAGACATTATGTTGATTGCACAAAGTGAACAAGAAATAGCAACTCCCCTAAATTTATTGGGGAAGATGCATGTGGTTTAGAGTGTAGGAACTCAATTTGACTAAAATTCTAGGCCTTCTTCCTCAGTGAAATATCTAGGAATCTACTAGTATTAAGCGTGTCAAGATCCCCTTTCTAAACTAAAAACATAACCTCTTAAATTGGGCCCCTCTTATAATCAAGAAAGAGTCATAGTCTATAGTGTACTAGTTGAATCATGGAGGCAACATATTTCTTCATACTTGACACATTTACAATGTGAATTGAAAATCTGCTAGTTTTGAGTGCAGACCAGAACAGTAGAAGGCTCTGCAGCAGGTTCAGGCTGCTGTACCAGCCACTTAAGCCTTATGAACCAGCAAATTGTGTGATACTTTGTCAGTGGCAGATTGATAAGCTGTTTAAACCCTTTGTTAGAGCCCAATGGGTTAATTTCAGTTGGAGTCCTATGATTTTACAGCCAGATGCTGCTATCCTTCACAGATAACTATCCTCATTTTGAAAGACAAGAGTTGACCTAACATTATGGTTTGGTAAAATATAAATGCTTAACCATTTGTCACCAAATTAATGTGAGATCCAAGCTTCCCATCATGAACAGGGTGATCCATCTACAACAAAGTTAGATAAGCATAACCCTCTACCATCATCAATCATATAGAAATGGTTCATATTAGGAGTCTTCAAAAAGTTCATGTAAAATGAAGGTTGTGGGGCAAAAATCCATGGATGAATTTCAAAAAAAAATTACCAAAACAAAAATCTTTTGACTCCATTTCCCATGAACATTGTGAATTGATTGCCTTTTATTGAACTCAGCAAGCCCTGAAGGCACAAATAAATTACAGAAGGGAGTGAACCAAATACTCATGATCCCAATTCCTACTAAACTGCCTTCTATCTTCCAGTCTGAACTGATGGCATTCTGGGAATTTCCCTCTGATAACTGTACAGGCTGATAAAACTAAAAATCTAGATCTTTGATAAAGATTCTAGGTTTGAGAGAGAGAGATGGAAAACTCAAATAAAGAATAGAATCTGAAATCATCGAAAGGAAAACATTGAAGGGAAGTGTCCAGAGCAACAAAAGTAGGTGGTCGAGGGGAATACCTTAGGTCTAAGCAGCACTTCAGTAATCTTGTAGATAAAAAGGAACTGGCGCTGAAAACAGAACAAAACAAAGCAGTGACGGCTAAGCTCATGAGTTATTGAGTGATTCACCCTTTCTGAACTTAATTTGTCTCTTAGTAACATTTTACTTGAACAGAAATTATTTTTTCTACTAAAATATACAATAATGTAATTCAAAGAATTAAAGAATAAAAATTATTTCAAGTACTATCAGAGTGTCCTAAAGTTGTTAGGCCTAATTGGTAGTAACTCTGATAATAAAAGAAGAAAGAGAAGAAAAGATCAAGAAATATAAACAGAATGTAGTGTCAAGGAAATCATGAGAGAATACTTTTAAGAAAATCCATTTTTCCTATTTCTTCTGGATATGAAACACAATTGAAGGTAGAAAGCAAAAGTTGAATGCACTACACTTTGCCATCTCTGCACAACAGCCTATCTTTCTATTTTAAAGACAGGTGATTGCAAAGAAAATAAGACAATATTTAAAAACAATGATTCTGGCATCATTTGTGAGTTAGTGAGTATCCTGCATGTGGTAAAATTTGTTTATTTATTTGAAAGGCAGATAAATTGAGTCAGAGACAGACACAGAGATATTACATCTGCTGTTTCTCTCCCCACACCACCCTCAAATACTCTGGATAGTCAGGCCTTGGCTAGGTTGAAGCAAGGAACAAAGACTCCATCCAGGTCTCCCAAATGGTGTCAGGGACCGAATTACTTGAGCTACCTCTTGCTGCCTTCTAGGGTGCACACCGGCAAGAAACTGGAAGTAGAAGTAGAGCTGGTACTTGTACCTAGGCCCTCCAATATGGATATAGGTACCCTAAATGGCTTTGAGAAGAGAGAGAGAGAGAGAGAGAGAGGGAGAGAGAGAGATATTTCTTTATTCAAAAACACAGAGTGATGGGAAGAAAGTGGAGAAAGATCTTCTATTGCTGGTTCACTCCACAAGTGCTCACAACACCCAGGGCTTCCACTGGCCTGAAGCCAGGAGTCAGGAACCCAACACAAGACTCACATATGGGTAGCAGGGACCCAAGTGCTTGGGACATTATCTGCTGATTTTCCAGGTGTATTAACAAGAAACCATATAAGAAGTAATGGGATTCGGTGTCACAAGTGGCGACTTAACCTGCTGTGCCACAATACCTGCCCCTCTAATGACTTGTTTTAAATTTAAAAAAAATTATTTATTTGAAACGCAGAGTGACAGAGAGAGAGAGAGGGTAGAGAGTGAGAGAGAGAGAGAGAAATATCTTTCAATTGCTGGTTGGTTCATTCCCCAGATGGCCACAACAGCCAGGCCTAGGAACCAGGAACTTCATCTTGGCGCTGCATGAGTGGAAGGGGCCCTGGAACTTGACCATCTTCTGCTGCTTTCCAGGTGCATTAGCAGAGAGCAGGATTGGAAACAGGGCAGCCAGGACTCCAACCGGTGATCCATATGGGATGCTGATATTAAGGCTTAACCTACGGTGCCACATCTTTGCCCCGATCCCACTTGTCTTATTAATTCCTGTGCCAAATGCCACCCCAATGTTTCTTTTAATATAGACACAGCTGGAAAATGTTATAGCTATCCACTATATAATTTTGTTTTGCACAGATTTAGAAAAAATGATATACACATATTGCAAAATATTTAATTATAATGAATTTTCATTTTTTATTTATTATTTAATTTTATTTTTATTTGAGAGAGAGAGACAGAGAGAAAGTTTTTCCTTTTTCCGTTGGTTCATCCCCCTTAAGTGACTGCCACAGCCAGCGCGCTGTGCCGATCCGAAGCCAGGAGCCAGGTGCTTCCTCCCGGTCTCCCCTGCGGTTGCAGGGCCCAAGGACTTGGGCCATCCTCCACTACCTTCCCAGGCCACAGCAGAGAGCTTGACTGGAAGAGGAGCAACTGGGACAGAATCCGGAGCCCCAACCGGGACTAGAACCTGGGGTGCCGACGCTGCAGGCGAATTTTTAGTTTTAACTGCCATTTAGTTATTCAAGAGTCACCGTCTTGAATTTTTATTAACTCTTAAGATATATTTTAAAACAAAAAGTTATAATTGAATTTTTAGATGCTTTCTGTTACTCAGAAAACAGAACATTGAGAACACTAGGAAGGGCAGACATTGTGATGCCACAGGTTAAGTCACTGTTTGGGGGGTCCACTCAAGTGTGACTGACCGTGAGTCCTGCCTCTGTTTCCCATTCAGCTTCATAACAATGCACTTGGGAGGCAGAAAATGATGGACAAATTATTTGTATTCTTACCACTTATGTGGGGTACTCAAATAGAATTCTGGGCTCCTGGTTTTGGCCTGGCCCAGCCTTAGCTGTTGCTGGCATTTGGGGAATTAACCAATAGATGGAAGGTCTGCCTCTCTCTCTCTCTCTTTCTCTCTCTCTCTGATTTTTTTTTTATCTTTTATTTAATGAATATAAATTTCCAAAGTACGACTCATGGATTACAATGGCTTCCCCCCCCATACCGTCCCTCCCACCCACAACCCTCCCCTTTCCCACTCTCTCTCCCCTTCCATTCACATCAAAATTCATTTTCGATTATCTTAATATACAGAAGATCAGCTTAGTATACCTTAAGTAAGGATTTCAACAGTTTGTTCCCACACAGAGACATAAAGTGAAAAATAATAGATGATTTTTTTTTAAATGATGATGAAATCAGATCAGACCTATTGTCATGTTTAATCCCAGTGAGAGTCAAGTTGGGAATTGATAATTTCTTTTTCTTTTTTTTTTACAGAAGATCAGTTTAGTGTACATTAAGTAAAGATTTCAACCGTTTGCACCCCCATAGAAACACAAAGTGAAATATACTGTTTGAGTACTCGTTATAGCATTAAGCCTCAATGTACAGCACATTAAGGACAGAGATCCTACATGAGGAGTAAGTGCACAGTGACTCCTGTTGTTGACTTTACAAATTGACACTCCTGTTTATGGCATCAGTAATCTCCCTATGCTCCAGTCATGAGTTTCCAAGGCTATGGAAGCCCTCTGAGTTCTCCGACTCTTATCTTGTTTAGACACGGTCATAGTCAAAGTAGAGGTTCTCTCCTCCCTTCAGAGAAAGGCACCTCCCTCTTTGAAGACCTGTTCTTTCCACTGGGATCTCACTCACAGAGATCTTTTTGCCAGAGTGTCTTGGCTTTCCATGCCTGAAATACTCTCATGGGCTTTTCAGCCAGATCCGAGTGCCTTTAGGGCTGATTCTGAGGCCAGAGAGCTATTTAGGACATCTGCCATTCTATGAGTCTGCTGAGTATCTCAATTCCCATGTTGGATCACTCTCCCCTTTATTTATTCTATCGGTTAGTGTTAGCAGGTACTAGACTTGTTTATGTGCTCCCTTTGACTCTTAGTCCTTTCATTATGATCAATTGTGAACTGAAATTGATCACTTGGAATAGTGAGATGGCATTGGCACATGCCAACTTGATGGGATTGAACTGGAATCCCCTGGTATGTTTCCAACTCTACTAATTGGGGCAAGTCAGCCCGAGCATGCCCCAAGTTATACATCTCTTCCCTCTCTTATTCCCACTCTTATGTTTAACAGGGATCACATTTCAGTTAATTTTCAACACTTAAGAATAACTGTGTGATAATTGCAGAATTAAACCAGTCATATTAAGTAGAACAGACAAAAAAAAAATACTAGGAGGGATAATGTATTAAGTTGTCCATTAGCAGTCAGGGCTATGCTGATCAAGTCACCATTTCTCATAGTGTCCATTTCACTTCAGGAGGTTTCCTTTTTTGTGTTCAGTCAGTTGTCACCGATCAGGGAGAACATATGGTATTTGTCCCTTTGGGACTGGCTTACTTCACTCAGCATGATGTGTTCCAGATTCCTCCATTTTGTTGCAAATGACTGGATTTCGTTGTTTCTTACTGCGGTATAGTATTCTAAAGTATACATATCCCATAATTTCTTTATCCAGTCTACCGTTGATGGGCATTTAGGTTGGTTCCAGGTCTTGGCTATTGTGAATTGTGCTGCAATAAACATTAGGGTGCAGACCGCTTTTTTGTTTGTTAATTTAAAATCCTTTGGGTAAATTCCAAGGAGTGGGGTGGCTGGGTCGAACGGTAGGGTTATATTCAGGTTTCTGAGGAATCTCCAGACTGATTTCCATAGTGGCTTGACCAGTTTGCATTCCCACCAACAGTGGGTTAGTGTCCCTTTTTCCCCACATCCTCTCCAGCATCTGTTGTTGGTAGATTTCTGAATGTGAGCCATTCTAACCGGGGGTGGTGAAACCTCAAAGTATTTTTGATTTGCATTTCCCTGATTGTTAGTGATCTTGAGCTTTTTTTCATGTATCTGTTGGCCATTTGGATTTCCTCTTTTGAAAAATGTCTATTGAGGTCCTTGGCCCATCTCTTAAGTGGGTTGTTGGTTTTGTTTTTGTGGAGTTTCTTGATTTCTTTGTAGATTCTGGTTATCAACCCTTTATCAGTTGCATAGTTTGCAAATATTTTTTCCCATTCTGTCGGTTGCCTCTTCACTTTCCTGACTGTATCTTTTGAGGTACAGAAACTTCTCAATTTGATGGCAATCCCAATAGTTGATTTTGGCTTTGCTGCCTGTGCCTCCCGGGTCTTTTCCAGAAATTCTTTGCCTGTGCCAATATCTTGAAGGGTTTCTCCAATGTTCTCTAATAACTTAATGGTGTCAGGATGTAGATTTAGGTCTTTAATCCACGTTGAGTGGATTTTTGTGTAAGGTGTAAGGTAGGGGTCTTGCTTCATGCTTCTGCACGTGGAAATCCAATTTTCCCAGCACCATTTATTGAATAGACTGTCCTTGCTCCAGGAATTAGTTTTAGATCCTTGATCAAATATAAGTTGGCTGTAGATGTTTGGATTGATTTCTGGTGTTTCAATTCTGTTCCATTGGTCTATCCATCTGTTTCTGTACCAGTACCATGCTGTTTTGATTACAACTGCCCTGTAGTATGTCCTGAAATCTGGTATTGTGATGCCTCCGGCTTTGTTTTTGTTGTACAAGATTGCTTTAGCTATTCGAGGTCTCTTGTGCCTCCATATGAATTTCAGCATCATTTTTTCTAGATCTGCGAAGAATGTCTTTGGTATCTTGATTGGTATTGCATTGAATCTATAAATTGCTTTTGGGAGAATGGACATTTTGATGATGTTGATTCTTCCAATCCATGAGCATGGAAGATTTTTCCATTTCTTGGTATCCTCTTCTATTTCTTTCTTTAAGGTTTTGTAATTCTCATCGTAGAGATCTTTAACGTCCTTGGTTAAGTTTATTCCAAGGTATTTGATTGTTTTTGTAGCTATTGTGAATGGGATTGATCTTAGCAGTTCTTTCTCAGTCATGGCATTGCTTGTGTATACAAAGGCTGTTGATTTTTGTGCATTGATTTTATATCCTGCCACTTTGCCAAACTCTTCTATGAGTTCCAATAGTCTCTTAGTAGAGTTCTTTGGGTCCCCTAAATAAAGAATCATATCATCTGCAAAGAGGGATAGTTTGACTTCTTCCTTCTTGATTTGTATTCCTTTGATTTCTTTTTCTTGTCTGATGGCTCTGGCTAAAACTTCCAGATCTATGTTAAATAGCAGTGGTGAGAGTGGGCATCCCTGCCTGGTGCCAGATCTCAGTGGAAATGCTTCCAATTTTTCCCCATTCAATAGGATGCTGGCTGTGGGTTTTTTATAAATTGCTTTGATTATATTGAGGAATGTTCCTTCTATACCCAATTTGCTTAGAGTTTTCATCATGAAAGGGTGTTGAATTTTATCAAATGCTTTCTCTGCATCAATTGAGATAATCATATGGTTTTTCTTTTGCAGTCTGTTAATGTGGTGAATCACATTGATTGATTTGCGAATGTTGAACCATCCCTGCATACCAGGGATGAATCCCACTTGGTCTGGGTGGATGATTTTCCTGATGTGTTGTTGTACTCTATTGGCCAGAATTTTATTGAGGATTTTTGCGTCTATGTTCATCAGGGATATTGGTCTGTAATTTTCTTTCAGTGCTGCATCTTTCTCTGGCTTAGGGATTAAGGTGATGCTGGCTTCATAGAAAGAATTTGGGAGGATTCCCTCTTTTTCGATTGTTCTGAATAGTTTGAGAAGAAATGGGATTAGTTCTTCTTTAAATGTCTGGTAGAATTCAGCAGTGAATCCATCTGGTCCTGGGCTTTTCTTTGTTGGGAGGGCCTTTATTACTGTTTCAATTTCTGTTTCAGTTATGGGTCTATTTAGGTTTTCGATGTCCTCCTGGTTCAATTTAGGTAGGTTGCATGTGTCCAGGAATCTATCCATTTCTGATAGGTTTTCCTGTTTGCTGGCATACAGGTCCTTGTAGTAATTTCTGATGATTCTTTTTATTTCTGTGGTGTCTGTTGTTACATTTCCTTTTTCATCTCTGATTTTATTGATTTGAGTCTTTTCTCTTCTTTTTTTAGTTAGTTGGGCCAATGGGGTGTCAATTTTGTTTATTTTTTCAAAAAACCAGCTTCTCGCTTGGCTGATTTTTTGTAGTGTTTTTTTTGATTCAATCCTGTTAATTTCTTCTCTGGTTTTAATTATTTCTCTTCTCCTACTAGATTTGGGTTTGGTTTGCTGCAGTTTTTCTAGGTCCTTGAGGTGCGCTGAAAGCTCCTTTATTTGGTACCTTTCCAATTTCTTGATATAGGCACCTATTGCTATAAATTTGCCTCTCAATACTGCTTTTGCTGTATCCCATAAGTTTTGATATGTTGTGTTGTTGTCTTCATTTACTTCCAGAAAGTTTTTGATTTCTCTTTTGATTTCTTGAATGACCCAGTGTTCATTCAGGAGCATGTTGTTCAGTCTCCATGTGTTTGCATACTTTCTGGGGTTTCCTGAGTTGCTAATTTCCAGCTTCATCCCGCTGTGGTCTGAGAAGCTGCATGGTATGATTCTAATTCTTTTAAATTTGCTGAGACTTGCTTTATGGCCTAGTATGTGATCAATCCTAGAGAAGGTTCCATGCACTACTGAGAAGAATGTGAAGTCTGTAGATGTAGGGTTGAAAGTTCTGTAGATATCTGTTAGATCCATTTGGTCAATAGTGTCAATTAAATCTGCTGTTTCCTTGTTGATCTTCTGTCCGGATGATCTGTCTATTTCTGAGAGTGGAGTATTGAAGTCCCCCAGTACTATTGTATTGGAATCTAAATCTCCCTTTAAGTCCCTTAACATATCTTTTAAATAGACCGGTGCCCTGTAATTAGGTGCATATACATTTATAATAGTTACATCTTCCTGTTGAATTGAACCCTTAATCATTATATAGTGTCCCTCTTTGTCTCTCTTAACAGTTTTTGTATTAAAGTTTATTTTGTCTGATATTAATATGGCTACACCTGCTTTTTTTTGGTTTCTGTTGGCATGGAATATCTTTTTCCAACCTTTCACTTTCAGTCTGCATGCCTCTTTGTTAGAGAGATGTGTTTCTTGTAGGCAACAAATAGTTGGGTTGTGTTCTTTGAGCCAGTCAGCCAAACGGTGTCTTTTAACTGGAGAATTCAGA